>NC_030809.1:46853656-47155114 GCF_001704415.2 Capra hircus | reverse complement strand
AGGCAGTATAAACCCTTTTGATCAACTGAAACTATTCCTCCGCTCCAGGAACTGCTCCAACGAACAGAATTTTCTTGTTTGCAATTTTCAGCTGGCAGATGAGAAACGCATGAAGCTTTATCCAAATGGAAAACTCGGCCATTCTTGGTAAAGTAGAAAGGGAAAAAAAAACAACAACTTTCAGCTCTAAGAATTTGTCACTGGGAAGACTATTAGGTGATGCAACTTATTTCTGTGAGCAGGAACAGGCACAGACCAACTAACTCCTAATTTTCACATTTAATTGCACTCTGATCACAATTATCCTTCCTCACAGTTCTGCTGCAGCACACAGCCACCTCCACACACACTCACATCTGGGGAATTTCTAGGGATTTCACGGTGAGATTGAAGGATAGCAGGATTCTTCTCTCCCACGTAAGCTCTCTGCCAGTTCTGTTCAGCCTAGGATTTGTGGAGGAGAGGTTAAGGCAAGGGTGAGTCTGCTGACACTCCCGAGTCAGTTTCCCCTCACCCTCCTGCCTACAAGTTACATGGGAAAGTGCATGCTGCTGATGACTGCAAGGGCCCTCCTGGGAGGAAAGGCAGTGTTTACACAATTATTACTAAGCTGGGGTCCAAACTCTTTATTGTTTTAGTTGTCTGTTTTAAATCAGAGAGATGATTAGGAAGTACTTTGGAAACCAACTGAAAAAGAAAAGCGACGTGGACTACTGCAGTGGTTCCCAGACTTTGGGGTTTCATGGACCAGTAATATGTCAAAAATAAGTTGGGAAACGGAGAGACTGTGGGCAGCTTTTATTGGCCAAGTAAGGCATTAAAACAACGACACTACGCCTTATTACCCACCACTACCAGGTTTTCCTAAAAGGAGCAACACTAATAACAAAAAGCAAGAAGAATGTACTCTTGGAATAAAAGACTATTGTGTCCAAGAAAGGATAGCCAGTAGCCTTAAATAACAGAGTGAGAGCCAGAGAGAGAGAGGGGGGGAGGGAGGGAGAAGGCAGACACTGTCAGGAGTTTCTTAGGTCATCTCAGGTCCCTTCAGACACTTCTTTTTGATTCTGTACCATCACCACCCGTTCTGTGCTTTGTTTCTAACCAATTCTACCAGCAGCCTTCTGCAGAGGACCGCCCTGGGGCTTCTAGAGTTTCTTTGGGTTCACATTCAGAAAACCAGAAGTACATGGGCGTGCCTGACTCCTGTTGAGTGTGAAAGCCCAGATCCCTTCCTTAGAGGTGGACCTCTCTGATGGGGTGATTTGCCTATGACCAGGCTGATGTTAGGGCTCACCCCTGAAGACTTGGCGCTGCCTGGCTTCCCTCCCAACCCACTCTGCTTCCCCTGCTCCTTTCCTGCTTTCTCCCAGGAGCCATTCCTTCATAGTTCACTTGCACATCAACCCTCATTTTCGGCCAGCTTCAGAGGAACTAGGGTAAACACTTCTTCCCGGATCAGCCTCAGCAATTTCACTGAGGGACCCCTTGAGGGACCCTCCAGAGACTAGAGTTGGATGGGAGGGCCCATGTTCAAGTCCAAGCTTCACCACCATCCAGAAGTTTGCTCTTGGCCAAGTCTCCTAACCCCCAGCTTTTCCCGTTCCACTCATGCTACATGATCGTTGGAGAGAGGATATGAAGGTGAAGATGGGACCAATTCCACAAGTGCAGGTAAGAAAAAATAGCTCATTTATCTCCCAGAGCTGTTGCAGTCTCTCATATAAGCCCCTGTTCCACTGTATAAAGAGGACAACCTGAAATTCCAGTCTAGTCAACATTGTTTCATCCAATCATTTAAACAGACTTTAGATAAACCCATCTTTATCAGGCAGGTGCTATTCTTTCAGATGCTCCATTTCTGGTCCAGGAGAACAGGGGGAAGGTGTGTTTCTTCCAAGCAGCAGAAGAAAGGGGAACTTCCAAGCTGGGCATCAAGGACTCAGACCTGTCAGCCTGCTGCCTGGTCTCTTGGCCCTTGTGCATTGCCTGCAGGGCACCACTGAATGCTAATCTAGGACATAGGAATGGGCAGTGGCTGCCTTGGCTGAATCAGGGTATAGCCCATCCCTCTGCTGTCTGCACACCTCAAGTATCCCTCAGACATTAGGACACCCTGAAGTTCAGCTGTGACTTCCGTTGAATGGCCACCCTGGATGGCGTCCACCCTGGATGGTGTCCACCCTGGATGGCACTCTGTAAAGGTCACTGTGTCCCTGCTGTGGTGTCTCCCTCTGAGAGTTGCCCAGCCAACCCAAGAGCAGAGCGAAGACCAGCACAATCTTCCTCTCTGCCCAGCCACACTGTGACATCACTTTACAGGGAGTACAAGGTACACGCTGTGAGGGGGTATCCTCTACAGTCCCAGATACAACAGGAATGAGGGTAAGCACCCTCTTCTGTGGGCTTTCCCGTGAACTTATCCAAAATGCCGCACCCTCTGGGATTTCTCTCTGAAGAGGAATGATCGGGACTCACAGTTGATGCTTTCCTTATTTCTGTCTTTCTCTTCCCCCCACTACCCTTTGAGAATCAGAAGGATGAGCTATTTTTTTCCTTCTTCCAGTCTAGCAGAGTTTAGCCCTATGTTCCATCAGGGACCACCATGCACAGTCAGAGGTTGTGGTCTTTGCAGGAATGAGACAACAGCAGGATTTGAAATCTAGGCTGCCCTCCACTCACCCAGCAAGAGCCCTGGCACTGGACTGCGTAGAGCAAAAAGATCCTTTTCCTCATTTTTACAAAAGAACTACAAGAACTAGCAGCAGCTCCGGTCAGATCCATTTCTGTTGAGGACATTACTGTCGCTCCCCTGGAGCCACCATGGTTGTTGGAGGACACGACTTACAAGGGAGAAAGATGACACGCATGTTGCTTCATACTTTCAAATAAGAGCCACATTCACGATGCTGAAGCACTTTGCCATGAATCAACCCCGTGCAAAGACTGGGGAGATGCAGGTGGATGGTGGTGGTGGTGGTGGTCTAGTGGCTAAGCCATGTCTGACTCTTACACCCCCATGGACTGTAGCCCACCAGGCTCCACTGTGGATGGGATTTCCCAGGCCAGAACTAGAGTGGGTTGCATTTCCTTCTCCAGTGCAAGGGGTGGGGCCTCCCTAAAGAAGGGAAGCTGGTGTGAGCTGTAGGAAATGATGCAAGAGAGCAGGCGATTAGACAGCAGTGGTGCAGCATGACCTCCCATCCTGGGGGACAAGGGGGAGGGCATCAGAATTGACACAGGCCCATGGGGTCAGGAGAGTCCATCGAAGGCTGACACAAGGCACAAGGGCCAAGAGACCAGGCAGCAGGCTGACAACCTGAGTTCTCTTTAGAGATCTTTTTCAGTCTGGGCTTTTCTCCATTCCACCTATCTTTATTCAGTTCCTTAAGAAAATGAAGACAACCTCAGCTCCCTGAGGTAGCTGCTCTTTCTATATGTCCCTAGAACAGGAAGGTTCCTGAGCCTCAGTCATGAGGAATTCAAACACTTCCACAGATTTCAACTTGGTGTGTTTTTCCTGGTCAGGGGAGGAAAAAAAAAAAAACAACCTAAACCTGATTATTAAATTAAAGCTTTAAGTGGAAAAAACAATGCCAGGCAACTGGGTGTTAAATCCCACCTCCTTAATGTGACCCAGACCTGCCATATAGTTTGCGCCTTTTCCCTCCCCATGCCTGCCACAGTCTCATAAGATGTGGGGGTGTCTCTGGAAATCTTGTGTGGCCCATGTTCAAAGGATGGACATCTGAGCCGTTAAGGCCAGGTCTCATCTCTTTTTTCACCTCAGATATATTCCTCGGGCTGTCAAGGGTCATGCTTTCCTTACACTCTTACTGTTGCCCAAAGGTAATTTGTGTCAATCAGAGCAATCAGTTCACCCAGAGGTGAGTTTGTAATCTGCATAATGGTCCTCCAAAATCTCACAGACCAAGGAAAGGTCAGATCATGTATTTGAACAGGCTGCAAATTCAGGAGATTCGCAGAAACTGATGAATGGCTCATTTTTTAGTGAACTAAGGTTCATATCAACTTTATGTCTATGAATAAATGTACTTCTAAACCTATGTAGTATCTATAAATATTACAAATTGTTTCTAACCAGCAGAGAGAGAAGAAAGATAAAGAATGTTTTTCTGTGTGTGTGTTGGTCGTGTCTGACTCTTTGCAACCCAATAGACTATAGCCAGCCAGGATCCTCTGTCCATGGGGATTCTCCTGGCAAGAATACTGGAGTGGGTTGCCATTTCCTTCTCCCAGGGATCTTCCTGACCTAGGGATTAAACCCAGGTCTCCTGCATTGCAGGTAGATGTTTTACCATCTGAGCTACTAGGGAAGCCCGACGATGATAAAAAGGTATATTTGTGGCTCTTCTCAGAAGATGTTTTGGGTGCTTTTTTCCTGTATTTATCAGAATAGATGCACTATGAAAAAATAATGCTCTACATAAATTCTTGTTATATTAGCATAAAAATGAAAAGTAATCACAGGAAATGATTATAAGTATGCTTATAAATTTAATATTTTTCTTTGTAAAAGATGCAGTTCATGATTTCTAGTGGAAAAAAAGATGTATATTTCACATCGGAAAATGGACATTTTTTTTGGTATAAAAGTGGAAAAACTATCCAGGGTGCTTCACCTGAGTTAATAAAATTATGATTAGTCTGAACAAATCTCCCTACTGCTCTGAAGCACTCACAAAATTTAATAGAAATGCCAAGCCTGGTGGGCTATTAAACGAGAACAGTAATATTCAGACTTGCTCCTGCCCATCGTGCAGGGTGGTTCTGGAAGGGAAATGAGCAAGTAGTATGTACAACAGGCATCCAACCCTGCACCAACACCGAGATTTTTCACATTCCATCACACCCTCTGGTTGTCAGTGCCTGACACCATCTGTGCATAGGAGGAGGGGTCCAAGTGTCTTGGGTTATTGAAAAGGATGAGAAAACATACAAGAGAGTTTGGCTGGAGCTTAGCAAAGTCTCTGAGGTGTGGCAACTTTCTTCAGATGGGCAATCCAGGGCCACTGTGCAGTCAACTGGGATGAAAGAAATGTCCCTCACACTTCAACGTTCAGAGTGGTATTATTTATAATAGCCAAGATGTATAAGCAACCTAAGTGTCCATCAACAGATGAATGGATAAAAAGAGTGTGGTATGTGTGTGGTACACACAAACACACACACATACTTACACACACATATATGTACATTAGACTATTACATAGCCATAAAAAGGAATGAAATTCTGCCATTTGCAACAACATGTACCATGGAGGGTTTTGTACTAAGTGAAATAAGTCAGACAGAGAAAGACAAATACTTTATGTTATCCCATGTGAAATCTGAAAAATAAAAGAAATGAATAAAACAAAACAGAAACAGATTCACAAATACAGAGAACAAACCAGTGGTGAGAGTGAAGTGGGGATTAACAGACAAAACTACTCTGTATAAAATACATAAGCAACAAGGATGTGTTATATAACACAGAGACATATAGCCATTGTTTTATAATAACTTAAAATGGAGTTTGCCCATCAAAATACTGAATCACTTTTGTACACATGAACTTAATATTGTAAATCAACTGTACTTGAATAAAAAAAGAAAAAAAGAAACATAGTTCCAGGACCCTGAAGCAACAGCTCACATGGCTTTTATTGCTGGCTGACAAGCAGAGCAACGTGCATGACAATGAGCAAAAATGAAGATCGGCATCTTAAGATTTCCTCTCGAAAAAGACTTAGGCTTTTGTCTTCTCAACTTCTTTCTCTCTACTGCTTTACAAATAGCCTTCTTTCTTGGCCAGCCCAGGGTGCAGGTTCTGCGAGGCAGAATCAGGTAAATGAACAGGAGAAAAATAGGACCAGAAATGTAAGAGAAAGTGGAGAGGAGACCGGGGGCATGGGGGCTGAGACTGAGAGAAGAGAGCTGCTAAAAAGGTGAGAAGTAAGAGGTAAGAGAATGAGAAGCTCCTCATCTCCTGGTATTTGAGAAAACTGGGGAGAAATAGAGACCCTCAGAAATGTTAAAAAAAAAAAAAGACTGTGAACTTGATCATAAGGTAAAACCATCAATAACCGCATAATAAAATTTCTTTCAAAAACACAAAGGTGTGAGTGGCTCTTTGATTACCTTTGGATGCTAGGTGGCGGGTTTTCTTGGATGAGACACTAAGTAACACTGTGCCACTGGACGCTGTCGTTTTTCCTCAGCCACTCTAGCCAGAGTATCTTTTGGTAGCATATATATTCTCTTAATGATAGCATGTCACAACAAAACTCAAATGAGAAATATAATGAGATTTTAGTAATGAGACTTACCTCATGCACCTCAAACATTCTTGAAATTACAACTAGAAACTCTTTCAGATCCCCACAAAGACAGGGAAAGCAAAAGATTCTGTTTTACATGAAAGGGAGTGTTCTCAGGATGCAATATGGTCTAGCAGAAATTAATATGTGAGTCATGTGTCTTATTATCTATTTCCAGTTATAACCACAGATTTTTGTTATTTTGCTTTGGCCAAGTCATCCTCTGTCACGCTTTAGAACTCTCCCAAGGATGTAGTAAGAGAATAAATCAGATTATCATTCGTGTCTGTACCATTTGTGTTATATTGAACATTTCAACAAAATGAGCAATAGTATCACAAGGCTAGTCCGTTAGTCAGGGTTCTGGGTACTCCACGTGCCAGGCAAGATGACATATAAAATTAACCATCACAGCTGGATTTATAAAATTATAACTAAACAGTCTTTTTTATTTGATAGAATGTAGTATGGGATGTGTCTCTGCCTGTTTGTCTGAGAACGGCCAGGACTTCATCTTTTGGGGGCAAGGGCATGCCCGATATTGAAGGAGTCCCCTCACAGATGTTTTCCTACTTTCAGCATCTCTCCTGAAGGGGCAACCTTCCTGTGAGTTGAAGCGAATAGATTGCAAAGGCAGAATCAGCAGCAGGGTGGGCGGGGAGTCTGCTAAGAGCCTCTAAGGGGCTCAGTGGGATGCCTAAAGAGGCTTCCACCTGATATCTTACTAGACACGTCCAGAAAAACCACTTCTTCCCACGTGAAATGCCTCAGACCTTACACCTCTCTATCACAGGTTCAAGAGCTCCCTTTGTTGAATGCACAACTGAGGGAACGATGAGGTTGTTCAAAGAGAAAACAAAGGGAGCTCATGGTTGATTGTTGACTGGGCTCATGGGTCAGTCCTAGAGAGCTGATTTTTCTGCTTTGCTTTGTCTTTCACGGTTCATTTCATTTCATTTTGCAATCAGAAATACATTGCAGCTTCAAGCCACATCCAAGCCATACCCTCCCTCTTATATTAGGGTGCACCAACACTTCCCAAGGCTTATTCAGGCACTTGTGTGTCTTGCATCCAGATGAAGAATCCATGAATATCATTCTGGCGTAATAGCTTCTTTATAATAATGACTTACAAGTAACTTATTACCTTCTCACCAGCCAAAAATATGCACTTCTCTAGGGCATATCTACATGACAGTAAGTAAATATGGAAGGAAAGAATTGACTGCTTTACAAGGAAATGTGCACTAATTTCTCTTCATGCAAACCAACTAGACAAACTGATAGTTCTGCCCTGATTCCTCAATAGGTAAGTTTCTTAGTTGATTAATTCTCATAACAAACAAGACTCTGACATACTGACTTGTTGCTCAGTCCTCGAGCTGGAATGAATTTCTTTTCTTTTTCCATAATATGCATCTGCACATCTCTACTAGGTTATGGGTCTTGTGGGATAATTACTGAAGTACACAGCTACTCTTTCCTAAGGTAAACTCTTCAGTCTCATCTCGTCTTTAGGCCTTGCATAGCACTCAGCATGGTACTTTGCTTCTGGTAAGTTCTTTTTAAATATAAACAATATAATGAGAATGTATATTTGCCATGCAAAAGCTAACGAACAAGTAACCAGCACTGTGTTATCCCTCTGAAAGCACAGGATCTCCAAAAAGGAGGGATTTATTTAAACATTAGTGAAATGAGAGTTACTAATACCCAGGAAAACCAGATATTTTGCATAGAGGCTATTAATAAGCTACTTTCAGCTTCAGCTAATATAGGCTCCAGCTTAGGAGGCCTGGTGTGCTGCGGTCCATGGGGTCACAAAGAGTCGGACACAACTGAGCAAATGAACTGAACTGAGTGCAAAGACAAATACCAGAAATTGCTCAAAATAAAGGCATCAATACTATGCAATACACAGTTTTTGTAACTATCACTGCAGTGTATTGAGAAGTACTGACTTATATATAGGCAAGTAAAATATTAAATATAACTTAACTAGCAAGATACTTCTGTTTTAGTAAAAATCATATCTGTTAAGAATGAGGGCTTTAAGCTGATTAAAGTTCATAGGTAAGAAAAACAAGCAAGAATAGCAGGAGGAAATCTTTTTAAAAGGATCAATTGTAGGGGAACCACAGTTCAATCAGTTGTTAAAATATGTTATCAAGCCTCTATAATTAAAATTGTGTGCCATTGGCACAAGAAGAGAGGGAAAAACCAAGGGAAAGGAAAAGAAAATGCAGAAATAGACTCAATTGCATATGAGATTACAATGTATGAGAAACTTGACATCTTAAATCAGTGAGGGGAAAATGTATGATTTGGTCAATTGTTAGCAATAATGAAAGAATTATAAGAAATAATATAAAATTGGGGCCATTCTCATGCCAACACCAGGATAAAATCCAAATGGATTGGAAACTTAGATGTAAAAAAGTAAAGGGGGTTTCCTGGCAGTCCAGTGATTTGAACTCAGCCTTTTCACTGCATTGGCCCAAGTTCAATCCCTGGTTGGGGAACCAAGATCCCAAAAGCTATGCTGTGTGGCCAAAATACATAAATAAAAATGGTAAAAAAAAATTTTTTTAATATAAAAAAGTAAAGTCATATAATAATTGGAAGAAAACAGCGTGACTGAATTTAAAATCTGGGAATAGGGAAAACTTTCTTAACCAGAATTCAAATATCCAAAAGCAGTAGGGGAAATATTGATATATTTGGCAATATATAATAAAAATAGCCCTTAAATGGCAAAGTACACTATAAGCAAAATATGAAGACAAATGACAAAGTAGGAAAAACTTTGATTTCAAAGGGGTTAATATCCCTACTACATTTGATAATATAAAGGAATCATTGTCAGATCTTTAGGTGTGATCCTGCTCTTGTGGTTATATTTTTGAAAAAATAGTCTTTACTGTTTAGAGATATTTATTCAAATATTTATGGATAAAATTATAGGTTGTCTTAAAGCAAACCATTCAATATCATGGTAATCCAAGTCTGTGCCTTGAACAGTAATGCTGAAGAAGTTGAAGTTGAACGGCTCTATGAAGACCTACCAGACCTTCTAGAATTGACACCCCAAAAGATGCCCCTTTCATTATGGGGAGCTGAAATGCAAAAGTAGGAAGTCAAGAAACACCTGGAGTAACAGGCAAATTTGGCCTTGGAGTACAGAATGAAGCAGGGCAAAGGCTAACAGAGTTTTGCCAAGAGGACACACTGTTCATAGCAAACACCCTCTTCCAACAACACAAGAGAAGACTCTACAAATGGACATCACCAGATGGTCAACACTGAAATCAAATTGATTATATTCTTTGCAGCCAAAGATGGAGAAACTCTATACAATCGGCGAAAACAAGACCGGGAGCTGACTGTGACTCAGTTCATGAACTCCTTATTGCCAAATTCAGACTTAAATTGAAGAAAGTAGGGAAAACCACTAGAACATTCAGGTATGACCTAAATCAAATCCCTTACAATTATATAGTGGAAGTGAGAAATAGATTCAAGGGATTTGATCTGATAGAGTGCCTGAAGTGCTTTGGATGGACAGAGGTTCGTGACATTGTACAGGAGGCAGTGATCAAGACCATCTCCAAGGGAAAGAAATGCAAAAGGCAAATGGTTGTCTGAAGAGGTCTTACAAATAGCTGTGAATAGAAGAGAAGTGAAAGGCAAAGGAGAAAGGGAAAGATATACCCATTTGAATGCACAGTTCCAAAAAATAGCAAGGAGAGATAAGAAAGCCTTCCTCAGTGATCAGTGCAAAGAAATAGAGGAAAACAATAGAATAAGAAAGACTAGAGATCTCTTCAAGAAAATTAGAGATACCAAGGGAGGATTTCTTGCAAAGATGTGTTCAATAAAGGACAGAAATAGTATGGACCCAACAGAAACAGAAGATATTAAGAAGAGGTGGCAAGAATACACAGAAGAACTATACAAAAAAGATCTTCATGACCAAGATAATCATGATGGTGTGATCACTCACCTAGAGCCAGACATCCTGGAATGTGAAGTCAAGTGGGCTTTAGAAAGCATCGCTATGAACAAAGCTAGTGGAGGTGATGGCATTCCAGTTGAGCTATTTCAAATCCTGAAAGATGATGCTGTGAAAGTGAACTGCACTCAATATGTCAGCAAATTTGGAAAACTCAGCAGTGGCCACAGGACTGGAAAAGGTCAGTTTCATCCCAATCCCAAAAGGCAATGCCAAAGAATGCTTAAACTACTGCACAATTGCACTCATCTCACATGCTAACAAAGTAATGCTCAAAATTCTCCAAGCCAGGCTTCAACAGTATATGAACTGTGAACTTCCAGATGTTCAAGCTGGATTTAGAAAAGGCAGAGGAACCAGAAATCAAATTGCCAACATCGGTTGGATTGTCAAAAAAGCAAGAGAGTTCCAGAAAAACATCTATTTCTGCTTTATTGACTATGCCAAAGCCTTTGACTGTGTGGATCACAAGAAACTGAAAAATTCTGAAAGAGATGGGAATACCAGACCACCTGACCTGCCTCTTGAAAAACCTATACGCAGGTCTGGAGGCAACAGTTAGAATTGGACATGGAACAACAGATTGGTTGGTTCCAAATAGGAAAAGGAGTACGTCAAGGCTGTATGTTGTCACCCTGCTTATTTAACTTCTATGCAGAGTACATCATGAGAAATGCTGGGCTGGAAGAAGCACAAGCTGGAATCAAGATTTCTGGGAGAAATATCAATAACCTCAGATATGCAGATGACACCACCCTTATGGCAGAAAGTGAAGAGGAACTCAAAAGCCTCTTGATGAAAGTGAAAGACGAGAGTGAAAAAGTTGGCTTAAAGCTCAACATTCAGAAAATGAAGATCATGGCATCCGGTCCCATCACTTCATGGGAAATACATGGGGAAACAGTGGAAACAGTGTCAGACTATTTTTGGGGGCTTCAAAATCACTGCAAATGGTGATTGCAGCCATGAAATTAAAAGATGCTTACTCCTTGGAAGGAAAGTTATGACCAACCTAGATAGCATATTCAAAAGTAGAGACATTGCTTTGCCAACAAAGGTCCATCTAGTCAAGGCTATGGTTTTTAGAGTGGTCATATATGGATGTGAGAGTTGGACTGTGAAGAAAGCTGAGCACAGAAGAATTGTTGCTTTTGAGCTGCGGTGTTGGAGAAGACTCTTGAGAGTCCCTTGGACTGCAAGGAGATCCAACCAGTCCATTCTGAAGGAGATCAGCCCTGGGATTTCTTTGGAAGGACTGATGCTGAAGCAGAAGCTCCAGTACTTTGGCCACCTCATGTGAAGAGTTGACTCATTGGAAAAGACTCTGATGCTGGGAGGGATTGGGGGCAAGAGGAGAAGGGGACGACAGAGGATGAGATGGCTGGATGGCATCAACGACTCGATGGACGTGAGTTTAAGTGAACTCCGGGAGTTGGTGATGGACAGGGAGGCCTGGCGTGCTGCGATTCATGGGGTCGCAAAGAGTCGGACATGACTGAGCAACTGAACTGAACTGAACTGAGACAGCGTATTAAGAAGCAGAGACATTACTCTGCCAATCAAGGTCCAGTTGGTTGCCAGTCAAGGCTGTTTTTCCAGTAGTCATGTATGGATGTGAGACTTGGACTACAAAGAAAGCTGAGCACTGAAGAATTGATGCTTTTGAACTGTGGTGTTGGAGAAGACTCTTGAGAGTCCCTTGGACTGCAAGGAGATTCAACCAATCCATTCTGAAGGAGATCAGCAGTGGGATTTCTTTGGAAGGACTGATGCTAAAGCTGAAACTCCAATATTTTGGTCACCTAATGCAAAGAACTGACTCACTGGAAAAGACCCTGATGCTGGGAAAGATTGAAGGGAGAAGGAGAAGGGGACGATAGAGGATAAGACGGTTGGATGGCACCACTGACTCAATGGACATGAATTTGAATAAACTCCGGGAGTTGGTGATGAACAGGGAAGCCTGACGTGCTACAGTACACGGGATCTCAAAGAGTCAGACATGACTGAATGGTTGAACTGAACTGAACTGGATTTGCTTCAAAATTATCAAGAGAAAGGAGGAAAGGACAAACAAAATTAGCATGGCCATGAGTTGAAAATTGTTGCTGTTGGATGAAAAGTGCATAAAGGCTCATTCTACTACAATCTCTCCTTTTGCAGACACTGCAAGTTTTTCATACTTAAAATATTTTCCAAAAAATATTTATCTAAAGCACAGTTACCTTCAAAAAGCTCTTATTAGAGTCATGCTCAATACATGCAAGTAAATATGAATAGAATAAGAACAAGTTCTCACACATTTGGCTTAATAAATCCTTTTCTATTGTATTTTTAAAACAAAGATCATCTTTCATCAATATAGCTGACTAGACGCTTCAAAGGACTCTTTGGCTGTCAAACAACTAAATTCTCTTGAAGGCACACTGAGACATGACCGGCTTCACAAGAGACAGGGGATGAGTTCAGAAATCTTTTCCCTAAAATCACCTGAGATGAGAAATAGCAGGAACTGGCACAGCTGGAAGGGACAGTATTGCCCAAGACTGGTTGGCCAATGGCATGGCCCACTGTGCCAACAGCAAAAGGAACTTCAGACACCTTATGTGAGCCCAGACCGCCAAGGAGGCTGAAGAAGTGAATTGCATCTGGGGAAACACAGCCATGCCCATTTGTTTATTATATTGTCAGGGGCTACTTTTTGCTGCAGGAGTACTTTTCAATAGTTAACAGAGACTGTTAAGCCCTTAAATCTTTGTCATCTGGCCCTTTAAGAGAAAGTTTGCCAAGTTGCTTTAGATTCTTAAAAGTGACACCAATCCCGACTATCATTCCCAGAGGAGTTTTGGAAGCCTCCACTTTGCCTTGCTCTCAGGAAAAAAGATACAATGTGGGAATCACTATAATTGCCATGCATAAGAATTCTAACTATACATTCCAAGACCAAAGAAGTGAAGTGAAATGAAAGTCGCTCTGTCGTGTCTGACTCTTTGCGATCCCATGCGCTATACAGTCCATGGAATTCTCCAGGCCAGAATACTGGAGTGGGTAGCCTTTTCCTTCTCCAGAGGATCTTCCCAACCCAGGGATCGAACCCAGGTCTCCTGCAGTGCAGACGAATTCTTTACCAGATGAGATTCAAGGGAAGTCAAGACCAAAGAAATGACTAAACAGGTGTGCCAAGGGACCTGCTGTGAGTTGACATTGGCCAGGGCGTCACTGACTACCTAGCCCTACTGTGCTTCATGCTAATAGGCCATGATGACACCTCTCCAACAGTCTTGGGACTATTTGAGTACTTTGTTTCCCCAAGTTACCAGAGTAAATGGCCTTGGGTCCCTGTGGAAAAGCTCCAGGGTAGTGATTCCCATGTGTACTTGTCATGGTATATTTAGTTCTCCCTACTGGGGACCTGGTATTCAGTTTCTAAGTTTGACGATCAGTGAAAGCTCAGACATCAAGCAAAGGATTAGGACTTTTTATTGCTACTGCCCTTAGGCTGTTGGTCATTTATCTTTTTTTTTTTTTTTCTGACAGTATAAACTAAGTAGCACCCTTGTCAGCTGCCCATCTATTTTGCATCTAAGACTGCCATGTTCTATTACACTTCTCTGTAAGTCTTTGTAGGATGATCTCCCTCAGCTGTCCCTTCAACCTACCCAATCATTACAAAAACTGTGTCTAACTGGACTCTTTTATGACAGTCCTTTGTAAGCTACCCAGGAAGCCTTCTTTTTCATATTTAGCTTTTGCAATTACCTTCTGTTTTCATATTTAGCTTTTGCAATTACCTGTTCATCTCTTACAGCATTACATCATCTTTTTCCAGGGCATCAACATTGGGTAGCAATAGCCATCCAATCTCATTGCCCTTAAGGTAACCATTTCCCCATATACTTCTCAACTGCCTGTTATGTCATACCAGCTAGTGAACTACACCCAACTATTACATCATCCCCAGTTCACCTCTGATGAGAATGTTAACCATGGATTGTCACTTTGGGCCAGGGACTATACTTACGCGTCCCACCTCAGTGATGGGGACCTCATTGCCAATAAGTAGGTGCATGGTCTAGCTTCAAACTCTCATCTTATCACCCTTTCTCCAACCACTCCAGATATCACAACTGTCTTGATAGGGTTACCTCTGCAGGAGAAATGGAGGCTATGTAGAAAAGGAGCAAACCAAGTTAGAAAAATTATAGCTAATGCTCCTATTCTTGGGTGGGTGGCATATTCTCTATTGTTTATTTTACTATTTTATTATCTATTTTATTATTGATTATTTTATTATTATAATTAACATACACTTACTTATAATCTTTGGGCATATCTAACAGCAGTTTTTAATGATAAGAAGGCAAAAAATAAATTATTGTTTATATTGCATAGCATCTTCTGCTACCATAATTTTAAAAATTATGAAAAAATATTACTGCATTTAAATTTTTTCTTTTAGTCTTCCAGACACTTTAAAACAGTATATGTGTTATTTTGTTGTTGTTCAGAGTATACATTGTCAGTGGGAATTAACCAAGCATAACGGTAGTTCATTATCTTTGTCACTCTTTAATGCAATCTTGATTAATTTTGAATAGAAAAATAACTCAACCTTTAATAATATTGTTTGCTTAGCTTTTAACCAGTTAGTGTTTTAAATCTGTTTTGAGGTACAAACAGAAATTAATATGTCTCCATAAGAAGTCATGATTTTAACAGGGTTTCAATGTAACTCTAAATGTAATAAAGGGTAGTTTCCTAGGCTAAGTTCTAAAATCTGTGTGTACTGATCTTGCATCACTAAGTTTCACCTTTCCATAAACTTTGTTGCAATATTATTGTAATGATTCTCAATTATTTGCATATGCAATCCTTAAATATTGATAAGATTTTTCATAGATCAAAGTTATCAACAAAAACCTTGGATGATTATCTTTTGTTTTTTAGGCAGGGGAGTAGGTACTTGTGTCTATGCTTTGTAAAAATATAAAGTCTGCTGTTCTGTGGACAATAAATAGGAAGAATAGGAAACAGGACAATAAATAGGAAAGAATGCCGGGAAAGAAAGAGGGAAGCCACAGAGGACGCTTGACCAAAGTCAAAGCAAACAGCAGTTAAGTGTCTAATTTCAGACAGTGGCAGTGACATGGCAGCGATAATAAAAAGGTCGAAGCCAAGAAACCATCTGGGCGTCTACTAGGGAAGTACATGTGATCAATTTGATACAAAGATAAAGGCTAAGGACAGGGCAAAGGTGATTCAAAGCTTCCATTCAGGTGGGCTGGGTGGAGATGGTGCCATCACCACACAGTAATCAATGAGGAATTGATAGGTTTTGCAAAGAAAAGATTTGCTCGAGTTTTAGCCATGCTGATTATGAGAAGTCCGCCGGGCCTATAGAGGAAGAGCGAACAGGAATTTTCAAGCAAGGACATTTGCCAAAGGAATACTTTGTGAGATTTGTTAACTCTCTTAAAAGTTTTTCTCTGCCATTACTTCAGTTATGCCTTTCTTATTTCCCTAGAGGAAACCAGACAGATCTCTTAGATATGTAGGAAGGGAGAAAAGACAGCTATACAGATAGTCTGAGCTAGAAGCAGCACTGGGCCAATCCTAGTGTCATGTACAGGTCCATGGAAGTCTAATGTGGGCTGAATTTTGTCCATATTATTTTAAATTTTACTCTTTTTAAAATCATACCACAAACTATTTTCAAAGTTATGAAAAGTACAAGTTTTCACCTTTGCATCATACAGCTCATGCTAAAAAATGAATGATTGTGTACAAAAAACCACACAACCCATAATTTCCAGTTGAGCCAATACAGAAATAATCAATATATAACAGCAGACATACCAACTATCAATATATAGCATTACACCAACCAGTCCTTTTATAAATGGAATATGGAAAGCATTAGCAGCAGGCCAACTTGGGTGTTTTATTGGTTTTTTTTTTTTTAGTTGAGTTTAGCTTACCTTTAAATAGATTTGCATTGGGAGAAAGGTAAACGTTTCTCAAAAATAACACTACTTAATTCAACACAAGCCATTAGGAGTGGGAGGTTTTTCTGTTACATTTCAGTAACACATTAAAAAATAAAGGTTTCACATTAAGCTATTTCTCTGAAATGTTCATAGTCTAGTGAAGTTTATAAATGTGTCTTTGTGTTTAATAAAAATGTCACTGAATGCTGTTGCCTCCTCAAAGCTATTCTCACCTCTGGGATTAGGTTCCTTGGCATCTAGTTTCAGGTGACGTTTCACTTTGATAGCTATCCCTGCAATTTTGCTATCATGCCACAAGATGGCGATAAAAATACCGTGATCAAACTGTAGAGGCTGGGCCCCAAAGATGCAAGATGGGGAGGAAATTAATGGGCATCCTCTCCACCAATGATTTTAACTTTACAAATACATCGTTGTGGGCAAGTTGTAAGTGGGTGAATTTTGTCTTCTGAACCTTCAACTTTCCCATTCAAACCCTTACCACCCTAGGTACTTCTTCCATCTCCTGCCCCATCTATCAGTACCTGTCTCTGTTCCTTCAACAAGAACTGTCTAGTTGTTAGGTATAAGATTTTTTCATTTAATAAAATATTATTTCTGCTTTCCTCATATCAGTCTGTAAGACAGGTATTATTATTACCTTTTCACTGAAGATAACAATGAGGGAAAACTGAGGATCCGTGAAATTAAATTACTTGCCCAAGATAGCCCAAAGCACTGGAAATTTTATTAAAATTGGAAATTTTTTTACTGAGGCATAACTGACATATAATATTATATCAGTTTCAGGTATATGATATAATGACTTGATATTTGTATATACTGCAAAATGATCACAATAATAAACTTAATTAATATCCATCACCAAACATAGAAAAAAATTTTTCTTGTGATGAGAACTTTTAAGATCTACTCTTTTAGCAACTTTTAAATATGCAATATGGTATGATTAACTATAGTCACTATGCTATACACTATATTCCCAGGACCTATCTACTTTATAACTAGAAATTTGTACCTTTTGACCTCTTTTATCCATTTCACCACTGCCAACTCTCCATCTTTAAGAACCACCAAACTGTTCTCAAAATATACCTATGAGACAGTATTTCTCCCTCTGTCTTATTTCACTTAGCATAATACCCTTAAGCTCCATTCATGGTGTGACGAATGACAGGATTTCCTTTCTTTTTATGGCTGAATTACATTCTATTGTGTATATACTGCTTTTTCTTATCCTTTCATTGATCTGTGGACATTTAGGTTGTTTCCACGTGCTGATTATCAGAAATAATGCTGCAATGAGCATGGGAGTGCACATATCTTTCCATTCAAAATTTAAAATTTTCTTTTCTTCAAATAAATATCCAAAAGTGTTATGCTAGGTCATACGATAAGACACTGGAAATTTTAAAGCCAGGTCTAATCCTCAAAATTCAGCTATCATAATATGCTGACCTCATATGTTACCTGCTTGGGTTCTCTCAAGGTCTTTAGTTAAGGGAATCCTTTTGAAAAAAAATCAGATTTTTGGTATGGAAGAGTTTGAGGGAACTAAGATTCTCAGAAGATGCAGATTCTCCTATTAAACAGACAATATGTTTGCTTACATTATGCAATTCAAAACAATGATCTGGGGTTCCCATGTGCTAGACACTGAGCTCAGTGTTATAGGAAAAACAAAGATAAGTGAAATCAAGTTCTACTTCCCGAGGAGCTCAAGTGCTAAGTCGCTTCAGTCATGTCCAACTCTGTGTGACCCTCTGGGCTGCAGCCTGTCAGGCTCCTCTGTCCATGGGATTCTCCAGGCAAGAACACTGGAGTGTGTTGCCATGCCTTCCTCCATGGGATCTTCCTGACTCAGGGACTGAACCCATGTCTCTACCTGCGTTGGCAGGTGGACCCTTTACCACTATTTCTCTCCATTTTTGTCTACCAAACATCACTGGAGGGCATGTTATCCTAACAGAAGAATTAGGTTTAATGAAAGTAGCAACAACCTGAGTCTTACTAGTTGTAGAGTAATACATAGCACAGGACTTACTAGGACCTATTCCAAATCTTTACATTTAACAAGGATTATAAATCAAGGAATGCCTTGAAGGGCAGAGGAAGAGCATGAGTGGAAAGGAGGAACAGTTGGTATCTCCCATTTATTTTTAAGACCATTAGAGTTTTACGGATAACTCACATGTTATAGTGGACATTTTAAAAAATTTATCTTCATTCCTTCCTTGAAGAATCTACCCCTTTCATACATGGTGAGACCCCAATGGAGCTATTAATCACAACACAGCCCTGCCCCTATTGGCCATAAGAATAGGCACATGACTCCTCAAATCATCCAATCATGTTCTTCAAGGCACTGTGATAGGTCCAGATATGTGCCTGTGTTCCAAGAAGAGCCAATCAGAATCCACTGGGGCATTGATACATAGACAGAAGTAGAAGCTATTTTGTTTACAGTGTGATATCTAACCACAGACCAAAACTGCCCGCAATATGGAAAGAGTATATAAGTGAAATAAAGCCAGGCAGAGACAAACAGTGCCAAAACTTGGAGAGAGTAACAGGACCCTGATGACATCATTTGAACTCTTGGATATATTTCTTAAACTTTCAGTCATGTGAAACACACACAGACATAAGCAAAACATTTTGTATGTACTCATTTAATCAGGGCTTGTTTGTTTGATGTAGCTGCAAGTTTAAGAAGCAGCATGTGTAGTTAGGTTGAAAGTATAAGAAGTTAGACTGAGTATCTGTTGCTTGGACCCAAGAGTCTTAACTTAAAAAAGAAAAAGAAAATCTATACTATCCTTAAACCCTGCAGTTAGTGGAGCTGCAGCCTTTAATCTCTTGAGAGTAACGTGGTGCAAAGTAGAGAGCCTGGTACAGCTGCTCCGCTCTTCATTTGCTGTTCCCAGAAGTACAGCTCTTGAATACCAGTTCACTGTGTTTCCAGGTCTCTTCCAAAAAGATCTGGTGTAATCCCTGCCAGTCTCCTTCAATATCAAGGATGTTACTGAAAGCAGCATCTTGAATCCTACGCAACCAAGGCAGCCTTCGCCTCCCTATTAGCAATTTGAACAGTTTGCCATCAGGTCTTGGGACTTGACCCTTTTTCTTTGCTCTGACTCCCTGTAGATGCTGAGCAATGAATTGAGATCACTGATCTAAGGTTTCTACCTCCACAAACAGAAATATTTTAGCTCATTCCTCTTGTGATGAATAAATAGACTTCCGACTATGAACAATCTGAAAATAAGCATTTTATGGGCCCTCGCGGACCATTGTTAAATTGGTAAGTCATTAATCAGTTTCAATTACCTGGCAGGACGGGAGGATGAGGTCTGGAAATCATCTTCACGGCTGATAGGCAGTGTGTGGTGCCCTGGTCTGGAATTCGGCTACTGAAAACACATGGAAAAAGTAGCTGAGGTTTCAGCCTCACAAGCTCTGATAATTTACCACTAAAAATAAACATGTGCTCAAGAGACAACTACTATGTAAATACTCCCAGAAAGATTTTTCAGTCTGCATACAGAAGCTGCCATCCAATACACAGGGAAGCTGGGGGCACAGCACACAAAGAATGCTTTATCTTTGGTGGGGGGTGGAGGGGGAGCCAGCATCTGCTGAGTTTGAAGGAAAGGCAGGACAAAGAGTCACTTCTCTTGTTCAGGCAGGGAAATGAAACGTGATTCATTGTTCTGTCTTAAGCAGCCGCACGTTTACTGTTCCACAACCATGCTAAATACTGGAGTTTGCTTTTCCGTGTTAGAAGCATACTAGTCCTTAGTGTTGGTCTCAGGCTACAAAATGCTTCTTGGGAAGCTAAGACATCAACACACCTCATTCTCACTGAGTGTGCCGTGTACAGCATATTACCTGGCACTTGGTGGGTGCGTAATAGTTTGTATTTTCCCATTAATAATGTCTAGCGCCCTGTCAATGCTCAGTAGTGTCTAACTCTTTGCGACCCCATGGACTGCAGACCATCAGGCTTCTTTGTCCACTGAATTTTCCAGGCAAGGATACTGGAGTGGGTTATCATTCCCTTCTCCTCTGGATCTTGGATTTTCTTGGTGAGTGAAGGTAGAGAATCTGCCTGCAATGTGGAAGACCTGGGTTTAATCCTTGGGTAGGAAGATCCCCTGGAGAAGGGAACAGCTACCCACTCCAGTATACTGGCCTGGAGAATTCCATGGACAAAGGAGCCTGGCAGGCTACAGTCCATAGACTCACAAAGAGTCGGACATGACTGAGAGACTGCCCCTTTTTCTCCTTGGGATCTTACCCACCCAGGGATCCATCCCGCATCTCTTGCATCTCCTGCATTGGCGTGCAGATTATTTACCACTGTGCCATCTGGGAAGCCATTTTTCCATTAATAACATCTACTTAAGGTAACTATGCTTTGTGAAAATCAAAACATTTTAGGCTGCTAAATTAGAACACAAATACTGTAAAATCAAAGGACTCTTTCCTTTACTACAGGATCATTTTAACTGAAAGTTCCCTCTCTTGGGGTACATTTAAAATGCGCAATTACATCCAACTTTTCCATGATACTTTGAGGGTAAGAAACAGGACATATATTTGTGTGTACCATTTTGCCTCCATCCAGTTTTGTGAAGGAAGGGCCAAAGGAAGAACTGGCTGAAAGAACACTGTTTTGTGAAACAGAAAGCTGAAAACTTAAAAAGCTTTTAACTTAAAATTAAACTTGGGGATTATCTGAGGTCTTCAAATATTCATACAAATTGTATTCTTCATTATAACAGGTCATGGGAGAGACTGTGTGATGCTTAAGGATTTTACTGCACAGCATTGTGACAGGAAAACCTCCAAAATCATCAGTTTATGGATTTATGGGGTTTGAATATGACTTCTTGCCACAGATCACAGACTCATCATGATGGGGAGTTGCTTTGGCTGAGCTATGCGAGACATGGAGACCCCTGCCAAGATAAGGAGGGCTGGGGAGCCATATGTGGAAGGGAAAGAACATGTGTTAGTTGATATTCTGCCTTCTTGGTTTGTCTGGAAGTCTAGAAGCCTAAACCTGCCCCCAAAGTAGATCAGCCTTCTTAGCCTCCCAGTTGAGCCCAGTTCCTCACCCGCCCACCCCTGCCCTAGAAGTTGCTATGATGAAATGCTCACTGGAGACAACCGAGACTTGTATTTTTATGGGCTTCTTTCTAAATTTAGCAGACGGTTTAATTTCTTTTCTCTTGTTTTGAATTTGTTTATGATTCTGCATTACCATAACATTACTTAAGGAGGATTGAGGTTTGTCGTGGATTCTGACTACCTGAAGTCTGATTCTTACTTTCAGCATTTACTGAGAAATATTTCTGACTACTAGCTAGGTCCTTCCCATGCTTGCTCCCTACATCAGAATTTGTGAGAAATCGTCACCTAATTCTAATGTCCAGTAAGTCTGTCATGGGAACTAAATGTCAGAAGCTCAGAATTTTAGAAACAGTCTTGTGACTAATTAATTCCATAGGCTTGAGCAAGTCCTGGACTCCAGAATTCTTGTGATGGTTAATTTTATATATTAATTTGGCCGGGCCACAATGCCCAGGTATGTGGTCAAATGTTATTCTGGATGCTGCTGTGAAATATTTTTGCAGCAGTGGACTTTGTATAAAACAGGTTGCCCTCTATAGTGTAGGTGGGCCTCATCCAATCAGTTGAAGACCTGAATAGAGTAAAAAGACTGATGTCCCTGGATCAGGAAAGAATTCTGCAGCAGACAGACAACATTTAAACTTGAACTGCAACAACAGCTCATCTCTGGATCTTCAGCTGCTGAGTCTTGCCAGCCTCTAAAATCATGTGAACCAGCTCCTTAAAACTCTCTCTCTCTTTTTTTTTCTTCTTTTTAATTTATCAGTTCTGTTTCTCTGGAGAACACTGACTAATACAACCTTATTTTTTACATTTTAAATTATGGGATAAATTGAATCCATTCTATAGATATCATGATGAGCTAAAGAAATAATGTGTGGAAAAGAAATATGAAATAAATAAAGCACTGAACAACATGGGATTTTTAAAATAATACCTTCAACTCAAGAGTTTATAGTTAAAATTAGCAGTTTACTTAAAGATGAGCACCAGAAATTTCTTTTTTTGCAAACAGCCCTTGCATGAACTTCTAATCTTCAGTCAGGTCTCCACTATTGGGCTCAGACAAGTCTGACCCAAGTATGGCCCCAAGGGCCTCAGAAGAAGTGGTGCTGTTTTAAGATGAATGTCAAGGTTGTTATCCCTATGTCATTTACCCAGTTATAGTTAGGGAGGAGGGGTCCTAACTAGTCCCCACTCTCTTCACCAAGGCACACAAGGGTTTCCCAGGTGACCTCTGATTTCATGAAGTCTTTACTCACCAAGACCAGACTGATGACACAGTGACTTCTTCATTCATTGATTTAAAAACAAAAACAAAAACAAACCTATTCCTCCAACAAGGCTTCACAGAAAATCCATCATGGGCCACAAACAGGTTTTAAATATGATGAGGACATCATTCACATGAAGACACACGGTCCACAGGAGATGATATGAGACTTTCTCAAGTTCCTAAAATCAAGAATATGGAAGTGCCTTTATAGCTTCCCAGCTTTTCTCCTGAACCTTTTTTTTTTCTGCTCAGAGTCACACAGAATCTATGAATATGTTCACATCACAAGTTAGCCACTTTTTCAGCTTCACTAAAGATTAATATTAACATTTTTATAAGGCAGTCACTTTTTTCCTTATAAATGGAAATAATTGCTATGTTTACTATGCTTGCTCCTTTAGCAGAGCAGAACCTTACATGGACCAACGGACTGGCTCAATATTGGGAAAGGAGGACAACAAGGCTGTATATGCCACCTTGATTATTTAACACATGCAGAGTACATCATGCGAAATGTCAGGCTGGATGAATCATAAACTGGAATCAAAATTGCCAGGAGAAAAATCAACAACCTCAGATATGCAAATAATACCACCCTAATGGCAAAAAGTGAATAGGAAATAAAAAGCCTCTTGATGAAGGTGAAAAAGGAGAGTAGAAAAGCTGGCTTGAAACTCAACATTCAAAAAACTAAGATCATCGCATCCAGTCCCATCACTTCATGGCAAATAGAAGGGAAAAAAAGTGGAAGTAGTGACAGATTTTATTTTCTTGGTTTCCAAAATCACTGCTGACGTTAACTGCAGCCATGAAATTAAAAGATGCTTACTCCTTGGAAGAAAAAACCTGTGTGTGTGTGTGTGTGTGTGTGTGTGTGTGTGTGTGTGTGTGTGTGCACGCACGCGCATGCACGCATACGTGCTAAGTTGCTTTAGTCATATCTGACTGTTTGCAGCCCCATGGACTGTAGCCCACCAGGCCGTGGGATTCTCCAGGCAAAAATACTGGAGTGTGTTACCATGCCCTCCTCCAGGGGGTCTTCCTGACCCAGGGATTGAACCTGTGTCTCTTATGTCTCCTGCACTGGCAGGTGAGTTCTTTACCACTAGCGCCATCTGGGAAGCCCCCATGAGAAACCTAGACAGTATATTTTAAAAGCAAAGACATCACTTTGCTGACACAGGTCCATATGTATAGTCAAAGCTATGGTTTTTCCAGTAGTCATGTATGGACGTGAGAGCTGGACCATAAAGAAGGTTGAGTGCTGAAGAATTGATGCTTTTGAATTGTGGTGCTGGAGAAGTCTCTTGAGAGTCCCTCGGACAGTAAGGAGATCAATTCTAAAGGAAATCAATTCTGAATTGTCCTTGGAGGACTGATGATGAATCTGAAGCTCCAATACTTTGGCCACCTGATGTGAAGAGCTGACTTGTTGGAAAAGACCCTGATGCTGGGAAAGATTGAGGGCAGGAAGAGAAGAAGGTAACAGAGGATGGGATGGTTGGATGGCATCATCTATTCAGTGGACATGAATTTTAGCAAACTCTGGGAGATAGTGAAGGACAGTGAAGCCTAGTGTGCTGCAGTCTGTGGGGTCACAAAGAATTGGACATGACTTAGCCATTGAACAACAGAACAACATACCATAATGAGTGGTGAACAGAGGACTCGGGTAATTGATGGGTCGGTAGATTCGTAGTCTCTTTCTCCTCTTTGTGATTGAATCTACTCTCCCAACTGCCAGCCTCCTAGAAACTCAGTCAAATCTCACTGAAGGATTAACACAGCCTGAAGTGCATCTCTGATCAGAACATATCCTAGAATCGCTCACAGACTAAGGGCTCACTCACTTATGTAACAAGTATACATTAATAGTGTTAGTTGTTCAGCTGTGTCTGACTCTTGGCATACATTAATACCTGCACTGTGGTAGAAACACAGGAGGGGCACCCCTTGGCAGTTCAAATAAATATCAAATTCAGTAGCCTGGCAGCTGTGTTAGTCACTCAGTCATGTCCAACTCTTTGTAACTCCATGGACTATAACCCACCAGGTCTTCTCTGTCTATGAAATTCTCCAGGCAAGAATACTGGAGTGGATAGCCATTCTGTTCTTCTGAAGATCTTCCTGACCCAGGGGTTGAACCCAAGTCTCCAGCATGCAGGCAGATTCCTTACCATCTGAGCCATCGGGGAAGATGAGGGCAGTTGAGGGCCCCACCTTATGGTTCCAGCCTCCTTTTGGGGTGTATCTTCACATACCACACACTCACCTTCCAACCACAATCCTTGGTTCCAAGGATTCCTGGTACCAGTCTCAACCTCCAGGCAGGTCTGGGCAGGACCGGAATCCCTCCCTGTCTGCAACACCAAAGGGAGAGCCAACCTTTGATCTCAGCCCTCAGGCAGCATTTGTGATGCTGATAATACTGGAGAAAGGCCTTGGAGAAGAATAGGGGAAGCCCTGGGCTGAGAACAGAGAGTGCAGAGTTCAAGACCCTATTCTTCCTCTTATTGCTTTTGTGATTTGAACTAGTCACTTAATCTTTCTGAGCCTCATTTGTATAATAAAGAGATCAAACTAGATTGATCTAAAATCCCTTATGGCCCTATTGAAAACTCCAACCTACGTGATTAAAGAGAGAAGAGAGACAGTACTGCTACATTTGGCTGCATAATGAGCCACAGGGTGTACTGAATGGTTCAGCTACTTTCATTTGTCATTTACTTGGATATAATCTCCTGTGTTGCTTTGCCCCAAATACTGAGTAACCCTGATCTCCATCTGGTACCTATTCTGTGGGCATTTCAGGAACTTTCATTTCCTGTATTCAAGTCTGGAATCCTTGAGAGCCCTAATTTCCATTTGAAGGGAGACATTTCTGAACTTACAAAAGCTGAACATTCTATGATTCATGTCATAAACATATTCACACACAAACACTCATAAAATTCAATTTAATTAATATGTAACACCTATTCTGCCTATTAATAACTGGGATTTTTTTAACTTATAGGTTTATACAATTGAATCTTTATATCATTTTGTATGAGTCTAAAATTTTCAATCATAAGAAACAAATATTCATAATTCTAGGACTGCAGGATTAGTCATTTTAAAATTTTTTGGTTAGAATTTCTGCCAATGATCTAAAAATAGTTAAAGGAGTTCTTTTACTTTTATTTTAAATATGAATTTCTTTTTACAAATCATTTGTCATCTGAGGCTCCCAACTTCCCTCTGAATTGAATTCTGTGCATGAATTTATAATCCTAAAAATATTAGTTTAAAATGTAAACATCAACAACATACCCACAATTATGCTCAAGTTAAAATTCTTACTATGAGTGCATGTGATTATGTAATATTTTAAACACTTAACACTGAAAAGATTTTGTCTTCATACAGCTCTAATTTTCCCTGGAGGTTTAATTCCATTTTCAAACATATCTACTTGCTCTTTTAAAAATGGCTAAAGAAAGCCAAGATAAATATGTAAGCAGAAATTTAATGTCTCTTTAAGTTTATTAAACAGAGAAAGAAAAGAAACAACCATTTATTATGTACATATGTGTTAACTCATATGCTAGGTACTTTCATATATTTTCTCTCATTTAATTATAGATAAAAAGCTTATAGGAAAACAAAGGAAAAGTAATGAGCTTTGAGGATATAACAGAAGTCTGATGATTCTACTGAATTTACTAAGATTTTTTAATGCCTTATTCATTTATTTGTTTATAACTGAAGTATAGCTGATATACAATACTATATTAGTTTCAGAGGTACAACATAGTGATTTGACACTTAAATACATTACAAGGTGACCACCATAAATCTAGTTACTGTTGGTCACCATACAAAGTTTTTACAATATTACCAACTATATTCTTTATTCTCTTTGTTATTAATACATTCCTGTGACTCGTTTATTTTGTTACTGGAAATTTGCACCTCATCTGTCTTTTCTTTCACCTTCTTTCTGGCAAATACCAATTTGCTCCCCTATGAGCTTGTTTCTGTTTTGGTTTGTTTGTTCATTTGCTTTGTGTTTCAGATGCCATGTGCAAGTGAAGTCATATGGTATTTGTCCTTTTTGACTTATTTCACTTAGCATAATACCCTCTAGATCCATCCATGTTGTCCCAAATGATGAGTTCATTCTTTTTTATGACTGAGTAATATTCGTGTGTGTGTGTGTGTGTGTGTGTGTGTGTGTGTGTGTGTGTGTGTGCATGCCACATCTTTGCTTCCATATCTCGGCTGTGACAAATAGTGAACATGGGAATGCATAAGTCTTTTCAATCTAGTGTTTTTGTTTTCTTTGAGTAAATACCCAGAAGTAGAACGTATGGTAGTTCTATTTTTAATTATTTTAGGGACTTCCATACTATTTTCCAAAGAGGCTGCACCAATTTACATTCCCACCAACAGTGCACAAAGGTTTCTTTTCTCCACATCCTCACCAACACTTGTTCTTTGCTGCTATTTTATGATAACAATTCTGACAGGTATGAGGTGATAACTCACTCTGGGTTTGATTTGCATTTCCTTGATGATTAGTGATGTTGAGCATTTTTTCATCTGTCTGTTGGCTGTCTTTATGTTGTCTTTGGGAAAATGTCTATTCAGGTTCTCTACCCATTTTCTAATTGAATTATTTGTCTTTTGATATTGAGTTGTATGAGTTTCTTATATATTAACCCCACATTGGATATCTAATTTGCAAATATCTACTCCTATTCAGTAGGCTGCCTTTTCATTTTGTTGGATGGTTTCCTTCCCTTTGCTGAAGGTTTCAATGCCTACTTAAAGGTCAAGTTGAATAATGAGTATTTATTTGAACTTCCTAAAAATATCACCACTCGTGTATAATTAAAATAAAACCCCCTGGGCTCACCTTGATAACTGAAAATGTGTTCAGCATTTGACTCTCTATTTCTCCTCTTCTGTCATGTTAATTCAATATTAAAATTGCATTTTACTTAGTCCTCCCTTTGTTCGGCTTATTTTCTAGGAAATCTGAGAACAGATTTGCATTAGGTGTGATATGTTCTTCTTCGAGTGTTGTAAAAATGGATTTCATTTGTATCTAATAGACTCCATTGACATAACGTAAGACATTTTTAGGTTACTTCTAATTCAAGTTTTGAATTGTTAATGAGTGTGTAGCAAAAATAGCAATTAAAAAGTAATAGCACTTATTAGTATCTTTAAAGTGTACTGAAATTGTCCAAGTATGTTACTGTAAAATAGAAATTATTAGTGGGGCAAGATCTTTTTGATCCTGATTGGCAATTAATAGTTAGTAAGACAAAAGATTAAAAAAAAAAAATCCAATCTTCTAAGGAAAAAAATATAAAAATATCTGGCCCCTTCTACAAGCAATCTGTGGAAGGTAGAGTATAAGAAGACATTCTTTAATTATCCATAGAGAGAAAAAATATGAATAAATGTTTTCAAACATTAAAACTTATAATAGCAATGTCAGTGGCATTTTTATTGATTGATTGAAAGTTGGCATTATGAGAAATTGATGCATACCATTGTAGTTTACTAAAGTGGAAATTTAATAAACAGGACTCAAATGACTCAAAAGATTTATGTTATTAATAGCAGTTATTGACATTTGGGAGCAAAGAATCATCACATTATTTTTTCATTTTATTTTTACAAGAAGCTGGTAAGTTCTCTATCATCATCATCATTCCCTTTTTACTGCAGATACTGAAATAGCGGCAGGCCAAGATAAGAATGGCTGGTCACTTATCTTAAACTCACTATTGGTCCCATTTTCCGAGAGGTTTAATTGAGAACACCAGATGGACACAGTTATTTGCCTTTGTTATGTCTCACCTATATTCAACTCCTGTTAGCTTAACCAAACTCAAGAAATTGTGTAGATTATAGCCCAGTGCTTTTCAAACATAAAAATCACCTAGAAAGCTTGTTAAAACACAGAGTCCCAAAGATTCTGATTCGGTAGATCTCGGAGAGACCTGAGCATCTCAGAAGATGCTTTTGCTGCAAACGGCATTATTTCATTCTTTTTTATGGCTGAGTAGTATTCCACTGTATATGTGTACCACATCTTCATTTGTCTATTAATGGACATTAGGTTATTTCCATGTCTTGGCTATTGTAGATAGTGCTGCTATGAACATTAGGGTGCATATATTTTTTTGAATTATAGTTTTCTCTGGATATACACCCAGAAATGGGATTGCTAGATCATACGGCAAAAATTTTCTTAGTATTTTAAAGGAACCTGCATACTGTTTTTTTAAAGTGGCTGTGCCAATTGATATTCCCACCAACAATGTAGAAGGGTTACCTTTTCCCATGGTCCACTCTTTGAGTTGTATTTTACATTCTACTGGTTTTATTTAATGTAGTGGCTAATGAATAGATTACTAGAGCTGCCAGGAAATAGCCAATAGGTCAGCAATAATGGCTTTAGTGCTAATTGGGTCATGTGGTGTGAGTGTGAACTGCACAACTCTAGAATGTTCTACTTAGCCTACAACCTACACAACTGTTAGTCTCATCCTTAAGTACTAAATGAGTGTGTTTTAGAAGAAAGAGTGAGAATGGAAGAGGCGGTGGAACAAAAGAAACAGTATTATTTTAACCATTGGATTTTGGGGATCTCCCAGATCCAGGAATATTACCATAATTTGTCTAATCAGGCTGTTTTAGGGTCAGAAAGTTTATCTAAGGAGAAAGTCTTAGATCAATTTTTGGAAGCCAGGTACTAGAGATTAAATATTTGTGTTCCACCATTCCCCAAAATTCATATGTGGAAACCTAGTTCCCAATGTGATGGTATTAGGAGGGTAGGGCTTTTGGAAGATGTTTAGGTCATGAGGGTGGAGCCTTCAGGAATGGGATCAGTGCCCATCTAAGGAGTGACTTTGTAAGAGCTCCCTCACCCCTTCTGCTATGTGAAGACGTAGAAAAAGACAGCCATCTATGAACCAGGAAGCAGACTCTTATCAGATATCAAATCTTCTGGTACCTTGACCTTAGACTTCCAGTCTCTAGAGCTATGAGAAACAAATTTCTGTTGTTTATAAGCCACTCAGCCTACGGTATTTTGTTTAGCTGTCCAAGAATCTGCGGAGTCTTGAAGTTCATGTAATACTATTTGGGGTCCAGAGGACAAAAGTCATCACAGAGTTGGGAAGAAAATCATTCAACCCATTTTTTTCTTAGAACACTTGTGGCTTTGGTGGCAGGAGGACCTCAAAAGCATTAGGAGGCAATATCAAGGCATTATCAGTGAGGATACCAGCAGCAGAGGCCATGAAAACCTGCCTCCTTCAAGTGGCTGGCAGACAACTGTCTCCCACCCAAATCTCCCAGAGGCAGGGCCAAAAGAACTAAGCAACCCTGAGATACCAGCTAGGAACTCCCAGGAGGGACCCAGGGGAGCTCAAGGAGATTCCAGTGGAGGGTGGGGCTGAGATCTGAGAGCAATGCAAGAGGGAATAAAGAGATTGCTGAATATTATTAATAAATGCAACTTCTTTCATGTTCTCAGGCTGATGAATTCCAAGCACATTCAAAGGAAAGAAAATTTTAAAAATTACAGCAATCTTAAGAATGCAGATTATAAGCATTCCCTTTTGTGATGGGAATAGCTTTATTATTTTACTATTAGTCACACACTATAAGTAATTCACTTTTCTAATCAACATCAGCTGCTTGTAAACTGACGATTCAACCAACGCTTCAGTCTGCTACCAGGTTTTGACACCTGAGACAAACCCACAGGGGCTTCCCTGGTGGTTCAGTTGGTAAAGAGTCTGCCTGCAATGCAGGTAACATGGGTTCGATCCCTAGGTTGGGAAGATCCCCTGAAGAAGGCAATGGCAACCCACTATAGTATTCTTGCCTGGGAAATCCCTTGGACAGAGGATCCTGGTGGGCTACCATCCATGAAGTTGTAGGAGCTGGACATGACTTAGTGACTAAACCTACCTCCCTACAAACCCACAGCACTGTGAGTATGAAAACATCGTACGTGTAGATTTTACTGAGCTCAGATTCACTGAGTGGTAGAGATCAGTTTCTCCTCCTCCTCCCAGTACTCCTTCCTTAGCCCATAAAGTCCACTTCTTTGGAAGTAATGGGAAGAGAGCGTCCGTCCTCATTTCACTTCAAGAAATGAAGAGTGATGTATCTACCTGATGGATTTGGGAAAAGGAACAGAACTGTTCCTAGCTTAGTTCTTTCTGCTTTTGGTATGGTGAGTCCTCAGGAAAAAAATTATCCTCTTCTGCAAGAAAAGGCTCACCCTCCATGGGGGAGAATCTTACACTCGTGTGGTGGATCTGAGCGGGTAGTCTAGTTCAAAACCATTTAGCTGCTGTTTCAAACCACATTCTCCCATCAGGGTCCCGAAACAAAAGAAGCAGATGGCACATTCAAATTGGAGTAATTTGAGGAGGAAATATTTACAAAGGGACAATTTACAAAGATGGGAGCAGAGTGTAAGAAAAGTGCGAGGGACTGTGCTAGCACAGAGCTCCCCAGGGTGGGTGGCCACCATCCAACTGTTGAGGACCCGAATAGAACAACAGGACAAAAGAAGGCTGAATTCACTCTCAGCATGAGCTGAACGTCTTGGTCTTCTCTTGCCCTTGGTGTTCCTGGTTCTCAGGCCTTCAGACCAAGACTGAAACCTACACCATGGATTCTCCAGTTCTCAGGCGTTAGAACACCACCACTGGCTTTCCTGGTTCTCCAGCTTACAGACAGCAGATTGTGGGATTTCTCAGCCTCCATAATGACAAGAGCCCATACCTTATAATAAATCCCTCCTCCCCTGCCCCTACCTATTGGTTTTGTTTCTCTAGAGAATTCTGACATACAAATAAGCTATTGCAATCCCACTCACATTATCTTGCCATTTTGGCACCACCCATTGCAAGGAATGCTACTCAATAGCTTCTAACGGAAAGCACTGGCAGCTCTCTGTCTGATGGATTTCTCAGACCAATAGAATATACTTGACCTGCATACTGAGCAGCTGAAAGTGCCGGACAGATAACGGGTTCTGAAAGCACCCCTCAATCAATGACTGATAGGAGTTGAAGGACAACTGTCTCAGGCTCTTTCTCCTCTGAAATAATTTCAAGGCATCTTCTGTACTATCTCCCAGAGTTCCCCAGTAGGATGGAGTCTTAAGTGTCCACGATGGCAATATGCCTGATTGTACACTATTAGGCTCCTTGTCTCATTTCCCCATTGTCCTACCTATACTTCTAAGGATTACCTCCCAGATAAACTATTTTCCTCAAGTCTTTGACTCATGTTTCCTCTGGGTGCACCCAAATTACACCAGTAGCATAAACAGGGTGGGGCTTCCCCAGTGGCTCAGCAGTTAAAAGAATTCACCTGCAATGAAGGAAATGCAGGAGATGCAAGTTCGATCCCTGGGTTGGGAAGATCCCCCGGGAGGAGGGAATGGCAGTCCACTCCGGTATTCTTGCCTGGAGAATCCCATGGACAGAGGAGCCTGACGGCTACAGTCCATAGAGTTGCACAGAGTCAGACACGACAGAAGCGACTAAGCAAGCACATATACAGGGTTTATTGAATGGATCAATAAATAAATGACTATGCAAGTTTAAGCATATTGTTTAGAAACATAGAGGACTGCACCAGAAGAAACACGTAAAACAATTGAAAGTGATTGCTCTGGGGAGGGGATTTGGGAAAAGCCCTAGGAAACAGGTGGGCAAGAAACAGCTGGTGTTTGTTAAAACCTTGTAATATTATTTGACTCTTTGATACATATACATGTATTTCTTTTCTGAAAATAAAGATAATATTAGAACATGCCTTTGACTTACTTTCAGAACAGGGCAGCAAGGGAGTAAAGGAAAAATAAAGAAATATAGGCTGATTAAGCTGGAAGAAGAAAGAAATTTCCTTGGGAAAAAAATGGATCTTAGTTAGTAGTTAGGCTAAAAGATATGAAGAGAAAAATAATATACTAAAGGCCAGACAATCTATGAAGTATGGGAAATCTAACCTGTTAGAAATATGGGAGTATAACACAGGGTGATGTTTTGGCATTGCTGGTTCTCGAGAGGCCAATGGGGCCCAAAAGAAATGTGAAAGAGAAAGACTCATAATTTCAGGGAGCAAGCCAGAACGGCATTTCTTGAGAGAATTCCGATGCAAGAAGTACTAAACGGCATTCCCTGAAAGCCATAAATAGGATGCCCATAAAAATGTAAACTGGGAAGTGCCCTTCGGAGAATGAAATGGCTCTAATAAGCGGTAACAGAAAACTTGGACAGCTTGTAGAGAAAATGAATGAGAAAAATCAACATAGAATATGCTACCTACATTGTTAGCTATAACAATCTGAAGGTTAAATGAAAGAGGATGGATTTTGGAAAGGAGAAGACACTTAGAAGGATAGAATGGCCTAAGGTGAATTTCCCACTTTTATGGCTTTTAGCCCAGGGATAGGCTGCAGTTGACACCATGCAGAGCAGCTAGAACTCTGATAGAAAGCTCAGAACAACTCTGAACAACCAGAAGACAGAGTGCAGAGAAATATAGCTGCAAGAAACAAGAGAATTATGCCAGAAAGCATTTACATAGATGGAGTTAATACTCTCCACACAGAGCTGCCAGACTCCTCAAGTCTAGCTAACAATGAAAGAACTGAACTGAGATTTGAACTGCCATCTAAGGAATAGGAAGTTTGAAGTCTGAGTCAAGCCAAGTCAATTGTCTGATAAACCAAAACCAAGTGAAAAAGAACACAAAGTCAAGCTCTTCTGAAGAATTTAATACAATCCAGTCTCTACAACATAATTTTCACAATGTTTAGGATACAGCCACAAATACCCGCAACATATAAACACCAAGAAATTGCAACTGAGTCTCAAGAGAAACAACAATCAATACAGACCAAAACCAAAATGATTCCGAAATCAGAATTAGGAGACAAGAGTTTTAAAGCAGCTATTGAACTATTTACAGATTGAAGAAGCTCAGCAAAACTCAAGCAATATAAATATAAGGAAAACTGTACCCAGCACATGAAAATCAAACTGCTTTAAAAAAGAAAACAAAAGTCTTTGTATGTAGCTTGAGATAGAAATAAATACCGCATTTCTTCTAGGTTATTGTTAACATTGTATCTGAAACAATGGAGGACAGAATACAGTGCAGCGACATATTTAAGGCGCTGAAGAAAATTCTATTCAGCAAAAATTTCCTGCAAGAATAAAAATGAAGTCAAAACATTTCAGATTTAAGAAAAAGAAGCTAAGAGTATGCATCATCAGAAGTCCTATACTACAAGAAATACAAAGGACATTCTTCAGGCTGAAGGAGATAATATCAGATGGAAACTTGGATCCTCAGGAAGGAATAAAGAACACTGGGAATAGCAAAAAGCTAGGTATTTAGAAAAACCTTTTTTTTTCTTCAACCTTTAAGGATTCATAAAGCAAAATTAGAACATTGTCTTTGAGGACTTACTCTATATGGAGATGCAAGAAATAGGGCCAGTATAGCATAAATTCCATGGACAGAGGAGCCTGGCAGGCCACAGTCCATGCGCTGTAAGAGTCAGACACGACTTGGTGACTAAACCATAGCATAAAGGAAAAGGCTAGTAAATGCAGTTTCTATGGTCGCAAGGTTTCTACATTTCACGTTAAATGATAAAGAATAACCTAAGAGGGCCTTAAGTTAAGAATGGTAGTTTAATTCCGAGAGCAATTAGTTAAAGCATTTAATGCAAAGAAGTATAGCTAGTAGAGGGAATTCTAAAATATATGCAATTGATCCAAAAGAAGGCATAAAAGGAGAAACAGAGGCACAAATGATAACAAGAACAAACATAAAATGAATATCAAAATGGTAGACATAAATCCAACCATGTCAATATAAGCTTTTCAATGGTGAAAAGAGTCTTTTCAACAAAAGACCCTAGAATAACAAGATTATACATATGAGGAAAAAAATTGACCCTTAGCTCATATTGGACACAGTTATGAATTTTCAGTGGATCAGAGGTGTAAATATATAAGTGAAAACCATAATGCTTTAAGAAGAGAACCTAGGGAAAAGGTTTCAAGATTTGGGGAGGCATAACATGTTCTTGGGGCTTTGGGATACAAAAGCAATCACTACTCTGGAAAAATGATAAATTAGACTTCACCAAAACCAAAAACTTTTGCTCATCAAAAAACCCTGTTAAGAAAAAGAATAGATAAGCCACAAATTAAAACAAACTGAGATTTACTTGGCAGAAGACTTTTTATAAAAGTGTAAGCAGGATAGAGGGAAACCAAGAGAGATAATTCCAGACCAGAGTTGGTAACAGCAGAGGGCAGGCAACAGTTGCCAGAAACCAGAGAAAGCGAATCGTATAGAAAAGCTCACCTTGGGAGTAGCTGTGACCTTCAGAATGCAAAGCAGTGACCTTTGGTCAAGACAGCCAGACTGAGGTAATCCCATAGGAAGGAAGCAGGGGCATAAATAGCCCATATATCACTCTCCTCCCTCTCTCCCCTTTCACCATGGCTCCCTCTGGGCTGAATCCAACTGAAAGCCAAAGTCAGGAAAGCTAGTAAATAGTCATATGAGACACTGTCAGGGCCCCACCCACACCACCTGGGCATTTACATTCCAGCGTGATTTTTGTCAAAACCATATTTTAACATTTTTATTATATGATTACATAGGAACTGCCAACAAGACCATTCCAGAAGTTCCTATAGCCACATGGTCAATCCCTGCCAACTCTCAGCTCCCCATCTCCTAGGATCCATCACCAGTACAAGGATTCCAGAAAGCACACTGCCTGGCATAGCCCATCCATGGTGCCTAACAAGACTCCCTTTTGAGAAAGTTCAGAGAGACTTTCACACTTGCAGAGCTTACGAAACAATTGAAGATTTTCCTTACCCCCTCATCACCATTCACCGTGCTTTTTAATACCCCCATCTTATTATCTGCCAGGGTGGAGTGGACCAGGCAGATGTCTGGTCCAGATGTTTGCCAATGATGTTTGAGAGGGGTTCTGGAATTGTAACCAACTGACTGGACTAAAATTTGAATGTGAAATTGAATAGAAGATAATTGGGTAACTGGTAGCATTTGGGGCAGAAAACAGCTAAATCACCAACATAGCTGAGCACCAGAATAGGATTAGACACTAATTTCTGAGGAAGTTAAAAAATTAGATTCAAGCAAGTTCAACTGTTTCTTAAACTAATATTTACTTGTTCAGAAGACCTGCTGAGGCATTGTGTTTTTATCCTAACAAACCTGAGGAGACTTCAACAGATCTCAGTTCTTTGCAGCCTTAAGATATCCCACTATATCTTTCAGTTAAGCGACAGGCATAAAAGAAAAAGGAAACATACTGCCTTATACAGCCGGATTGTCTTGAAGTAGTCAAGTGAAGTTCGATCTAGCAGTTCAATGACACCACCAAGAACTTTTCTTATTGACTGTCCCTTCAGCCCTCTACAGGACTCGCTTGATTTTCAGGTTTCAATAGGAGCTTTCCTCTCATGGTGGCAGTGATTTCAACCCTTACAATTTTACAATTCGGTCCTTGGAGGAATAGTGAAGAAACTTCTGGTCGTTTCCATACAAATCTTGGGATTTACTCCCACTGAACCACCTAATGTAATATTCCCATCCATAAACCAATCTCAAGGGCCAGGAACTAATTTGTCAATGTTCCACACCTGAAGTTAGAAGTGGCTTCAATTTTCATAGAGGTTCATGGCTTCCCAAAGACATTGGGGCCTATGAAGAATTGCATAGTGGAAAATGAATGTTTGGAAGTAACCCAATATCTGCCTATGTCCATTTCCTAGCCTAAATGGCTACCCAAGGATATACCACTTCTGTTGGTTTATTGAGCCCTAGCATTCCAAGCTGAGAAAGCCCTTTGGTTAAGCCTTGGTCCTCTACTAATGTGCAAGTATCCCTTGTAGGATAATATATTCAGACATAATCATAAATCATGGCCAGATGTAGTTTTCAGGAAGCAAGAAAGCACTCGAAAGCATGAGCGCCTCGGATACCTAGAAAGGAGAAGAAACTACCAAAGGGGAAGTAGAGAAGAAGAGACTTAGGATGCTAACGACAAATTGTGTCTCATTTTAAACAGTGGATACTTTTTTAATGGTCAAAATTACTTCCCAATACCCACAATAACATTCCTCTCAACTGCACAGAGCCCGCTGAAAATGCCCATTTGTCATCTCTGGCCCAAGAATGGCTTCGGGACTTCATAGACCACTCCAGATATTTGAGTCATTTTTTATTAAACTCTGGTGGGTCATTCCAAAGAGGGAAGATGGGTTTGTCCCAGGATTTTTCTCTTTACTAAACTGAAATAAACAAGATCCATAATCAGCCATTTTCTCCCTGCCTTCTAATAAAATACACAGACACACACGTACTGTTAAAAGTATTCCATTCTTGCCTGAGTCAAAATCTGTACAGAAAAGATGCATCAGGCAATAATCCTAGAGGCTCCTCAATGTGCCAGCTCAGAATTATGAGCATTTTAATGAGGTGTCAATGAGGCACATTTATCCCTACTTCATACTAACCTGCTTCCCATTATTCCTCTCCCACTCTGAAAGGCCTAAAAACAATCTGGATAAAAGCAAGCTTATAGAACTCAAACCTGATAACCTGATAAGCCAGTAGGACACAAGACATAAATGTCAATTTATTCCTTTATAATAAAAATTTAAAAATTAGTCCTATTGCATAGCACAGGGAACTATATTCATGTCCTGTGAAAAGTCATAATGGAAAAGAATATGAAAAAATAAAAATACATGTGAAACTGATTCACCTTGCTGTACGGTAGAAATTAGCACAACATTGTAAATCAGCTATATTTCAACAAAATCAATTGTAAACAATTTAAAAGTTGATGAATTAATTCAAAAATAGAATAAGTAAAGACTATGCTTATAAAAACTAGGTAGTTTGGGCACTGGCACATTATTTTTGACTTAAAAATTTTAAAATAAGGACACATTTAAAATAAGGACAGTATTATAAAGTAAAATTTAAAAAAATAAAAGAAAAAGAAAAAAAAAGTCACACACACACAAAAAATAAAATAAAATAAGGACAGACTCCCCCATAATTTGTTTAAATGTATATATGTTTCAACAAATTAAATATCCACTTTTGAAATAACAAACTTCAATTCATATCTACCACCATATATAAAAATTAACTCAAAATGGATCATATATTTAATTGTAAAATGTAAACTAATAACATTTCTGGAAGAAAATATAGGATGTTTTTTGGTGACCATTGGTTAGGCAAAGATTTTTTTTGAGTATGAGACCAAAAGCACAATTCATAAGAGAACAAATTGAACTTCACCAAACTTAAAATTTTCTACTCTTCAAAAGACATAGCTAAAGGAATAAACAAATAAGCCACAGACTGGAAGAATATACTTGCAAATCATATATATATATATATATATATATATATATATACATATACATATATATACATGAGGAACTTATATTCAGGATACATAAAGACCTCTCAAAATACTGTAACACATTTTTCAAATGGGCAAAAGAAATGAACACCTGACCAAAGAAGATACGTGGATGGCAGAAAAGCCATGAAAAGATACTCAACATCATTCAGTCAGTTCAGTTCAGTCGCTCAGTCGTGTCCGACTCTTTGTGACCCCATGAATCGCAGCACGCCAGGCCTCCCTGTCCATCACCAACTCCCGGAGTTCACTCAGACTCACATCCAGCGAGTCGGTGATGCCATCCAGGCATCTCATCCTGGGTCGTCCCCTTCTCCTCCTGCCCACAATCCCTCCCAGCATCGGGGTCTTTTCCAATGAGTCAATTCGCATGAGGTGGCCAAAGTACTGGAGTTTCAGCTTTAGCATCATTCCCTCCAAAGAAATCCCAGGGCTGATCTCCTTCAGAATGGACTGGTTGGATCTCCTTGCAGTCCAAGGGACTCTCAAGAGTCTTCTCCAACACCACAGTTCAAAAGCATCAATTCTTCAGCACTCAGCCTTCTTCACAGTCCAACTCTCACATCCATACATGACCACAGGAAAAACATAGCCTTGACTAGACGGACCTTAGTCAGCAAAGTAATGTCTCTGCTTTTGAATATGCTATCTAGGTTGGTCATAACTTTTCTTCCAAGGAGTAAGCATCTTTTAATTTCATGGCTGCAATCACCATCTGCAGTGATTTTGGAGCCCCCCAGTATAAACTCTGACACTGTTTCCACTGTTTCCCTATCTATTTCCCATGAAGTGATGGGACCAGATGCCATGATCTTCGTTTTCTGAATGTTGAGCTTTAAGCCAACTTTTTCACTCTCCTCTTTCACTTTCATCAAGAGGCTTTTGAGTTCCTCTTCGCTTTCTGCCATAAGGGTGGTGCCATCTGCATATCTGAGGTTATTGATATTTCTCCTGGCAATCTTGATTCCAGCTTGTGTTTCTTCCAGTCCAGCGTTTCTCATGATGTACTCTGCATATGGAAAAGGCAAATCAAGACCACAGTGATACACTACTTCACATCTATTAGAATGGCTAAAATTAAAACTACTTACCATACTAAATATTGTGAAGGATGTAGAGAAATTAGAATATCACAGGCTGCTAGTGGGAAGGTACAATAGTACAAAATTTGGGAGAAAGTTTGGCAATTTCTTATAAAGTCAAATATATACCTACCATATATTATAATGGGCTTCCGTGGTGGCTCAGACAGTAAAGAATCTGTCTGCAATGCAGGAGATTCCACTTTGATCCCTCGGTCGGGAAGATCCCCTGGGGAAGGGAATGGCAACCGACTCCAGTATTCTTGCCTGGAGAATTCCATGGACAGGAGGAACGGCAGCTACAGTCCATGGGGTTGCAAAGAGTCAGACACAACCGAGCAATGAATATACATACGTATATTATAATCATTCCATTCTTATTTATTTACCTAAGAGAAATAAAAGCATATGCCACACAAATACTGTCCCACAAATGATTCATAGCAGCTTTATGTGTAATAGCTAAAAGTGGATATGACACAAAGACCCATCAGTTCAGTTCAGTTCAGTCACTCAGTTGTGTCCAACTCTTTGCGACCCCATGAATCACAGCACTCCAGGCCTCCCTGTCCATCACCAACTCCCGGAGTTTACTCAGACTCACGTCCATCAAGTCAGTGATGCCATCCAGCTATCTCATCCTCAGTCGTCCCCTTCTCCTCCTGCCCACAATCCCTCCCAGCATCAGAGTCTTTTCCAATTAGTCAAGTCTTTGCATATTTGGTGGCCAAAGTACTGGAGTTTCAGCTTTAGCATCATTCCTTCCAAAGAAATCCCAGGGCTGATCTCCTTCAGAATGGACTGGTTGGATCTCCTTGCAGTCCAAGGGACTCTCAAGAGTCTTCTCCAACACCACATTTCAAAAGCATCATTTCTTCGGCACTCAGCCTTCTTCACAGTCCAATTCTCACATCCATACATGACCACAGGAAAAACCATAGCCTTGACTAGAAGGACCTTAGTTGGCAAAGTAATGTCTCTGCTTTTGAATATGCTATCTAGGTTGGTCATAACTTTTCTTCCAAAGAGCAAGCGTCTTTTAATTTCATGGCTGCAATCACCATCTGCAGTGATTTTGGAGCCCCCGAAAATAAAGTTTGACACTGTTTCCACTGTTTCCCCATCTATTTGCCATGAAGTGATGGGACCGGATGCCATGATCTTCATTTTCTGAATGTTCAGCTTTAAGCTAACTTTTTCATTCTCCTCTTTCACTTTCATCAAGAGGCTTTTTAGTTCCTCTTCACTTTCTGCCATAAGGGTGGTGTCATCTGCATATCTGAGGTTATTGAGATTTCTCCCGGCAATCTTGATTCCACCTTATGCTTCTTCCAGTCCAGCGTTTCTCATGATGTACTCTGCATATAAGTTAAATAAGCAGGGTGACAATAGACAGCCTTGATGCACTCCTTTTCCTATTTGGAACCAGTCTGTTGTTCCATGTCCAGTTCTAACTGTTCCTTCCTGACCTGCATACAGATTTCTCAAGAGGCAGGTTAGGTGGTCTGGTATTCCCATCTCTTTCAGAATTTTCTACAGTTTATTGTGATCCACACAGTCAAAGTCTTTGGCATAGTCAAGAAAGCAGAAACAGATGTTTCTCTGGAACTCTCTTGCTTTTTCCATGATCCAGTGGATGTTGGCAATTTGATCTCTGGTTCCTCTGCCTTTTCTAAAATCACCTTGAACATCTGGAAGTTCACGGTTCACGTATTGCTTAGATAATTTTGAGCATTACTTTACTTAGCATGTGAGATGAGTGCAATTGTGCAGTAGTTTGAGCATTCTTTGGCATTGCCTTTCTTTGAGATTGGAATGAAAACTGACCTTTTCCAGTTCTGTGGCCACTGTTGAGTTTTCCAAATTTGCCGGCATATTGAGTGCAGCACTTTCACAGCATCATCTTTCAGGATTTGAAAAGCTCAACTGGAATGCCATCACCTCCACTAGCTTTGTTCGTAGTGATGCTTTCTAAGGCCCAGTTGACTTCACATTCCAGGATGTCTGGCTCTAGATGAGTGATCACACCATCATGATTATCTGGGTTGTGAAGCTGTTTTTTGTACAGTTCTTCTGTGTATTCTTGCCACCTCTTCTTAATATCTTCTGCTTCTGTTAGGTCCAGACCATTTCTGTCCTTTATCGAGCCCATTTTTGCATGAAATGTTCCCTTGGTATCTCTAATTTTCTTGAAGAGATCTCTAGTCTTTCCCATTCTGTTGTTTTCCTCTATTTCTTTGCATTGATTGTTGAAGAAGGCTTTCTTATCTCTTCTTGCTATTCTTTGGAACTCTGCATTCAGATGCTTATATCTTTCCTTTTCTCCTTTGTTTTTTGCCTCTCTTCTTTTCACAGCTATTTGTAAGGCCTCCCCAGACAGCCATTTTGCTTTTTTGCATTTCTTTTCCATGGGGATGGTCTTGATCCATCAACAGATGATAAACAAATGGTGATATACCAATAGAAGAGAATGCTATTCAGCAATAAAAGGGCGTGAACTATTAAGACATGAGACAGAAGAACAATAAAATAATTATGCTGAGTGAAGGAGGCCAGACCAAAAACAAGAGTATATAATGTATGAGACCATTAACTTAAAATTATAGAAAATGTAAGTTAGTATAGTGACAGAAACTGGATCAGTGGTTGCCTAGCGGTGAGAGTAGGGTAAGGAAGACAGAAGGAGGGGTCAGAAGGGGCACAAAGAAGAAACTTTGGAGGTTGACTTTATTCCCCATCTTAGTTGTGGTGAAAGGTATGCACATATTAAAACATCAAACTGTACACTTTAAATATGTGCAATTTATTGTATATCAATTGCATCTCAGTAAATATACTGAATAAATGAAATTTAAATGTTTGTTGAAAATATCCAGCCATGTTGTCATTTGACAATAGTTGCTGAACCCTCTGTGCAGTGAAGATATAAAAATAGGCCTGAGATGTAATGTCTATACTACAAAGTCTTTCAAAGTTGATGGAGAGTTCTAATTTTGGACTGGAGGAGCGGAGTTGTTTGTGGGACATAATTACATAGATTTAGGATCGAGAAGTCTAGAGCCAAGGACAGAGCTGTAAGCTAAAGATATTGGACCTACCATCTGTACAGAGCCAATGAAACAACTTACATGGAGGAGGTAATCTAGAAATATAGATTGAGGAGTGAAATGACCAAAAAAGAACACTAGTAGTAAGAAGAAGATGCCCCAGTGTGAGACTGGAAAGAGACCAACCGAGAACATGGAAAACAGCTCAGAGTGGCAGCACAGGGAAGCAGTTCTCAGTCACTCAGTCATGTCTGACTCTTTGTGACCCCGTGAACTGTAGTCAGCCAGGCTTCCTTGTCTGCGGAATATTCCAGGCAAGAATACTGGACTAGGTTGCCATTCCTTCTCCGTCGGATCTGCTGGACCCAGGGACTGAACCCGCATCTCCTGCATCTCCTGAACTGGCAGCCAGATTCTTTATGTGTTCCCAAAAGGAGGACAGGGTCAGATCATTCAGGGAGGTTGGGGAAGATAACAGGTGGACACTGTCAACTGAACTGGGCAAATTGGAAGTCTCTGGTGACCTTGGTAGGGAGACACTTCGCGTGTCATTGCAGAGGTGAATGCTCCAGGACACCAACGCTCTAATACTCTTGCCTTGTACTTTGGTTATTATAAAGCAGGCAGAAAAGAAGCAGTTGGGCAGTCATGTCATCCCTTCTCAGGACGTCGCAGCACACTGGAGCGCTGAAAGAGAGACATCTGTGTGTCTAGACGACTAGCTTTCACTTCTCTACTTTGTCTTTCCCCAGATAAACATACTCATATGCCTAATTTTGGTCAGAATTCACAGCAGTCATCACTTTATTCTTTTTCTCCTTCACTCAAGCCCTTATTTCTTTCTATCTCCATCTCTCTCCTTCAAGCTGTTAGAAAGAGTGGTCCACATCCATCATTTCCACTTCCTCAGAATCCTTCCACCACTCATCATCTTCAGACATCCAGAAATTTGGTCCTGATATGATGGGGAGCAGAGAAAGGGTTGTACTGTCAGACCAGGGGTAGCCTAGAGAGTTTGGTCACCAGGCTGTGAGATGCTAAACGTAATTTGATTTTCCAGACAAAAACTACACTGAAATGTCTGAATTCTTCACAACCAATGCAGTTTACTCTTTAGTATAATGACCTACCTGTTCCCTTGTACTGAGACACGGCATGTCTCTGCTCACAGCTGCAAGCACTTGACTGCTACGGGAAGACCATCTGTTCTTCTGCTTGTGACTTTTGGCAAAAGGGGATGTCTGGTGGAAGCTTTTCAGATTTGGATTTAAGAAGCTCCCCAGTGGCTCAGACCGTAAAGAATCTGCCTGCAATGCAGGAGACCTGGGTTCGATTCCTGTGTCAGGAAGACCCCGTGGTGAAGGGAATGGCTACCCACTCCAGTATTCTTGCCTGGAGGACAAGAGGAGCTTGATGGGCTACTGTCCATGGGGTCGCAAAGAGTTGCACACGACTGAACAGTTAATACACACACAGCTCTCTTTCAGAGAAGTAGACTTTGAGTAGGGTTGTTAGTTTGGCTTTTATCTTATGTCCTAGTCCTAGTCCTAGTAAGTGTCTTTCCTCCTTCTTCCTCATCCGGTACTAGAATTCTTAGTATCTAGTTTGTAAGTTGGCTATATCGGACAAGAATTTCGATTGGCACAGAAATACGTCTGGTCTGGGGTGAGCAGATCCTCAATCTCCTTGTACGGCATCATCTTCCTCCCCTCTTCTCCTTCTCCGATTAGTCATCATTGCTGCGATAATCCCCTGGATCCAAGTCTTTCATTCCCAGTTTGGCAACTAGATCGCTGCCTTCCAAAATTTCTCCTCTTTGTAGCTTCCTTGGTTCGGGGTCATTTCTGGCTATAAGTTATCAGTCATAGGCTTTATCTCAGAAACTCTGTTTTCTTGACTTTCTCCTTCACCTGCCTGGTCAGAGGCTCGTTCTCATCAATAACATCTCCAGGTTCTATCTTGAGACTACTGATAAACAAGTTTGTTTATTTCCAGGGATTTGATGGAAGAGGTTTATGGTGGCTTACCAGAGTGAACTGTTAAGTATAAAAATATATTAAAATAAATATAAATAAATAATGTCAAACTGTTGGTAGCTTGAAATTGGCCATGGTAGGAGTATTTATAACATGGAAATTGGTAAATGCTACCAACTGGGGCCATTTTTTCCCCTTAAAGGTGGTATACTATCACACCATTGCTTGTTTCTCTGCCATAATTGCCCCCCGGCATAGCTGCACATGTACACATGCGCACACAGGAACTCAGTGGACAGCTCTAATGCCAGATCCTCATCTCTTCAGCCTACATTAACCTCCAGCCACAGAGAACACTTTCACTCTCACCTAAAACCAGTGATTTTTTTTTTCTTACTTTAAAACATTCACTTTAAACATTTAGTAATGGAATATATATACATATATATATATTTATTTAAATACATCCTGGACCTTAACTGCTGCTGCTGCTGCTAAGTCACATCAGTCGTATCTGACTCTGTGTGACCCCATAGATGGCAGCCCACCAGGCTCCCCCGTCCCTGGGATTCTCCAGGCAAGAACACTGGAGTGGGTTGCCATTTCCTTCCCCAATGCATGAAAGTGGAAAGTGAAAATGAAGTCGCTCAGTCGTGTCTCTTAGCGACCCCATGGACTACAACTTAGCAGGCTCCTCCGTCCATGGGATTTTCCAGGCAAGAGTACTGGAGTGGGGTGCCATTGCCTTTTCTGGACCTTAACTAGACCTATCCAAAACTACTGACCACACTATTTGAGAAATACTAAATGTAGCTAAAGCTGAAGCTCCAATACTTTGGCCACCTGATGGGAAGAGCCAACTCATTGGAAAAGACCCTGATTCTGGGAAAGATTAAAGGCAAAAGGAGAAGAGAGCTGCAGAGGATGAGATGGTTAGATAGCATCACCGACTCAGTGGACATGAATTTGAGCAAACCCCAGGAGATAGAGGACGATAGGGAAGCCTGGCGTGCTGCAGTGGCAGAACCACATCAACAGTGTAGTACATCTGTGTCTTCAGAGTGCATTTAATCACATGGAGGAATCATTTTTTGGGGGGGACCTACTTACTATGATGTCTCAGTAGAAGGAACTCATATATCAGTATCATAGATGATTCATCACAGGATATTAACTTCTGTTGACTTCAGAGTGGAAGGAAGACCAGCTAATTATTACAGGTATTTCAGAAACCTTGGTGCAAGCCATGCAGTGATAGAACTGCATGAGCCAACCAAAACATCAAGTTGTTTGCTTCTGACAAGATTTTTATGAGATCATGCTGTTACTTCATATTGATCTGGAGCTCTGTCACATATTTCTTTGATTAACAGCAATGAAAAATAAATTATTATTTATCACTGAAGTACTTTAATAAATAAAATCATTCAATACATGGAAGGTAAAAACAAAAGGGACATTGAATGGCTGGGGACCACTAGACTGAATTTTTAAAGAGCACTCCACATTTTTATTTTTAAAAATCTAATGTTTAGTTGCTATAAACATGTAGAGGTTGCTAGTCAAGTGACTAGAAACACAGACTCTGGAGACAGATGGGCTGGATTTACTCTGGAGCTTTGTCACTTACTATCTCTATGATTTGGGGGCAAGTTACTTAATTTCTCTGTGCCTCATTTTTCTCACCTGTCAAATGGAAATAAAAGCACCTACTTCACATGATTATTGTGAAACCAAAATGAAATAGCACATGAGGTCCTTAAAATAATAAATCAGAATTTAAAATATTTGCTCTCAAGTTCATTAATAACACTATTCCCGGAGTGCTTACAGTGTGCTTGGAGCTTACTACATGCTTGATATTCAATCTCTTACTACTCTCTGAGGTAAAAATTAAGCCCATTTTATGAGTAAGGAAACAGACTCTCAGTGAAAAGATGTAACTTTTCCACGGTCTTGTGGCTAGTAAGCGAAAGAGCTTGGCTACCTATATTTTAGTTTTCATTTAAGTGATAGAAAGATGCAAAACTGAAGCTTGTATTGGAATCCAAGCCACCCTGATATTTAATATTCTATCAGGAAATGCTTCCTTCATAGTCAACGCAACTCTTGCTTGCTGTGGTATAAACTATTCTTGTTCTGCCTTCAGCAGAGACAGAAAAACTCATCAACATCCCTGTGTTTCCACTTGAAGACTGTTACTAAGTTGCCCTTCTGACTTGGTATTCTCTTGGTTTTAAAAACCCGCAACTCCCATAGGCCTTCCTCATGAACTCTATTTACTAACCATTGAATAATTTCTACAGCAGCATTTCTGCTTTATCTAACTGTAATTTTTAAGTTAGCCTTTAAAGTTCATTATGAATGTAAGCTGGGCGCACTATCCTTTGGCTGAACTTGCTTTGCTTTTGATGCAACTGCATGTAAGGACTCCTGTTTGGGACTTCCTTACTCCACCACCCCATCTAGAAGGTTCTGTCCACAATATGCCACAATATACTTAGTAAGAATTTTTAAGTTTCTCAAGTTTTCATGTCACTTTGTTTCACAGGGCTGAGTCTGGAGGTACTTATATTTAGTTGTGTGATCAGTAAGACAAATAACAGTGTGGACTGGCCCTCTTTACAAGACAGATGTTGCTCTTCATTCAGTTACCTTGTCTGAGTCAGGCACTGCGCTAGACCCAGGAACAAAAGACATGGTCCCTCCTCACAGCCAGTGTTTATCTCTCACCAGGGAGATAAATGCCCAATTACCTAATTATTACATTAGAGAAATGCCCCGGACTCAATAGGAACCCAAGAAAAGGGGCAGGAAGACTGCTTGGAACACAGAGGTAGGGAGGTCTGATTTAAAAAAATAATCCTGGGTAACTAGTCAGACAGCCAGGCTCTGACCCCACTTTTACTGTTAACTTCATTATGTCATCAATTGTGGTTGAATTGTCCCTGCTGTCATGCCCTACAAAAATTTAAAAAAAAAAGAGAGAGAAAGAAAAAAAGAAAAAAGATATGTTGGGGTCCTAAACCCCAGTACCTGAGAATGTCATCTCATTTGGAGGTGGGGTCTTTAATATGAAGTAATTTTGCATGCTAAGTCGCTTCAGTCATGCCCGACTCTTTATGACCCTGTGGAGTGTACCCTGCCAGGCCTCTCTGTCCATGGGATTCTCTAGGCAAGAATACTGGAGTGGGCTGCCAGGCCCTCCTCCAGAGGATCTTCCCGACCCAGGGATCGAACCCACATCTCTTACGCCTCCTGTGTTGCAGGCAGATTCTTTACTGCTGAGCCACCATGGAAGCCCATGACGTCATCGGGGTGAGCCCTAATCCAATATGGTTGGTGTCTTTATAAAAAGGGGAAATTTGTACATGAAGACCGATGCACATAGACGGGACATGATGTGAACAGACACGGAAAAGTCAGCCATCTATAAGCCAAGCAAAGCCCGGAACAGATCCTTCCCTCACAGCCCTCAGAGAAATCAAGGCTGTTAACACCAGGCTTTCAGACTTTCAGCCTCCAGAACTCTGAGACAATAAATTCCTGTGGTAAGCTGCCCACCCCATCTCTGGTGCTTTCTTATGGCAGCCCTAGCAAACTAAAACATCATTTCCCTATCACCAGCATATGCCATGTTTCAGGCTCCACCCCAGGCAAGGCCAGTCCCATGCGTGGGAAGGGCAAAGGCTCTCAGAGTACAACCAACCAGAAAAACGCCCGAATCTGCCTTTGGTTCATTCCTAGGGTGGGCTTTTGTTTATAAGGTAAAAAGTAACAGTCAATAATACGGGGACTTTTGGCGTACAAGCTATACCCAAGAGATAAAACTTTCTGTTAAGTAACACATCAACATAGCTTTACTTAAATGGTCAATAAACATACATGACATTCTGTCTCACTAGAATCAGACTTCTGACAAAACTACTCTTGGTCAACAGAAATTGCTAATACACATCAGAGAATGAATGAAAGGCCTCCTGAATGAGTGACAACCTATACATCTATAACACACACTGGGGCCATTTGTCTTCCTGTTGGCACAACTAAGGTTGAATGAACCTTGAATTATCTTCCTAGAATACACAGTGACATGGAAACTTTAAAGCCAAATAAATAAATAAGAAACCTTTCTATTAGGTATATATTCATTTCAGCTTCTGAGAAGGTTTTTAACCTACACAAAATCTGGAGCAATGAAAACATAATATTTAGCACCTGTATAGACTAAGAAAGTTCAGCCAAGGGACATTACTTGGTTTTTGTGTTTCCAACATGTTTTGCCCTTAGGCCAGCAAGGTTATCCTTTCTCTTCTCACCCTAAGTGTTCCTCTTTCCTGGAAAATTTCCAAGCAGAACCCTGGTTCCAGGTCATAACAACTCGGTTTGCTGCCACTGGAACTCCAAGGGAGTGACTCATGCCTGTGGATTTGCCTCCGAAAGTCTACAGCAAGTGTTTGTTCCTATGCCCGTCCACCCCTCAACCTCTCAGCGTTGGCCAGGGTCCACAACGGGCTTCTTTTTCAGTCTCTCTTGACTTTGGTCCTTTCACTTTTTAAAGACACTTTAATTATAAAAATGATATACAAAGAGAAAAAGAGAAGTGTACAAAGTTAAAAATGTTTTCATATGAGGGTTACCAAAGTCAACAGGGTGCATAGCCTTCAAGATAAGTAGACTTCCGCCCTGCTTCCCCTTTTTTTAGAGCACATATTGTACATATTGTTCTGACTCACTCTTATCACTCAAGAATGTCATGAACACTATTCTGTGTCAACACATGCATAGCTCCCTGATTTTTAAAGTTATTATTCCACAGCGCATATACATTCAATTTTTCTAACCATTCCTCTATTCATAAGTGTTGAAGTGCAGTCTGATTTTTTTCTCTTACAAATAATGCTGTAACAGACATTCATGTAAGTACACTCTTGCACACATAAGTATTTCTGTAGGATAGCTTACTTGTAGTGGAAATGCATGGTCAAAGTATATATGCATTTTTAACATTTACAGATACTGCAAACTGCTTTCTGGAAATGTTCATACTATATCATCAATTCATACTACAGTTGGTTGAATATGAAAGTTTTATTTTTAATGTGCACTCACAAACATCTTATATTAAAACATTTCCTTGCCAGTGTAATAAGTAAAAAATGCTGTCTTGTAATTTACACTCTGATCGTTGATGATGCTGAATATGTTTCCATATGTTCATTAGCACATATCCCTCCTTCTGAAAAATTACTTCTTCATGTCCTGTGCTTGTTTTATTTTGCTGCTTCTCTTTTTTGTATTGATTTCTAGAAGCTATTTGGTATTTTGCATATTAATCTTTCCTATTGTGAATATATATTACATTTATTTTTTCCCCTTTAAGTAATATTGTTTACGGTACCTGTCACTGTATAAAAATGCTTGGGTTGTTTATTCTGTAGTCAAATCTGTTTAATCTTTTCTGTTATAGTTTCTGGGGTTTTATCATGATATTTCTAACTAGTTTTACAAAGATAACCAGTATTGTTAAAGAATTTCCTACATTTTCTTTTAGTCTTTTACAGTTTTCTTTGCTTATTAATCCACCCAGAATTTTTTCTGCAATCTGGGATAAGAGAGCATATTAATTATGCTTAACTCATCAGAAGTTTGCTTTTTTAACTCAGATAACATTTCAATGTGTGTGTTCAGCCCGTAAATACCATAGAGGAACTCAGAGACTCAGGATCCCTCCATCCTGTGTTTCTACCCTACACCCTGTGTTTCTACCTTCCACTAGGTAAGAAGTCAGCAAATAATCACCCTGAGGAAATGCGGACCCACTGCCTGTTTTTTTAAATAAAGTTTTATTGGAACACACCATGTCCATTTGTTTACATAATGCTTATGACTATTTTCCTGTAAAACAGCAGATAGTTATGACAGAGAACTCATGACCCACAAAGCCTAAAATATTTACCATATGGCCCTTTATAGAAAAAGTTTGCTGACTCCTGCTCTAGAATCTGTAGTTTCCATGTGGCAGATGGAGATGAGAGATCATGCAGGTTTTCCACAGTGGAGACTGGAGGTGGAGCACAAAACTTTCATCTATATTACACTCGGCAGAATTCAGTCCTATGGCCTCACTTCACTACACAGGAGGCTGAAAAATGTGAATTAGTTGTGCACTCGGGAGGAAAGAGTTGTAGAATTATCAGCCATTCTCTGCTTCGATGTGCCTTGCAATTATTTATATCTTTTTTCCTCCCTACTTTTAATCAGAGTAGTCTAGATTATACTGCAGAAACAAACAACCCCTAGATTTCAGTGACTTTATTTCCCACTCATGCTCAGGTCCAGTAAGGGATGGTAGGCAGGTATGGCATTCCTTATGGTCGTCATTCACTGCAGTCCAGTAGAGCAGCCACCATAAGCACCTTGCTGGCTAGGTGCTACAAGGAAAAACAGAACAGTGTCATACCTGCACTAGCTCTTAACTTCTGCCCAGAACTGATACTCATCACTTCCATCTACTTTTCACTGGCTGAAGCAAGTCCCAGAGCTACTCTGTACATTAGTAGGCTTTTGTTATTGTTCAGCTGCTAAGTCGTGTCCAGCTCTTGGCAACTCCAAGGAGCCAGGCTTCCCTGTCCTCCACTATTTCCCAGGGTTTGCTCAAATTCATATCCATTGAGTCAGTGATGCTATCTAACCATCTCATCATCTACCACCCCTTTTTTCTTTTTCCTTCAATCTTTCCCTGTATCAGGGTCTTTTCCAGTGAGTTAGCTGTTGGCATCAGGTGGCTAAAGTATGGGAGCTTCAGCTTCAACAACAGTCCTTCCAATAAATTTTCAGGGTTGATTTACTTTAGAATTGACTGGTTTGATCTCTTTGCAGTCCAAGGGATTCTTTAGTAGGCTGCAGACAGGCAATCCTCTCATATGCTTTGAAGGAGGTAGAGCTGGAATATTTGTAAACAGTTCTAATGAACACCACACTCACACACACAGAGCGCATTTATCTCCTCCCCAAAGGAGATCTGCCAGATACCACCCAGTCCCTGCAGCTAGTCAAAGTCAAGGCTCTCTAGATTAAAGGCTTTCCAGTAGGTCTGAAGAGCACTCTGGAGCCCAGTGCTCAGTGGTCTGGAGCCAGGCAACTAAAGTCACTATCTGTCCTCACACTTATTTGGATGCCCAAATCCTAAAGACAGCTGACCACGCCCTGAAACAGGCTTCTGGGATCTGAGTGGTGTCCATGTCTGTATGGCCATGCCTAGAGAATCAGGACAATCTAGAAGCTGGAAAATAAGAACTATGGCATTTTGCTGAAATCTTGCAAGGAAAAGGTCAGCCTCCTTGTAGGATACATATTGTTCCCCCATGTTTATAATTAAGCACATCAGATAAAGGGGGTAAGTGACTATATGGAGGGAAGAGGTTAAAGCGTCTGCCTGCAATGCGGGAGACCTGGGTTCGATCCCTGGGTCGGGAAGATCCCCTGGAGAAGGAAATGGCACCCCACTTCAGTATTCTTGCCTGGAGAATCCCATGGACAGAGGAGCCTGGTGGGCTACAGTCTACGGGCTCACAAAGAGTCGGACATGACTGGGCGACTTCACTCACTTCAGTAGATACAGATGAAAAATACCTTTGTGAAAATAGTATACAAACTACTATACTTTGTTCATCTTTCAGAAAATGTTTACTCTTATGATTCTATTTGTTTGCTTAAGGAAAGACTCTCACTTTTCTATTTAGCTTAGAAAATAGTAAAATGAATTATAATCACAGAATCATTTTGAATAAGTCATACTAGCTTTAAACATATTACCTTCTGATTAAACCTTCAAATAATGTAATTTTTCAAGTAAATTCTCAATATCTGGTGCCAACACCAATACATATCTTTTTCATATTCTACTTCTTTGAATGTTTCTGTCTCCACGAAGTTATAGGAATGTTAACTCATGTTTTAATCATTTACGCTTAATTCATCAAAATACTGCTTTGTTATTTGATGTCCAAGAAATTTTTACATATTTTTCAATAATCAATTTGAATGCTTATTGAGTAAACCCTCCCTCTCAGAAACAGAAGTTTTCACTTTTATTTCCCCTAGAGTAAATTAATCAGAGCACCAAAAGGTTGAAGTTTTATTTGAAACTCACTGTGTGTAAACTTTTAAGTATTTATCTACTTTGGCTGTGTTGTGGCTTGCAGGATCACCGTTACAGCACGTGGACTTCTTAGTTACAGTATGCATGCAGAATCTAGTTCCCTGACCAGGGATCGAACCAGGGACCCCTGTACTGGGGGCATGGAGTCTTATCCCTGGACCACCAGGGAAGTCCTTGTATAAACTTTTAAAAGTCTGACTTCTTTTGCTAGGTCCCTTAAGTGACTAATGAAAGTTGTAATTATTTTCTTTTACTTTATAATTGTCTCTTGATGGACTAGGCCTCCATTCCCAGAAGAGAATTAGTTTTAGTCTAATTTGTGTTACAGTGGCTACTACTATATACCCATTCTCCATTTAATTTTCATCACATTCAATGCTTTAATATTTTCACTCACCACACACATACAGTTACCTACTTTGCCTTGAAAAAAATCCCATGGACAGAGAAGCCTGGTGGGCTATAGTCCATTGGGTCGCAAACAGTCAGACTCCACTGAATGGCTAAGCAAGTGTGACTACCTACTTACTAAGTAGCCCTTAAAGGTAAAAGGCCATGTACAGGCCTCTGAAAACCCTTTCTTCCCTCTGGTCATATCCAAGTCGTGAAGGCTTTCTTCTTTCAGACTTTTAAACAAATTGGCTTTGGAGTCCCAGGAGGTAATGAAGTAGGAGAATGGAATGAAAGGACTGAGTTCAATATTATTTCCAAAGCCCTTCCTAGGAAAACAATAATTTATTACTCATTTTGGAATTCTAATTATGAGGAGAAACTCCTCAAAACTTAAGTGAATTATTTTGCTAGAGGACCTAAAAAATGCATCAAATTCCAAGTCAAATTGTTCCAAGTTACCTTTCCATCTAAATTCCATAAGCAGTATGAAGTTTATCCTTTATATTTGCATATAATACGGCTTCTAGAAGCAAACTTTCTTTTCAGTAGCATCGATGGGGCCAGACTGTAGGTTCAAATCCTCCCTCTACCATTTCTCCTCTCCTTGACTCAGTTTATCTATAAAAAAAAACAAAGTTCAAAAATACTACTTATCTGACTGGACTATTTAAAGGAATAATTGAGTTAATACTTACAAAGCTTTTACAAATTTTTAAAAAAATTATATGATCCCATACTCCCATCCAGGATAACAAGAACCACAAGTTGCATGAGAATTTAAGTTCCTCCACTTTCGGCTCCTTTATCCCTTATTAGAATAGTGCTTTGTCAACATGAGCACATTACGTTAGCAGATTTGAGCTTTGCCAGAAAGGTGTTTGTATCTAATTTCAAATTATGAATTCCTGAACATTGGATGATGTACCATGCTGCTGTACACTCAGGGGCCCTTTCGAGTGTTGGGCTTGAGAGTCATAAGGAACTCTGGCCTGCGTATGTCTGAGTTTTGACAGCCAAGGAGCCGCTGAGAAAGTTATTGGTATTGAGAAAAAGGGAGGTTAAGTCACCCTGGGGGAAAAAAAAAAACTGAATTGGAGAGCTGCCTACATTTCACTCTGCTGCCTCTGGAAGAGGTGTGTTATCTAAAGTGCTTCCATCATGAATAATGACGGAGAAACTGCCTTTACTCTCCGACTACTGTACTTTCAGGCAGAAATCCATGGGCTGGTGCCCACGGCATCTATCTGGAACTTGGTTATCACACACGTTTAGAGCAACCAGTACTCAGCGTGAAAGGCAGTGAAAGGGAGGGGCCGTGACACTTCGGGTGAGCAGCGTTTCTAAGGTCAGACCCAACCCAACCCCCCCTACTTTTTTCGCTGCTGGTTCTTCTGGTCATTTCGGAAGTCGGCTACCTTTGTTTACATGTTGAGCTAGGCTCAGCACTAGAAAGCGTTAGTGCTTTCTAAAAAAGAGAAGACTCTTGCGTTTATAGACAGTGCCGGGGGAGCAAAGTTCCTTCTCCTGGGCAGGGGAGGGTGCCTCTCCTGCAACACGTGCCGGTGGTGGCAACATCTCTGAATCTCACAGAGGCAGCTTAAGTGAGGGAGAGGTTCGGGGGAAGGCGAGGAGGGTGGTGTGGGGCAAGCAAGCAAAGTGCGGAAGCTGTATGGGGATTCTTCTAGAAAGTGGGGTGGGAAAGGAGCTAGGGAGGGCGTGTGGAGGGAAGGGATCTGTGTCAGAACGTGCGTGTGAGCGGATACAAAACCCGAGAGAGGCGTGAGCAGCGCTGTGTGTGCGAGCGGGAGCGAGGGGCGCCGGCTCTGGGTGTGTGCGCCTGGGTGAGTGACACCGAGGGGCGGGCTGGCCGGCTGGCCGGCGGGCGGGAGCAGCCTGCGAGGGGCGGGAGTGTCCCTGCGTGGAGCGGGCCGACCCGGAGTTGTGTCAGTGAAGGAATCTAGCCCGGGGGCCGAGCCGGCTGCGCCCTCCGCCGCGAGCGCCGGCAGCGCGGGGCTAGCTCCGGACGGCGCGCGGCCCAGGCAGCGGCTCCTGCTCGGCCCGCCCTCCGCGCCGCAGGGGCCGCCACCGCCGCCGCGCCTCCCCCTGGCAACCGCGCCCCCGATCCCCGTCCCCGATCCGGGACGGAGAGGCCGGCGCTCGGCACAGAGGTAAGCCCGGGATCTCCGGCCGCCGCCGCCTCCCGGGACCCACTCCCCGCCCGCCCTCCGGGCTCGGGCCGGGACGCGGCGGGGCCTGCGCAGCCGGGACGGTGGCTGAGCCCGGGCCGCGCGATCCGCAGCCTGAGTCGCCCAGCCCCCGCCGCCTCCCGGGGCGCTGGGTGTGGCCCCCGCTCGGCGCCGACGCGGGCTGGCCGCGCGGACCGGACGCGGAGGTCGCCGTCCTGCCTTTCTCGGGCCGGCACTGGCGAGCGAGCCGGCGGGCGGGAGGAGGCGCTGGGTGCGGCGCACATTCGCGCGCCCAGGGCGAGCGTGTGGCGGCGGCGCTCCGACGTGGACCCGCCCGCCCCGGATCTGAATCGGCCGCGGTCCCTCGCCTGCCCTCCCCTACGCGAGCGCCCCCTTCCACCCGCCGGGCGGACGGAGACCGATCCCCTCCCGCCGCCGCGCTCCTGCTCCGAGCCGCCCCTGCCGGCAGCATCACGCCCTCGATCGCCGTCCGGCCCGGGGGCAGCCGGTCCAAGGAAACCCGCTCCCCTCGGTGCTCGATGGGAGCCGGGTGCGTTGGCTCCCGGAGCGGGTAAACTCGCCGTGGTAGTCCTCAGGGTGACGGGAGCCGATGCCTGGAGACTTGGCCGCGGGACTAAGCTTTCGCGTTGCCGCGACTGGGCGGGCGGACCCGGAGTCGGCCGACGTTGGCCAGCGCTCGAGACAGCCGTGGTTCCAGAGATGCGAGAGGGTCTTCCCGCTCTATGCCCACTCCCGACTTTTCCGTGCCTCGGAATATCGGTCCCGCTTGCTCGCACTCTGTTTGGTGATTAATACTGCAGACGTGGGAGATGAGGGTTGAGACTTTTACCTGGACAGGGATGCGACTGAAACCTCCTATCTTGTCAGCTTGAGGTTTCCACCTCTTAGGGGGTTGGTGTGTGTGTTTGTGAACTTCCTGAGCTTTTGATTCCCAGTAGTCCGGGTTTTAGCAAATGCCAAGATTTTGGAGCCCTGACATTTTAAAGATTCTTTCTGTGCAGCATTTTCCTTTGAGTGAGCTAAAAAATCTGTAGCTTGAGAACTAGGGAAAAACCTTGAACTTCAAACACAGCCTCTTTCATGAAATGTTATGTGCAATATTTTTTACTTGCTTATTTAATTAAAAAAATTTATATTAAAAACTTTTACCAATCCTCTCGCACATGAGAAAAAAATGACTCAAATTTTAGAACCTATGCAGAAGAAGAGCTTTATGCCACTATTTAAAAGAGTAGGGTCGTGTGACCTTTATGACTGGTTTAGTTTGTCCTAAAAGAACGATTCATTGCCGCATCTGATTGATTTTGTTTTCTAGAGATTAAGCAGATGTGTAATATGGCAGAGAGAAGAGACAGGAAGTCAGAATTGCTTCATTCTGAAAAAAGAAAAAAATATTATCCAAGTAACAAATCCATTTACTTTGAAATATACTCTGAAATGAAGTCTCCAGTCGCTTTTTGTATTTGATTGGCCTTTATAAAATTATATCAACTAAAATGCAGCGGGTTGTATAGATGGGGTAGGTTTTTTATCAGGTAATTGTAGTATTTAAAAAAAATACCTGTGTATGAAAATATTTGTTCGATCTCTAACTAGGGGAAAATCAACTTTGGGAATGATTTTCTATTTGGACAAGGCAAATGCTGCTGCAGTCTCTAATTAGAGTTTTGGATTAAACTCAAGCTTTGTTAAAAACTATTTTATGGAGCAGCAGAACAAAAAATATGTCCAATTCTTTATCTGTGTGTGGCTTTAAACACATATGCGCGCGCACACACACACGACGAGCTCCAAAGGATAATTTGCATAAAAATACAATCACTTGAATGCAGACAATATCTAAGAGGATGGTTAGGGAAAAAAAAACAAACCGAAACTCAACATCAGGGAAAGGAGTATATTAATTGGCAATTTTCTTTCTTTAATCCTTGCCTGTGAAAATATTAAATACTTTTCTAGGAATCAATTTAAAGTACTTACTAAGTCAAAATGTTCAAGACTCCTTTTGTATTCATTTTGGTTTAGGGAGCCCCCTAATGAAAGTCTACAATTGACTCTTGCTGTGCTTGCCTGATTTTCAAGTGGGCTTTGTGGGGATAGATTTCTGTGGGCTTGTGAGGCTGCTCAGCCAATCTCTGTAACGATCAGGAAAAGAAAATGCTTAGGCCACACCATTGCAGTCTTTGATTCTCTGCCAATAGGAAGCATCTCAAAGACCTACTTTGCCATGCAGATGGAAATACTTTCCATCAGAAGTCAAGCTTTAGAAATGTTTCATTTTTGGTTCTAAGTTTTATCAGTTTCTCTGTCTCTGATGATAGAATTGTACTGTTATCGATGAATATTCATTTATGGCTTTTGTGTTGAAGGCTCCTAGGTGATCTTCATCCTGTTACCTGTGTTATCTTTACACAGCTTTAGTCAGCATCTTATGAGGCAGGACAAAAACTTCGGGTTACTGTTTGATGGATAAGTGGAAGAAGTTGAGATTGCTCGTGGTATGATCTAAACGGCAACCATGTGTCTCCCCATGTGATTATAGAGTGGAGTGGGTTTTGTGTGACATGGATACTGCCTGCTCACTGCTCCCTTGTGCTTCTTCACTAGTCATCTTCTGTAGACCCTTCACTGTTATTTAAAGGTGGTAATTGAATCAGATGGCTGTTACAATGTCTGTACCCAGAACAGTTGCTTTCACAAGCATGACACAGGACATGACGGCAGCTGCATAATATGGGCAGATTTAAGTGATGGAGTCTGTTTATTGATCACTGAATGATTGTGCATAATTTAGCCAATCAATTCATTCCATCACTGTTCTGTCTTAGTGTGTAATCACACAATTAAAATGTGATTTTCATGACACAAACAGTTAAAAAACACCAGTACACATAATTATAGAACAAAAACAAACCTTTCTTTTTTTTCTTCCTTTTTTTTTTGAAGTAGTCTGCTGTGAAGGTGTTATTTCCTTGACACATCAAAATGGCTAATTTGGAGTTGTGACGCTTGTTATGTAAATAGGCCATATGTTGAATTTCTACAGAAGTTTATTCATTCAATGCTGTGATAATGGATAGGGTCCCCTAAGTACCATAGCTAAGAAAAATAGCCCGTGAAGATGCATTTCTACTGTGTATATCATTCCCATTATTTTTGTTTAACAGCTAGTGTTTTTATTTTCTAATAAAAATATTCTTAAATGTGATGTTTTCATCTGTCCTTATATGTACCAATCATTGTAGTCCTGACTCAAACTCTCTTCTCATTTATGCACTTGTTTAATAGTTTTTATGATCGATGCCCTGTAGTTAGGGCAGAAGCTACGTGCCTGATCAACTTTTTATATTTTTCTGCTAAACCTCTTCCTTTCACAATGAGCAGACTTTCCTTTTCTTTATACTGGTAGCGTTTGCTTCATCACTCAGACTCAGACCTAGGAACCATCCTGAGTGAAAGTCGCTCAGTCCTGTCCAACTCTTTTCGACCCCATGGACTATAGAGTCCGTGGGATTCTCCAGGCCAGAATACTGGAATGGGTAGCCGTTCATTTCTTCCCAACCCAGGGATCCAACCCAGGTCTCCCACATTGCAGGAGGATTCTTTACCAGCTGAGCCACCAGGGAAGCCCAAGTGGGCACCACATCTTGTCAACTCTTCCTTTGTAAGAGTTTCTCCGAGCCAGCCCTGACATTTCCTCACTGCCTCCCCCAGTAGCCGAGACCCTCGGCCATCACTGTTCTAGGATGATTACAGTCAGCTACATCCTGTATCTCTGTAATTGAGTTCTCCTGATGTTTCGCATTTCATCTTATCAATGTTCCTAAAACTCTGCTCTTTAGAATTCTTATCCAAGGATTGTCTCACAAGAAGACTGAATTGAACTTAGGTTTGTCTGATTCCAAAATTGGTACTCTTTTCACTCGTTCAAATATTTATTATGCCTTTTACCCACCACATTTGGTCCAACCTCTCAACCTGGTTTAAATGTACCTGCTGCTGCTGCTGCTGCTAAGTTGCATCAGCCGTGTCCGACTCTGTGCGACCCCATAGACGGCAGCCCAACAGACTCCTCTGTCCCTGGGATTCTCCAGGCAAGAATACTGGAGTGGGTTGCTATTTCCTTCTCCAGTGCATGAAAGGGAAAAGTGAAAGTGAAGTCGCTCAGTCGTTTCTGACTCTTAGCGACCCCATCGACTGTAGCCTACCAGGCTCCTCCATCCATGGGATTCTCCAGGCAAGAGTACTGGAGTGGGGTGCCATTGCCTTCTCTGTTAATGTATCTGACTCTTGCTCACATTTTACTTACCAATTTTATTTCCTATTTTTCTAACATGTAGCTTCTATTCCTACTAATTGAATCTCACTGCCCTTCTAATTGGAGAAGGCAGTGGCAACCCACTCCAGTACTCTTGCCTGGAAAATCCCATGGACATAGGCAGAGGAGCCTGGTAGGCTACTGTCCATGGGGTCTCGAAGAATCTGATACAACTGAGCAACTTCACTTTCACTTTCATGAGTTGGAGAAGGAAATGGCACCCCACTCCAGTGTTCTTGCCTGGAGAATCCCAGGGATGGGGGAGCCTGCTGGGCTGCTATCTATGGGGTGGCAGAGTCGGACACGACTGACACGACTTAGCAGCAGCAGCAGCAGCCCTTCTAATTTGTTCGTGCTCTCTGTTTTAGAATGCCTTTTCCTTTTTCTTCTGACCTAAGCACAATCTCCAGGTTAAGTCCACCTGCCCTAATCATGTTACTCTCCTTAGCTTCTTCTTCTACCCTTTTGCCTGCATCATTCTTTAGAACACTCTTATATACTCTCTCTTATACTCCCTTATACCATTGTGTTCTTGATTCTTGCTTTCCCAGCTAGACTGCAAGTCCTCAGAGGGCACTGATGGACCTTGTATGCTGTCTTTGAACCATCTACAAGCCTTGGGCACAGCACACCCTTGATAAGTAGACCTGTAGAATCAATAAATTAGAAAGGTGATTTTTTTTGTTGTTTTTTTAAAAGATGGGCTTTGATATTGCCTATGTACTGCTCATCATTGTGTCTTCAGAGCCTAATTTGCAGCTTGACACCTAGTCATGACCTCAATAAATGTTTGTTAATGTAGAAATTAATGTTGACATTGGATGAAAGGGACCAGCATTTGAAGAAGAGTCTGTCAAGGAGTTTTTTCCCGTTTTTTTTTTTTTTCAGTGGTTCTAATAAGTCTCTTCATTCATCAGCTGTGAGGATTCTGAGACCTCGGCATTTTCCAGAGTTGAGATAATGATGGAGGCTGGCAGTTGTGAGTTAGAATTAAGGAGGCTGTCGTTATTTTAAGGTGGAGTGATGGGTCCCATTAGTGAGCACAAGTGAAAGCACTGAGGCCTTATGCCAGTATTTTATACACAGAGTTATCATTTCTATAAATGGGCTTCCCAGGTGGCGCTAGTGGTAAAGAACCTGCCAAAAAAGACGTGGTTTCAGTCCCTGGGTCAGAAAGATCCCCTGGAGGAGGGCACGGCAACCCGCCCCAGTATTCTTGCCTGGAGAATCCTATGAACAGAGGAGCCTGCCGGGCTACCGTCCATAGGGTTGCAAGGAATTGGACACAACTGAAGCAGCTTAACATGCATGCATGTATTTCTATAAATATTCAGACTAATCGGCTCTAAGGGCTTCCTGGGTGGCTCAGTGGTACAGAATCTGCCTGTGAAGCAGGAGACGTGGATTCCATCCCTGGGTCGGGAAGATTCCCTGGAGAAGAAAATGGCAACCCGCTCCAGTATTCTTGCCCAGGAAATCCCGTGGACAGAGGAGCCTGGCGGGCTACAGTCCAAGGGGTCACAAAGAATCGGACACAACTTAGTGACTAAACAACAGCAACAACAGTTGCAGAGCAACCCAATCGTTTCATTTAAAAGCTTCTTGAACATTAAAAAAAAAAAAATCTGGGAATCCATCTAGGGATGAAAAGCGAGGTAGGGAAAAATTGCCACACCCATTCTGCTGTATCAGGACAAAGTTCAGTTCTTTCAACTTTTAATAAGACTCACTTTGTACAAGGCCCTGTTTCTACCGGGAAGGAGTTTATAGTTCAGCAGGAGAAAGAACATATGCATCCCAGAAACAAAGGTCTAAGAGAGCTCAGAAGGGAAAATTTCCTTCTGCTTGGGGAGTGGTGAGGGCCTTCCAAGAGTGACGGTTGTTTGAGCTGATTATTGAAAGGCTTCGGGTGAGATTTCAGTAACTATATTGGGAATATAGCGGTGGGGAAAGGGCCACAGCATTGGGAGGAGCACAGGGCAGGCATCCCAGGGTTTTTTGACTCTAACATCAGTCCTCTTATATATTTTACTACCACTACACAGAAGCTGAAATGCTTCTAGGACCCTCCTGGGTAGTAGGAATGAAACTTAAAGGATATACGAATACCTGCAACTGTTACTTTTGGTGCCAAGTGCTGAACTGACCATGACATAAAGCGCAAAATAAAGCTTGTAAGGATTATAATTGGTGTGTTTCTGGGTAGCATCCAGCTTGCCTAGAATTCCTGAAAAAGATTCTTGCAACGTGGAAATACCACCGAAGGCTGAAACTTTCTTAGTAATGTAAACAGGTCAGCCCTGATCGTGGTCCTAAGTAACCAGGCATCTGTGGGACACTGCGATCCTAGCAGAGCATGAATAAACAGCTGCATGAGTAAACATGCTGTTATGTAGTTCCCAGGTTCTGATTCTGACCCCATGGATTATGAAGCTAGGACAGATGGGTATGCGTTTCAGGGAGACAGATTTGGGGTCAGGATAAGGAAGATGGTCCTGTAATGGATCGAGCTATTTCACGAGGTGATAAGACTCTGTGACTAAATGTATTCAGGCATGGGCTATACCAGGCAATGTCTACGTACATGCATTAGCTCCATCTTTCCTCAAATCAGTGCTATTGCCACCTCCCACCTCATTTTACCGATGGGCCATCCTGAAGCCTAGAAAGGCTGAGTGGTGAGTACATTACAGAGCAGGTGTCAACCCTGGCAGTTTGAAAGCAGAGACTGAATATGTACTGGAAGAGGAAAGGGGGCCTCAGATGACCACTAAGATTTTTAAGGACGCTTCCTCACGCTAGGATCGAGTCTTAATTCTCCTTTGGGGATCAAGATGCTAATTGTTGCCAGGTACTAATTCATCAACAGCAGCACCCAATTCCTATAAATTCAGAACAAAGAGAATGCAGCCATCACCATCATGATGGCTACCACTCACTGATTTAAAACTAACAGCCCTCTTGCAAGGTAGGGATTATGTATCCTTTTAAGGAAGGGGCACCATAGCTCTGCCAAGTTACATAGCTTGATCAAATCTACAGAGTTGATGAGCAGCTTTTTTCTCATATCACCCTTTAAGGTAATGCATGGTGATGATGTCAGACATATTTACCTATCAGTTCAGCATAGACACCAACCATTCAGAGAGGCCACCAGCGATACACAACACTGTGATTCTTCTCAGAGATGGGAGTCCCTTGAGGTCCTGTTGAGGCAAGGTCTGAAGGGATTCGAAAGCTTGGTAGTTCACCAAGACGACACATCTGGAGTTCCAGAAAACTGTAACACCTTCTTTTTATGTTCAGCATTTATCTGATTTTACACATCAGACGTCTTAGGGATTCCCAGTGACACTAGTGGTAAAGAACCCACCTGCCAATTCGGGAGACGTAAGGGACGCAAGTTCAATCCCTAGGTTGGGAAGATCTCCTGAAGAAGGGAATGGCAACCCACTCCAGTATTCTTGCCTGGAGAATTCCATGGACAGAGGAGCTTGGTGAGCTATACGCAAAGAGTCAGACACAACTGAGCAACTAACACACACACACACACTATAATTGTATTTCACACAGATTTCTGAATAAAGAAAAGTAGTTTCACAATGGCACTTTTGTGTCTTCCTTGTAAATGTGTCTTCCTCACTCCTTTTCTTGCTTTTACTTTGCTGTACTCTGAGGCCCATCTGTCTGGACACTATCCCCTCTTTCTTCCTCAGGTGTCTCTTTCCATCATCTCTCTTTCCCTCAGGGTCTCAACCAGCCTTCATTTTTGTCTCATAAGCATTCATAAATCTTTCTCATTCTTTAATAACAAGAGATGTCAAACAAAACCCTCGTGGTCCCTTCCTTGTGAGTCTGGTCGTGTTCCATCTCCCTCCGTGGTCGGAGGAGGCATCTCTTTGAAGAACAGGTCCTCACGCATCACCTTCCCTGCCCCAGCTCCCCTCTCTTCTCCACCCTCTACAGCCCTGTCCTCTTGTAACAGCCGCCTCTGTGCTTCAAACCGCCAGACCCGTGGCCCAGGATTCTCCTATAATTCTTGCCCTGTGCACTGCCTCTGGTGTTGCTGATCTCTCCACCTTGAAACCTTGCCCACCTGTTTTCTAAGTCATTCCTCTCCTGATTTCTTTGCTGTTGCCCAGCTGCTCTGTACTAGAGTTCTCTGCAGGCTCCTCTTCTCCCAGACCTCAGCACTCTTAAAGGTTCATCCTTCAACCCTTTCTGCTCACCTACTCCTTTATTCTGTTCCCACCTATAGCTGTCGATTCCTCAGTCTGCAACTCCGACCGTGAACTCTCCTGATACCTGTGCCAGGCATCTTAAACTGAGTTCAGACTCTGCTTCTACAGCCAGCCTACTCCTTCTGTGTTCTCTACCTCGGCGAATGAAGCCATTTGATCAGTTTTAAAATCTGGGAGTTGGTACAGGATCCTCTCTCTTACTCAACCCCTATTCTTCATTGATAACTCAGCCATGTAAAAACTATCTTCTGAAACCCTTAATTCTGCCCTCACCTCTCCAGGCCATTACCTCCACAGCTGCCTTGGTTCAAGCCCTCATCACTCTCTCGAGGGTTACTGCAGTAGCTTTGTAACTGGTCTCGCTGCCTTGTCTGGCCTGCTTCCAATCCCTTCCCCACACTGCCGCCTTTCTAAAAGGCAAATTTGATCACGGACTCTCTGCTGCTTAAAATCCTTCTGCAGAGTCACTGCTCCTCCAGGATAAAAATCTAAGCTCCCTAGCCTGGCACAAAAGCTCTTTTGTGATCTGGCTCTCCCTTCGGGTGTGTATCAAAGTCTTCCCTAATGATCCTGGTCCCCACTGACTACCCTTGCCCATAGCATCCCTCCTAAAGGAAATGAGTTGTTACAGGAGAGAAATGAGAGGAGGTATGGGAACAGAGAAGAGATTACAGGGCTGTGGTGTCCTGTACCATGACCACTAGCTGCCTGTGGCTGCTGAGCACTTGAAACACACCTGGTCCAAACAGAGATATGAGTGAAATACATCACGGATTCAAACTCAGCATGCAAAAAAAGAGCGTAAAATAGCTCATTATCAAATTTTAATATTGATCCCATGTTAAAACAGTAACATTTCGAATATAGTAGGTTGAATAAAGCATTATTAAAGCTAATTTCTTTTTATTTTATTTTTTAACATGGCTACTAGGAAATCGTAAACTACCTGTGTTTGGCTTCCCTGGTGGCTCAGATGTTAAAGAGTCTGCCTGCAATGCAGGCATCCCTGGGTCAGGAAGATGACCTGGAGAAGGAAATGGCAACCCACTCCAGCATTCTTACCTGGAGAATCCCGTGGACAGAGGAGCCTGGCAGGCTACAGTCCATGGGGTGGCAAAGAGTCGGACATGACTGAACAACTAACACTTCCACACCTTCACTGTGTGGCTTGCATAGTAGTGCTATTGGACAGCACCAGTGGAGGACAACTCCTTGCTCCCAGGAGATACATCTTGTTTGAACCACTCCCAAAAGCTTTCTGAATGATTAAGTCAACCCTACAGGTGTAGAGAAGCAGCAGTTGCTCCATTTCGTAAATCCAGAGATACTAAGTTGGTATAGATGGACCGTGCTGCAGTCCATGGGGTCGCAAAGAGTCAGACACGACTGAGCGACTGAACTGAACTGAACTGAGATATTAAATGCTTTAGATAAGATTCAGTTTCACAGAGACAGATTATGAAAATTGCAGCAGGGAGCCCCTCGTACCACGTGTTCAGGGCTGAAATCCCAAGTCAGGCACACCTGTCTCCCCCGACCCACCCAGGCTCCCTCGGGAGAGGGAAGCAGGGAGACTGTGTTGGAGGGAGGCTTGAGGTAGATAGGAGGAGCAAGGGCAGGGCAAGAGGCGCCCACTCCCAGGAAGCCTCCTGCTCGTAAGGTGCAGACAGAACACCAGGAGCTACGACCTCTGAGATCCCCCATCCTGCCGTGGATCCCTCCCCAGTGTTGAGTCTCAATAATATGTCCATGATGAAGCCACTGTGCATCAAACAAAATGACCTGCCTAACAGCTGGTAAGTTCTCCTCAGTTGTGCCTTAGGATACTGGGGGCAACAGTCTGTGGATCATTTGGCCTAAAAGGCTTGGAGTAAGGTATAGAGCTGTCACAAGGACCCGGAAGATAATATGTCCTAAGAGATACGCAGAGCTTTCTGTCTTCAAGTGGAAAAGCCAAACAGTGATAGAAAAGCAGAACTTATCAGGTTGGCGCCAGGAGAAACGTGAAGGTAAAGAGAAGAAGCCATGACTCTTAAGGGAAAAGTCCCCTGGAATCCCTTGCCGGTGAGGCTGATAGGCAGTGGGCCTCAGCGCTTGTATTCTGGTGGTTTGCATGCTGTGTTCTGTGGAACCCCTCAGTTCTAATAAGAATGCCCTGGGCAGTTGTTCTGACTTGCCTTTGTATATCAGGCATTAGTATAAGATTCTGGTAGGGGGGAAGGCGGTTGTGTTAAAAGTTTGAAAGTCATACTGTACAGAGACGGGCCTGAGAAAGTGGTGACCACCCAGGTGTGGTGACTGCTCTCCCACTGGCCACATCTGGGACCAGTTCGGGCCCTTGGCAGGGGCTCCAGCTCCTTTCCATCTGAAGCTGAGTGACTCTCCATTGGACTGACCGTGCCGCCTGCCTCCCCTTACCCGGGAAGCCAGAACCGTCTCATTCTCGGGTACTGAATTTCCACTTTGCACCCCAGGTTCTCTCTCACATTCCCAAGTCCTCACTTTGAGTTCTTGTGTAGGAATCCCAAATTGCCTTTGGTAAGGGTCCCATCACTTACCTCCAAGCTTTCTTAAGCCGATAGTCTTGCCTCTGAGCTACAAGCCCTATATAGTAAGTGCCTGCTGCTCCATTTCAAGCTTCTTCAAAACTGACTCCTGCCAGCAAAGGGCCAGAAACTTAGTCTGGCTGCCCTGCTGGTCTCTGTGGTCCCATTTGTACCATAGATGCAATTTGGGAAGAGAAGGGGAAGGCAAGTGTAGGCTGATTTTCCTAAATTATGGTATGTCTGCTTCTTTGTTCCCTGCGGGAAAGTTGGTCTTACATGTAGACTAGAAAGGTAGCTGCTGCCTTTATAATGGTGTGATTTCAGAATTCATTCTACTTAAAAGAGCTTTTCAAATATCAATACTTACTCTTCCTTGCTCTCTAATATGCAAAAGCCTGCATTGTAAAAGCTCTGTTTTCTTTCCCAAGACCGATATGGTTTGGAAGAGAAAGAGAGCAAATTTGATGCTTGGAAAGCCTAGTTTTGACTCATGTAATTGACTGGATGTAATGAACTTGAGCCAATTACTTGATCTTCCTGAAGATTAATTTTTCTGAACCTCAGTTTTCTCATTTATGAAGTGAAATTAATAATACCTACTTGCTTTGTTACGATTTTTTTTATGACTAAATAAGGTATAAAGTGCCCAGCAGCAGGGCCTAAAATGCAATGCTAAGGAAGTGGCAACTTATCAGATTTTACAGACCCTTTCCTGAGACTGATAAGGAAGAAGATAAGAAATCTGGGTCTAGAGACCCAGAATTCAGCCATCCCTGGGTGAAAAAGGATCAGAAGGAAGTTGCCTTCACATTTTTGCTTAAGGCCAGTCCTGCCTAATGGTTTGCGTTTGTGAAAATATTCATCTGGGATTATGAATGCAGCATGAAGCTATGGGGGAAAAAAAAAAGACATGTTTACATCCTCTGCCAGGATAATATAAGAATAAACAAAGCAAGTTTTTGAATCTCTGAATAGTCAGGTGCACTGCCATCAAAATAAACTTTTATTTCTATTCTTTGCTGATAAATTATAGATAAAGGAAGCCACTAAAATAACCCAGAAAAGAAAGATTCATATACAAATTAGATACCAGGGACAGGCTTCACACTTTGTTGGAGCCATTCTTTCCTTAACTGTGGGTGTTTGGGAAGTTCTTTTATTTGTCACCTTTGTTGCTGACAAAAAGAGAGAGAAAGCTTTAGTATACTCAGGAGAGAATGGTTTTGATTGGAGGCGTGTTGTTCTCAGTGTGGGTTAACTTTCCTATATTGTAGTGATTGCTAATACATAACTGAGGAAACCTGTAAACAGAGCTGGTTCTGACATACTGCCGCTTCTAACTGACCTGTGTTTATTATAGGAATGGGGGCAGTCCTATAATTTTTAAAGGGGAAAGTGGAAGATGTTATGCTGGCTACTGTGACTGCTAGTGTCCTCATCCAGAAGGTCTTTGTCCTTTTTCCTGTGTTTATCCTGTGAAGTCTAAATGATGGACTGGACTCAGTGCATGCAGGGGCTGTCAATGGCTTCCTGGGCGCTTGATGCAATTGATCGCTCCATGGTGATACTAGAGCATCAGTGGAGTGTCATATTCAACCCATGAACACTCACAAAGAGAGTATAAACCCGCTACCTTTAATGCTGTTAAAAATAATAGCATTAAAAATATTATTTAGTGTTAGTTTGTGACATTAACATATAAACTCATTTATTGTTCTACTAGTCTTGGAATAAGAACTGTTGCAGTGGGCGGTATCAACTGAGGTGGTCAGGACAACATTAATTTATCGTTTCCAAACCTTGGTAAGATTTTACCTTCTGAATCTTCTGGATTGTCTGTGGTTATTTCTCATTTTTTAAGGCGAGGCATATTTAGCTGTTCCTTATGGAAATGCACTAGAAGTATCTTCATGAAGGTTGATGAAAATTGTTCCTTTTTTTGCAAATCATTTTTTCTCTCTATCAAGACATTTTTGGATTCTAACTTTTAAAAATTTAATCTCTCAGTGGTACATCTTTCACCTGTTTGTCAATTATACTTTTGAGGAAGGTGTTTCCTTTGTCATTGATAAAATGTGGACCAAGACAGTCCAAAGACAGAGTTCTGTGACTTTCTCCAAGAGACTTCTTGACATCCATACATGAATTGTTAGCTGTGTTTTGTTGGTTTGTTTCTTTGAAAGAGTTTGATCATCTTGCACTTGGATTTATTTTCTTGCCCCCAAGCTCTCTTTAAGAGGATACAGCCAGGAAAGACTTAATCAGATGCCTTAGTGATACCATCATTATTGATCCACTTACTGCCAATCATAGAACCTGTATTATGAAATGTAATGAGATTAATTTGGAGTAGCTTGTAGATTGCATACATTTTTCTTTAGAAAAGTTTACTCAAGAGCATATGTAAATGACCCTATTTTTTATTTATTTTTAGAAAATAATTTTGTAAAGTAAACTGATACTTCACCTCTAACTTCAACTCATATGAGCTTGTTTGGTTCAAAGGAATTGCTTTCTTGTGTATCACTCAGTTCCCTTTATGGAATCATTGCTTTGAAAACTAATTGGTGGTGGGATGGGAAATCAGACCTTGGGTATCCCTCCAGCACATCATTATACTCACTCCTCCTGGGACAGGCAGGAATCACACTGAGGCACGTCCGCACAGCGTGCTGGCATCTATCTATGTCAGTGGCTCCACGACAGCTTCACTAACTGTGACCACGACAGAGAATACACTGATGGCATCGTGTCCCTAACGGATGTGTTTTCTCCAAGTGGAAAATTCTGTATTATTTGAAAAAGTTCCCCACCCCCCGCCACCCACCACACAAGCTCTTTGACTTTTTCATTAATATCAAATGTCAGTTATACAAACAATATTTATGTGCTGTATTTTGTTTCCTTTGTGTACAAAATAGTCTTCTACATGCTTTTTACCTTGGACTCAATGGGAAGAAAAAATAATGTGAAAGAACAGTAGCACTGAGGAATTCAAACCTGCAATAAAAAGAAATAAACTCTTGCTTCCTAGAAATACGGCTCTTTGGTAGTGCTTTATATTTTACAAAATACTTTCAACAAGTTTTTTGTTTTTTTGCAAAAAACTTTTTTTCTGTCTATAAAAATAATTGCATATCATTGAATTTGGAAAAAATACTGAAGTGGGTAAAAGAATTAAAAGTCAGCTAAAATTTCACCACCCAGAGATCATCTTTGTTAGCACCTGGTGTATTTTCTTTTCAGGTATGCATTCATGAGTATGTGCATACATTGTGTGTGTGTGTGTGTGTGTGTGCTTAAATTAGCTTCATGGTGGACCTGAGAAGTTTGTACTGAACAGTCAGTATGACTTAAAAATGCCTTGGAATCAGACAGTGAAATTTTAGACCTGGCTATACTACTTATGTAGTGACTGTAAATTGCTTAAACCATCAAAACTTCCATTTCTACTTCTATAAAATGGGGATAATAGTAGTATGCATCTACTAGGTTTATTGCATAAGAATTAATAAAATAATACATATAAAATACTTAGCATGGTACATGCCTCATAGTAAATGCTCAGTAAGTATGAGCTATTGTTATTATACAGGTTCTCTTGTCTCTTGTCCTCACTTTATTTTCTAGTAGCAATTTCTCTTGTCAAAAAACATTACTTGAGAAGTATTTGGAATGACTGCATATATTTCAATACATGAATATACCTTAATGTAATCATTTCTCTATGCTTAGACCTTTTCCAGTTCTTTGCTGTCACAAAGAGCGCCACAGTTAATATCCTTTACATTCATTTCTGTGCATAGACAACAAAATGAATTACTAATGGCATTTTACAGAGAGGCAGAAAAAAACGAACAATTGTTTAGTATCTGCTAATGTGCCAGGTGATATGCTAGGGATTTTTTTTAATCTCAAAATTCTCATTTAACTCTTCCATAACCCTGTTGAGGTACATCTGTTACCCCAGTTTTTGGATGAAAAACCTCTGATGGGAGACAGGCAGCTTGCCCAAGGTCACAGAGACAGTGGTGGTGGAGATGGTGTTTGAAGCCAGCTGTCTGATTTCAAAGCTTAAGCCTTTCCATTCTGGCAGGCAGCTCGTGCCTATCTGTTTAAGGCTGGCGGGATGAATAGTTACCATTGTGTTTTTCACGAAATGTCACTTGGTGCCACATAAAAGATAGGACACTTGGCTGGAACTCTGAGCTTGCTCAATATAGCACCTCCCATGTGCATATGTTCTTATATGTTTTGGAATCAAGCCTCATTAAAATAAAGTGTTAACTAAAGGAAATAAAACATTGGTATGATAATTTGATGAAAGCAAACCTTGAAGAAAGCATTTATTTAGTCAAAAAATACAGAAATCGTCTTTGTTTTAGTTGGATGGGCTAGGCCGGAATTGCTTACCTCCCTAGCAATCTGAGTATTTCACACACATCAGTATAGGAATTAAACAATAACAGCCAAAGTAAATGGATGCTGTCAAAAGGGATTATAAGTTTCATTACTTGTATATTAAGGGTTGAAAGGAAAAATCTTTAGCCTTCATTGTAAGATGATATATCAGGAAAGAGCCAAAACAATTGCTATAGGTATAAGTATAGGTATAAGGGAGACATAAAAATGCTGGGACAAACCTCCAAAGAATTATTTGGTGAACTGACAGGTTGTCTTTAAAAAGTCAGCCATTCGGAACATGTATCTTGGCAGCTCTCAAATCTGACTTACAATGTGTAGTGTGGCAGTCAATTTTTGTAGGAAAAATGCATAATTAATACGAAGATCAAGGTAGAAAGTATTGCCAGTCAGTACCTAACACACAGTTTCTTAGAACAAAGGAGCAATTGAAGTTGTCTTTTAATAGGGTAATCCTGGCTTGTCATTTTGTAGGTTTCAGTTCTTAGCGAAAAATGAAAGAGAAAAAAATGCCCTGGTAGTAATATTTGATATCTAAGAGGTACTTTGTTGCTGAGTTTATAACCAACTCTTGTCTAGTCAAGAAAGCTACCTTTGGTTTCTGAGTTCTTGAATTTTCATAGCCCTTGAGCTTATACATTCTTGCCTTAAAATTGTCTCAGTTTCCCTTCAGATTATTTTAGTTCTTGCAGGGGAGAAATAATGTCCCTCATAGCCCAAGAACTAAGAAGGTTTTGCATCTTGACACAGCATGACCACCAACTCTGCCAGTGGAGAGTATGTTGCCCATGGTGGTGTAGCAGGTGGGAAGGGCCTGTGAGTTGAGTGTGGGCTCTCTGCACAACTAGTGAGCAGTTACAACTGTGGACAGAGGATGGACTCTGGATCTGCAGACTGGATCTGAGATGTGGCTTCACCGAGCCCTCGGTAGCTGTGTAACGCTGGGATAAGTGCTTTACTGCCTCTGAGCCTTCGCTGCCTCTGCTCTTGCAGGGAGATAATGACTCCTGCACAGTCAAAGGCATAGGGAGGATTAAATGCATTGAGCCAACGAACAGGTTAACTCAAAAGTGCTCTGATGGTTAGCTCCCAAGTTACAAATTAATAGTCACAGGTCCTGCCCCCTAAGGAGAAGCCAGTTTACCATTTTAAATATTTTCAAATATTTGGGAATATTTGTAAAAATATACCATTCCTGGCGCTAACCTCACTTGACTCTCCTGTTTGCTTATACATTTTGCAATAATAAAGGGATAGTCTCCATGCCTGCCCAGGAAGCACCTGGCACCCAAAGAGCATGGCATCTCTCAGAGCTTGAATGCTCAGTCCCATGGCACATCCCTCTGATGGTGGTTCCTTTGAACACAATCTAGACCTTTATAAAAATAGGCATTTAAGTCTGCTGTGTTGTTTCAAGATAGAAGCAAAACTTGTATGTTTGATGCATTATTTTAGCTTTCAATAAAAAAGTTTTATAAAAAAGATACCAGATAGGAAAACATTCCAACAGGGTTGCATTATAAGCAATTATAAGCAGCTCTTTGATTATTAAAGCAATCATTTTGCCAAAGGGGAGATGGAAAGAGAAGTTAGGAATTTTGACACTGGACATCACACACACTTTTCTGAAGTCTCCCGTGGTTCCCCTGCAGCCCTGGTAATGTTGGCAGCAGCTCAGAAACTGCTTCTGTGTCTGGCTGCCAGAGAGTCCATCTCACCCGTGGGACTGCACTTACTCCCTTTCCCTGGGATGTTTCGGGCTAACCTCCCTGCCCTTTTCTGGCCTCCCGGCTGGTCGTGGTGACCCTTTCAGTCTTTTAGAAGGACAGGATTGGTTCATTGGCCACCAGTTTGAGCTCACCTGAATGTGTTTCAGGTCCATAATGACTGAGGTGTCTCTGTGGCATTCCTCAGGGATGAGGGGCAGGGGAGTGGTGTGAGCCAACTGCTAGATGTTTTATACAAACCCCATGAACACTTGGCGGTAGAAGGACTTGCTACCCGGGAATGGCTAACCCTGCTTGCTGTACTCATCTTGAATTGGTTTTGAAATTTTGGTACTCCTTCTATGCGTGTGCCTGCTAAGTTGCTTCAATCATGGCCGACTCTTTGCAAACCTATGGACTGTAGCCCACCAGTCTCCTCTGTCCATGGGATTCTCCAGGCAGGAACACTGGAGTGGGTTGCCGTGCCCTCCTCCAGGAGGTCTTCCCGACCCAGGGGTCCAACCTGCATCTCTTCTCTCTGCTGCATTGGCAGGCGGGCTCTTTACCACCAGCGCCACCTGGGAAGCCGTTTCTCCTTTTATACGGGAAACTATTCTGAATTTCCCTTATTTGCTTTGCTAGTGCATTTCACTCATCTCATTTCTTCATCAGCTATTTCTTGAGTGTCTGCTCTGTACTGGGTACTCTGAGAGGAGCAGAAAGAAATGAAACATTGAAAAGGAGAGAACAGTCCACACCTCAGGTAGAAAGCAAAATATGTCTCCAGGGTTGAGAGAAAGGGAGAAGTTAAGTACGTAATGATTTTTTTTTGAGCTGTATTTTCTATAATAAATTGTGCTACATAAAAATCTATACCAGTGTTCATTTATGTAACAAATCCAATTATAATATGAAAATTCCTGTTATCTGTGACTGAAGCGAACATCATTAGAACACAATTTCAATGCAAAAGAAGACTTTGGACAGTCCCTTGGAGTGAGTTGAAATGGGACTTGACCTCTATATCAAGCTTTTCCTCTATATTGTTCATTTCCACATGTCAACAAATACTTGATTTGATAGTAAAGCCAGTTAAATCAATATTTCTTGCTCTAGTGAAGGTACAGCAACATATATCCAAGGGCAGCGTATCCCTACCAGCCTTATTTTGTTCAGTTTAGTTCAGTGTCTCAGTCGTGTCCAACTCTTTGCGACCCCATGGACTACAGCATGCCAGGCTTCCCTGTCCATCACCACCCACCAGAACTTGCTCAAACGCGTGTCCTTTGAGTCACTGATGCCATTCAACCATCTTGTCCTCTGTTGTCCTCTACTCCTCCCGCCTTCAATCTTTCCCAGCATCAGGATCTTTTCCAATGGGTCAGTTCTTCACATCAGGTGGCGAAAGTATGGACAGCTTCAGCATCAGTCCTTCCAAAGAATATTCAGGACTGATTTCTTTTAGGATTGACCGGTTTGATCTCCTTGCTGTCCAAGGGACTCTCAAGAGTCTTCTCCGATACCACAGTTCAAAGGCATCAATTCTTTGGCACTCAGCTTTCTTTATAGTCCAACTCTTACATCCATACATGACTACTGGCAAAACAGTAGCTTTCAATAGATGGAACTTTGTCTGCAGAGTAATGTCTCTGCTTTTTAATATGCTGTCTAAGTTGGTCATAGCTTTTCTTCCAAGGAGCAAGCATCGTTTAATTTCATGGCTGCAGTCACCATCTGCAGTAATTTTGGAGCCCAAGAAAATAAAGCCTGCCACTGTTTCTGTTGTTTCCCCATCTATTTGCCATGAAGTGATGGGATCAGATGCCATGATCTTAGTTTTTTGAATGTTGAATTTTAAGCTAACTTTTTCACTCTCCTCTTTCACTTTCATCAAGAGGTTCTTTAGTTCTTAGCTTTCTGCTATAAGGATGGTGTTATTTGCATATCTGAGGTTATTGATATTTATACCGGCAATCTTGATTCCCTCTTGTGCTTCCTCCAGCCCAGAGTTTCTCATGATGTACTCTGCACATAAGTTAAATAAGCAGGGTGATAATATACAGCCTTGACATACGCTTTTCCCTATTTCAAACCAGTCTGTTGTTCCATGTCCGGTTCTAACTGTTGCTTCTTGACCTGCATACAGATTTCTCAGGAGGCAGATAAGGTGTTCTGGAATTCCCATCTCTTTCAGAATTTTCCAGTTTGTTGTAATCCACACAGTCAAATGCTTTGGGGTAGTCAATAAAGCAGAAGTCGATGTTTTTCTGGAACTCTCTTGCTTTTTTGATGATCCAACAGATGTTGGCAATTTGATGTCTGGTTCCTCTGCCTTTTCTAAATCCATCTTGAACATATGGAAGTTCACGGTTCATGTACTGTTGAAGCCTGACTTGGAGAGTTTTGAGCATGAATTTGTTAGCATGTGAGATGAGTGCAATTGCACGGTAGTTTGAACATTCTTTGGCATTGCCTTTCTTTGGGATTGGAATGAATCCTGACCTTTTCCAGTCCCGTGGCCACTGCTGAGTTTTCCAAATTTGCTGGCATATTGAATGCGGCACTTTTACAGCATCATCTTTCAGGATCAAATAGCTCAACTGGAATTCTACCACCTCCACTAGCTTTTTTTCATAGTGATGCTTCCAAAAGCCCATTTGACTTCTTTTGTTAAGTACATATATTTTATCATAAACCTACTTGACTGAACTACTTTCACATGAATAGGTTGAAAATAATCCACAAATCTACCGTTTAAAAAAAAACATAGAAAATTTCTGATCTTGTCCCTCATTCTTCATTTAAGCAATCCCAAATTTATTTAGCTCAATTTCATCATAAGGAATGACAATATGGATAAGATCTTAATTGTGATAGCTATGATTTATTTCTCTTTGCTCTAAAGGGTTCACCTGAACACACTGTCCCATCTTCTGTCCCAGTCAGAGGATTTCTGAACATACCCACAAAGTGGCAAATACTAGTGAACCCAAGAGTCTCAGATTGTAGGAATCTAATCATCATGATGGATGGGAGAGTAAGGTGAAAGCCTCTTACTGACTCTTTCTTGGAACTTTTAGTTGTTAGAAGCTTTCTGAAAATTACCTATTAAACCTTCAGTGTTTCCGTAAACAAATGCCCTGAAGCATCAATATAAACATCATCAAATGTATTTACTGTTTTCGGAAAATTGAGTTTCTCTTGCCTGTACTGTGAATAGAAGAGTGACTGTCATTTCTTGGGCTCCTACTCTGTGCTAAGCACTTACAGTATCTCATCTCTCATAGTTAAAATGATGCTTTAATGCATGTATTGTTATTTCCATTTCAGGTTCAGTTTCAACTGCTGAATAACTTATCTGAGGGCACCAAGCTAGAACGGGTATAAGCAGGGATTTGAACCCTAGTTAGTCTGATTCCAAACCCTTATTCCAAACCCTTTTCACTTTTTTCAACAGGGGTCTTGAGAATGAAAAAAAATATTTATTTTAATTGTTAAAGTTACATATGCTCATTATAGGAAGCTTGGAAAGCAGACAAAATGAGAAGAAAAAAAATCACTCATAATTTTTCACCCCAAGGATAATCAGTAGTAAATTTTATTTTTCTTTCTAAGCTAAAGAAAGCTACAATTTATATATCTTAGAGAATATTGTTCTTCAGAGTTGTCATCCTTGAAGTGTATTCATGTTCTCGAACAACAGTTGCCATTGCTTAAAGCATTTTTAGAACCTTTTTCAGAGCCAATTTAGGTACTAAATTCTCTGTAGATTCCCATGCACTGGGTACTTTGGTAGAGACATAGCAAAGATAGTGTATCCATGCCCTAAATACTTGTCAGAATAATACATTTTATATTCTACCTTTTGTGCCTTCTAAAATTATATGCTGCAAATATTTGACCATCCTGTAAAGAATACCATCATTACCCTCTCTAAGAACCATAAACATCTTCTGCCACTTCTGTTGTGGTAGGAGATGGAGTTTACCAAAATGCTACTTCCTCCCATGTCAAAGATTGATGGACATTTTGGGTTATATTTAAAAGTCTTTATTAAAAATTAAATCTATAAATGTTTACTATCTCATTTGACAACTCATGTTATTTATTACAGAATCCACACGACAATCTTTGCCTTTTGTGGTACATAAAGAAAATCAAAGAATTGTTTTTGTCAAAAGTTTGAAAAAGCACATTTTAAAATCAATTTCTTTTTAATGAAAGTGTTATACTCACTGAATGATTTCCCTCCAAGGAGCTTCTGTAAAAGCAAATATATCTTAAGTGTGATGAACTGATCTTTAAATAAAGTCGGTAGCATCTTGTGTCAAAGTAAATGTTTCTCAAAGAAGCAGGCACGCATGAGCACAGACACACACATATGTAAAAGAAAAGATTGCTATCGAAATGACCATTGGTATACTTTATTAAAGTGAAGAAAGTCAAGTAGTTGAAGAAGAAAGTCAAATGCCAGCTGAGTTCTCATCTCTTTGGTTTATTGTACACAACACTGTTGCTTTCAGAAAACAAACCTAACCCTCAACTCAAGCATCTCCCTTATTGTCTGGTTTCTGCCTTTTTTTTCGCATTCTTATCTACCCCATCGGCTTAGCACAGCACCCTCTTTCCAGACTGCTGGGCACATAGGACACCAGGACCCTGGGTCCTAAGATTGGCTCAGAGTTCTTCGGGGCCCCACCCCAAATGGGGGCCCACCGGGCATGCGCAGTTGTCCTAAGGGCTGTGCTCTTCCCTGGTTTTCCAATTGCCAGGATTTCCTGAGACTTCATCAAGCTCTCAGAGCTCATCACAGAGTGTAGGCTTTGTGTTGTGTTGATATCCCGGACACATTCATAGCATTGTGTCTGGCATTGTGTTCACTCAGCGTGTTAGCAAAATGAAGGGTTACAATATATTCTCTCAGAAATGGACTGTTGGAAGGATAAGTTAGTCCGATTGAAAGAGAGTCAGAATAGAATTGTGGATTAGAATCTCAGAGCTTAAAAGAGCCTCTCAGTCAGTCCTCTCACTTAGAGATGAAACCCGGAGCAGTCAGCTGACTTGGAGAAGGTCACCCAGAGAGTTGGCGCCAAGCCAGGCCCAGCATCCGGCGTCCTGAGGTCTTGTCCCGTCCTTCCCGGCTCTCGCTCCTGTCATCTTTCCCTGGTTGTTTCAGGGAGGTTGAGCTGACTTTGCAGGATCAGTGACCAGAGCTTTTGAAGCCCCACGTGGAGCTTAACAGAGCAACGGATGCAGAGGGATTCTCAGGGAAGGCTTGGAGAGATTGTGGACTTAGTGAGTGTTTGCCTGGTTGACTAACCAGCCCAGCAGCTGTCTCTAATGCCTAAGTGGTTACTAGCTGGGCTTGTATGGATATTACAGGCTATCTTTTGGAAAGGAGACTATCATAGAAACAATAATAACTAACATCTATTTGTGATAAATTAGGCAGGATATCCCTGTGGTTTTGAGTCCAGGCCCTGTGGTCAGATGGTCACAGAATCCCAGCTCCATCACTTGTCCTGTATATTTTTATGAGACAGGTGCAACTTTCAGTGCCTCATTTTCTTTATCTGCACAATGCCAGTGGCAAAAGTGATTATCTCAAGAGTTATTGGCTTCCCTGGTGGCTCAGAAGGTAAAGGATCTGCCTGCATTGCAGGAGACCCAGGTTTGATCCCTGGGCTGGGAAGATCTCCTGGAGGAGGGCATGGCAACCTACTCCAGTATTCTTGCTTGGAGAATCCCATGGACAGAGGGCCCTGGCAGGCTACAGTCCATAGAGTGGCAAAGAGTTAGACACCAATGAGCAACTGACACTTTCAGTTTCTTTCAGAGCATTGTAGACTTAACTCATGGAAGCCCTGGAACAATACCAAGCAATAAATGGTAGCTATTGTTATTATTAAAATATCACTGCTGTGAGTAGTAAATTCATTGCACAAATTATATACTATCTGGTCTTGCCAACATCTCTGTGAGGAAGCTGCTATTATTATCCTCCATTTTACAGTTGAGTAGACTGAGGCACAGAGAGGTACCCCACCCGCACAGTTTAAAGTCTCGGGTGAGACAGCCTGAGCTTGGGTGTGAGTGTTAGGAAGATGAGCAGTGTGGCTTTGAAACCTGAGATCTGATTTCCCAAATTTCTTTTTTCCCCCAGAGCACTCCAGACCCTGGCCACTTCCAGGACTATCTGCGTGGATTCCCAGGTAAGCAGAGGTGCTCCCTCCCTTCTGTGTCGTCCTCCTGCCCACATGGCCGGCTGCCTCTGCACCTGTCACTGATTCCCAGGGGTTTTGTCATAGGCTGTCAATCTTCCAGGGTTTTAGCACCAGAGCGCTTATGTATGGGTTCACAAGCTGAAGGGTCAAGTTGCTGGTGCTGGGGTGGGAAGTGGGGCGTGGGGGAGAGGAACAGAGGACCGGAAGCACTGCTATCCCACCCACGTGCACCTTTTCCACCCACCTCACTGTTTCTGTAGTGTAGTTTCATGCACGTAAAATACTTCAAAGTACCAGGGGGAAAAGTCTTTTATAGAGATCCTTGTGTTGTAGAAAGGAATTATGGTTAAGGGTGGCAGGCTCTGGAGCCAAACTACTTGATTTCCCCTCCTTGCGCTGATAACCATGTTTGGTGTTGTTGAAAAGCTTGGTTCTGCGAATCTAGAAGTCTGGTTTGCAATCTTCAGTGTTAACTCAGTGTTGACTTGGAGTGGAAGGACACAGCCTTTTGAGCCAGACAACCTGGCTTGGCATCCTGCTTCTGCTGCCTAGTAACTGTAGTGTTTCTGCATGTCCCTGGCTTCTCTGAGCCTCAGTTTCCTCCTCTCTAATATGGAGCTAATTATACCCCTCTCTGCAAGAGTTGCTGGGATTTTTCTAGCTCATGTGTGTAAAGTGGACTGCATAAGATTGACATTCAATTCAATGGCAATTATTATTCTTAGTTATTGATATTTGAATGGGCTCATCACAAGTATTTTCTGGAGGGGAAAGTATGTATTTTTTTAAAATTCCTCATACTTTCCCTGAAATATTTTCATTTTCTCCACCAGCAGTCTTGCTTGTTTAAAGTAATTTGCTTAGCAAGCCATATATTCGTTGTGAAAAGATCATCTCTGATAGAACCTGTCAAATGATTATAAATTCCAAATTGAAGTAGTCCAAAATAAAGAGGTCTTATTGCACCTGAATGTTCCATGAATATTTAAGTTTGATTCTTTTTCTAAAACCCTGAAACTTCAGGAGTAAGATGACTATAACTTTTTGGAAAAGAGTCACTAACATTGGTGGGAGTTGGTTGTTTTCCATTAATGGAATACAATATTTTACTTCCTCATATCTGAAATCTGAATCACCATAAAAACATTTTCTTTATTGTTGTTCAAAGGGAATTATTATGGAAACTACTGACTGATTTTTCTCTCTCCCTCTCTGTGTCTCACACACACACACACACACACACACACACACACACACACACACACTTCAGTTGTTCTTTCCCTTAGGCAACTGAAGAGTTACTATGTAAATTCTGGCAGCCTTCTCCCCATCAGACAAGCAAGGGCACAATCAATTCCTGTTTTCTTGGAACATACCAAATAATCAGAAACTGATTATTCTGCTTGAAGGCAACAAGCAGCTTGATGGAAAGATGTACCAATTGAAAACAATTCTGATCATATTTTTGTCAGGAGAATGAGATGCCTCCAGCTGTCTGTCACTAATTATATTAGAGGTAGAAAGCAGGAATGTTTTGGCCCGCAAAAGATCACTCTAGTCTCCTGTTGGAACACTAGTTTTACTGGCTGCTTATCCCAGAACAGTGACATTGGGCGTCCATTCTGTAACTCATCTTGCCAATTGGTCACAGTCTGAAACATGTCACATGAGCACACTTAAGGAATTTTCTAATTATAGTTCAAAGGCTTTACTTTTATCTTTTTATGTTCATTCTGCAGACATCACTGATGGAAATGATTTCTCCCTCAGCCTAATCCTATTGCCGGCAGTTACAAAAGAACAGAGAGATGGCAAATGAAACCCACAGTAACTGAAGAGGTGTCCGAATTCAATTAGGAAGCGACCTCTCCCATGTGGATGCATAGGCCATATAAATCCATTTTAATTGTGATCTGTGGTACTTATCTGGTCATGTTTATTTTGGATGCAAGTGCCAAAGCTGGATTTAGACCAGAACGCCAGATCTTCAAGCTCTAATGACTAATTTGGGTATCCATTGAATCCCTTAATTCATTTCTTAATTAGTTCTCCCAGAATTAGAGTTGCTTGGTTATAATCATTTTCACAAAATTTTCCAATAAAAACAAGCATACATAGATTTTTTTTCCCCCCTATGGTTCACACATTTGCTTATGGTGTTAAAGAATTGTTCTTGTTGTTATCAAAATTATAACTGACTATAACAAAACTAACATGTTGCCGGGCAGTAGAATATGAACTGAGGCACCAGGAACTGGTTTTGATTCCCAGCTCAACTATTTACAGCCATGGGATCTGGGCCAAGTTACTTTCCCTGTATTTCAGTTTCCTTTTGTAAATGAGAGGAATAATAGTACCTACCTCATAGGGTTGTTTTAAGGATTGAAAAGGCATTGCAGGTATGAACTAAGGCAGACGGTCCCTGACAGTAGGAGACTGATGAGCAGTTTGCTGGCGCCGCAATATTATCATGCACGTTTGTCCCATTTATGTCATCCATTTGGGGATCACTCATGATGGTAATGATACATTGGGGACTCTGAGCTTGGAATTAATCTCTGTTGTTTGTATTTGTACACCTCAGTTTAGCTTAGGATTAACATTTTTGGCTTTCCATGCTTGATCAATATGAAACGTTTTGGTGTAAAATTGCTTTAAAATGTGAATGAACATTTTGTTTTCTCAGTAGGCACAATCCTAGTCCTCATTAAAATGAAAAATGCAATTATGATATGTAAAAAATATATGTGGTGGGGAGAGAGGGTTGGGGGAATTGACTTCAGTAAATTCATTGGAAACTTTCAAACTATTTTTTAACAGAGTTAAATGCATTTAATGTCTTAGTTCAAATTTAATCAGTATGCAGGAGTAAAAGTCTAGGGAAAGATAAATCTAGTAATTTAATGAGCTTTCCTCATGGCTACATAAGAGTTTATTTTAAAATTGATTGCCAAGTGATTCACTAGAATTACCTTTCTTAAGTTTTTTCCCCCCAGAAACTAAGGTTGGTCCAGCAGTTCTACTCTCATGCACGCATAGGTATGCACTTATGTGTATATGCTAGAGAAATGTGCAGTCACATATATCCAGAGATGTGTAAGTTGTTCTTAGCAACATTACTTATATTCATCTCAACTTAGAAACACAGAATAGCCATCAGTTGTAGAACAGATGAATAAACTGTGCTGTAATAATAAGAAGTTATGATTTCTATAATTGTAGGGTGGACTATTATACAGCAATGAAAAAAAACTTGGAGCTACACACAATAACAGGGATACATCCTAAGACATAATGTTGAAAGAAAGAAGATACAGAAGACTACGTAGCAATCTTATTTCATTTGTGCAAAGTGTGAATACAGACAAAAACTACACTCTGTTGCTAAGGGGTACGGACAAAAGTGACCGGGAGTTTACTGCTGAACAAATCCCTTCTAAAGGAGGGTGTGCTGGGGAAGACAGAAGAGCTGTGGGACTCCTGTGAGTCCTGGCAATGTTCTGGTTTTTGACTGGAGCTTCTAGGTGCATGGGCTTCCCGGGTGGCTCAGTAGTAAAGAATTTCCCTGACAGTGTAGGAGACACAGGTTCAATCCCTGGATCAGGAAGATTCCCTTGGAGGAGGAAATGGCAACCCACTCCAGTATCCTCACCTGGAGAAGTCCATGGACAGAGGAACCTGGCAGGCTACAGTCCATAGGGTCACAAAGACTCAGACACATCTGAGTGGCTGAGCATATGCACATAGTTGCATGGGTAAAACAGTGTATGATAATGTGTATATATATATATATATATATATATATATATATATATATGAGAAAGTGAAAGTAAAGTCGTTCAGTCGCGTCTGACTCTGTGACCCCATGGCCTGTAGCCTACCAGGCTTCTCGGTCCATGGGATTTTCCAGACAAGAATACTGGAGTGGATTACCATTTCCTTCTCCAGGACCTGGGTCTCCCGCATTGTAAGCAGACACTTTACCATCTGAACCACCAGGGAACATTATATATATAGCATATATATATTAATGTTAATTATATTTATATTAATTACATTAATGTTTTATCTGCTTTTCTGGTTGTAGGTTAGAGTTCATAATTTTAAAAGTTTTTTAAAAAGGCAGAATAAACTCTCCAACCCAGGTTGGTTCATCCTTGTCCTGATAGTTTTAGGCCAAGAGATTCCTGTGGTTATAAGTGGCTCTAGAAGTAAACTACTGTCTCCCTGCCTGGCAAAGTGGTCTCTAACATAGAATATGCACCCCAGGGAGCTCTTGAGAAGATCCATTTGGTTGAGAAGGAAATTGATTAGGACTTGCGTTTACTTTCATCTCATTATCATGAAACATTATGATAACAGGTAACTGTATTGACACTGGCATCCTTGCTGAGTCCACGTGTCAGATGTTCGAGTATCACCTGGAGGGAGGGAGGTAAGACCTCCTCTTCACAGTGGCTTCCCCTCTGGCTCATCTGCCTTGGTTATTTTATGGAATATATCATACCTGGTCACCTGGATTTTCAAATTAAATGTTTTACTTTTAACAAACCCTCACAAACTGTCTTAAATAGAGTCTGCAAAGAATTCCCATAAATTGAAGATAATTTTAATGTTGCACGCAAGAAAATGGCAAAGTTTAAAATGAACTTTGTTGGCCCCGGTATGAGGTAATGACTGTGATCAGTCGACTCAGATCTGGCAAGAAGCTGACCACGAAAATTCTAAATTATCTGAAAGATGTATAGATTTACATCCACTGTGGTTAGTTAATCTTGAACCTTGTCCTGAGTATGTTGTTTTGAGACATCATAGTTAGCAAAATAGTACATCAATTCTGTCATTCTTTTCTATTTTAATCATGTTTTATAAGATATATAACATGTTAGTACAATAACATATATATATGAATTGTAAACAAGGAAACTTTTTTGTTCCAACATCTAGGATGAAAATACCTTGGACTTCACTGCCATGAAGTTCAAAGGCGACTCCTTGCCAACTGTTAAAAGGTGTAGAACAGAGTAAACTTGCTATCCATATCAAAAAGATGCACTTCTTAGCCTTAATTTTTTTAATTGATAAGTACCAACGGTAAAGCAAGGGTTTATATATTTTACTTTATTAAGACTTTCCCCAAGCCCTTGGCTTGCAGTTGGGTAGGAGAAAATGAAAAAAGATATATACTCAGAATGGCTCTGTTTTTCTGTTTTGTTTATATTCCCTGTAAGATTCCTTTATGATTACATCTATGCATACCCACCGAGGTGCAGTGGGCAGGGTGCTTGACCAGCAGTCAGGAGACCTGATTCTGAGCCTGGTTCTGCCAGTAGCCAGCAGCCAGGCCACAGCACAGAGGCAGGATCCTCCCTGAGCTGTCTTTGCCTTTTCTCTATCATGAGGGTTGTGATAGCAACCCTCCCCTGACCTGGCACAGGGATCACATATGAGAGCCTCTTTAAAATGGAGTTTCCTTCAAACAGAAGGAATTATGGTCCTGTCCCTTCTATTTCGGGCTTTCCAGGTAGTGCTAGCGGTAAAGAACCTGCCTGCAGTGCAGGAGATGCAGGAGACACGGGTTTGATCCCTGGATAGGGAAGATCCCTTGGAGGAGGGCATGGCAACCCACTCCAGTATTCTTGCCTGAAAAATCCCATGGACAGAGGCGCCTGGTGGGCTTCGGTCCAAAGGGTCACAAAGAGTTGGATGCTGAACATGCACCTGTACTCACAGAATTGAAGGGAGACTGGAAACTACTGCACAAAGGGCCACCACCAGGGAAGGCTTTGCAGTCTTAGCATAGGACTTTGTGGCCTCTCCTCTAAGGCATTGCTGTCAGTGTGATGGATCGCCGATGACTTCTGCCCTCTGGGGTTCATGGTTCCAAATCTGAGGCTCCATGAAGGGGAAGTCTAATTTATCCAACTTGGGTTGATGAATCGCCTTTTGACCAGTCAGCCTCAGGGGAGGAGATGAGGTCACAGAGGATGGACAAGATTCCTGGGGTCTCTGGCTCTGCATGTCTGGGTCCTCTCAGAACATCAGGCAAACCTGTGAGCTTCTGCCTGCCATTGGTATTAATGTTTCCATAGTTGCTAATGATTCAACTCTCTTTAAGGGATTTGAGTGAAAAGAATCAAAGAAATATTAATACAAGTATGGAAGTATATACAAGTGTTTTTTTCAGTAAATGTCAATGCACCTAATTGAGCCTGGGCTTCTCATATATTTCTTGAGTTGAACACTGGACTTGAAATCACTTTCATTAGATGCTGAAGATTCTCTGAAGGTCCCAGGGGGTCCTCCTGCCCAGGCCACTTCTCTAGGGTTTGACTCCATTTCTACCTTTAGCTACTGGTTTACCTCTTGTTAGAAGAAAGTGAAGTTGCTCAGTCGTGTCCGACTCTTTGAGACCCCATGGGCTGTTGCCTACCAGGCTCCTCTGTCCATGGAATTTTCCAGGCAGTAGTATTGGAGTGGATTGCCATTTCCTTCTCCAGGGGATCTTCCCAACCCAGGGATCGAACCTGGGTCTCCCGCATTGTAGACAGACGCTTTACCATCTAAGCCACCAGGGAAGTCTTTCTTGTTAGAAAGAAGGTATTAAATCAATTTTAGCATTCCTAATGCTGATGCTCTTCTCACTGACAGCTTGACTTGCCCTAAAATTTTATGGAATGTGGAAAGAAGGTAAGAGAGTTGCAGAGTCTGTGTACCACAGGCAAGTCATCATACCAATCTTGTGAGCCTATCAAAGTATATTTGAATATATCACAGCCATTCCTAGACAGACATAAATAGCTGTCTCACACCCTCACACCAAAAGGGTATTCAGTGCTTACCATTTGTTCTGTCAGGGCTCAAGCAGATACGTGCAATATTCCAATAATGGAAAAGATGAAAATCTTTATATCCCTGAGAAATAAATTTGATATGCTATCAAATATTGCCCTGGCAAGTCCTAAATGGATATTGTCCCCTTAGGAACATTCACTATATAGCTATAAAGAGAGCAGAAACTCTTTGTTTTTTAAGCATATTGACTTAATGTAATGATCAAATTTTAGGTTGTTAACACGCAGTTAAATTTTTTAAATCAAAAGACAAGTTCCTTCTTAGAGAAAGAGTACCATAGAAGAAAGAGATGTGGTAAAAACAATCATTATTTTACCCAGTCTCCATTTTCCCAAGTTGCTGAGTTGTAACATAGTCTATGATTTTACTTTTTAAACCAGCTCAGATTACCAACCCAGTGTCTCACACTGGTTAGCTTATAAGGACGATATATTATTCGTCAGATTTTAAATGCTGACCCATGAAATGCTAAAATTGTATTGGCAGCTGTTGTCCAAAGGTTTGCAGATGTCCTGACTAATGCTTTGAAAGTCCAGCATTAGCAATAAATCACAGCATACATAATTTTTCAATAAAGTAATGGAAAGGATTTTGCATTCTAGCTCCTCTAAGCTTTGGTATTTGGAAGTTACTTATATGGGAAATTAAAAGGGTAAAATGTTCTTGGGCTTTAACTCTTGAATTTGGGGCCAGCACAGTCAATAGCTAAAGCATCTTTGTAGCTTTATTCTCCTAACCCTGAGATCTCTTGGCTCTGAGAACTGACAAAGTTGCCAAATATAGGCCTAATTGCATTCCTAGCTACTGAGAAAAAAAAATTCAAAAGAATTTTCCTTTTCTTTCAAAGAAATACCTTGAGCATTAACATTTTCTGGAATCGCAGAATTGTTTATAAGACTTTTGCAGAGGTTTCTGAAAAGAGAGCTTGAAGAGCCAATTAAGAAGTATGCGCTGCTCACCTAGAGTAACAAAGAGTTAGGGAAAGGAAACCAACAAGTGAAAAGAGATGTGGCTTTGTACTCTCAGCTTGCTCTCTGATTAATGAGCTGATGTTCTCTTTTCTTCTTCTCCCTCTATGTTCTACTCAAAGATGTAGCAAAATAGTGCATGATATATTCAGCTAGCCCCATGACAGACCGCCAGCTGAGTTTAAGTTCTGTTCGCTAGTATTTCCAGTGCTGTGACCACTACTTGATACCTAAGAAATGTTCAATTAGTATTTGTTGAATGAAGGAATGTATTCAGGCAGGTCTGTCTATGATCTGTAAATTGGTGATTTGTACATTGGGCCAGACATCCTGGAATGTGAAGTCAAGTGGGCCTTAGGAAGTATCACTATAAATAAAGCTAATGGAGCTGATGGAATTCCAGTTCAGCTGTTTCAAATCCTAAAAGATGATGCTGTGAAAGCACTGCACTCAATATGCCAGCAAATTTGGAAAACTCAGCAGTGGCCACAGGACTGGAAAAGGTCAGTTTTCATTCCAGTCCCAAAGAAAGGCAATGCCAAAGAATTCTCAAACTACCGCACAACTGCACTCATCTCACATGCCAGTAAAGTAATGCTCAAAATTCTCCAAGCCAGGCTTCAGCAATACATGAACCGTGAACTTCCAGTTTTGTTCAAGCTGGTTTTAGAAAAGTCAGAGGAACCAGACATCAAATTGCCAACATATGCTGGATCATCGAAAAAGCAAGAGAGTTCCAGAAAAAAACATCTATTTCTGCTTTATTGACTATGCCAAAGCCTTTGACTCTGTGGATCACAAGAAACTGTGGTAAATTCTGAAAGAGATGGGAATACCAGACCACCTGACCTGCCTCTTGAGAAACCTGTATGCAGGTCAGGAAGCAACAGTTAGAACTGGACATGGAACAACAGACTGGTTCCAAATAGGAAAAGGAGTACGTCAAGGCTGTATATTGTCACCCTGCTTATTTAACTTCTATGCAGAGTACATCATGAGAAACACTGGGCTGGATGAAGCACAAGCTGGGATCACGATTACCAGGAGAAATATCAGTAACATCAGATTTACAGATGACACCACCTTTATGGCAGAAAGTGAAGAAGAACTAAAGAGCCTCTTGATGAGAGTGAAAGAGGAGAGTGGAAAAGTTGGCTTAAAACTCAACATTCAGAAAACTAAGATCATGGTATCTGGTCCCATCACTTCATGGCAAATAAATGGGGAAACAGTGGAAACAGTGTCAGACTTTATTTTGGGGGGCTCCAAAATCACTGCAGATGGTGACTGCGGCCATGAAATTAAACGACGTTTACTCCTTGGAAGGAAAGTTATGACCAACCTATACAGCATATTAAAAAACAGAGATACTACTTTGTCAACAAAGGTCTGTCTAGTCAAGGCTATGGTTTTTCCAGTAGTCATGTATGGATGTAAGAGTTGGACTATCAAGAAAGCTGAGCGCCAAAGAATTGATGCATTTGAACTGTAGTATTGGTGTTGGAGAAGACTCTTGAGAGTCCCTTGGACTGCAAGGAGATCCAACCAGTCCATCCTAAAGGAAATCAGTCCTGGGTGTTCATTGGAAGGACTGATGTTGAAGCTGAAATTCCAATATTTTGGCCACCAGATGTGAAGAGCTGACTCATTGGAAAAGTCCCTGATGCTGGGAGGGATTGGGGGCAGGAGAAGGGGACGACAGAGGATGAGATGGCTGGATGTCATCACCGACTCAATGGACATGAGTTTGGGTAAACTCTGGGGGCTGGTGATGGACAGGGAGGCCTGGTGAGCTGCAGTTCATGGGGTCGCAAAGAGTAAGACACGACTGAGCGACTAACTGATACTGAACTGATACTGATATTGGACCAGGTATACTCAGAGCTTCCCAGGTGGCACTAGTGGCAAAGAACCCACCTGCCAATGCAGGAGACATAAGAGATCCAGGTTTGATCCTGGGGTTTGTAAGATCTCCTGGAGGAGGGCATGGAAACCCAGTCTAGTATTCTGCCCTGGAGAATCCCATCGACAGAGGGAGTCTAGTGGGCTGCAATCCATAGGCTCGCACAGAGCCAGACACAACTGAAGCGACTTAGCATGCACATACTCTAGGCCAGATTAATTCTGATCAAGGACTCAATATCTAAATTTCGTACAGTGTGATTTTCCAATATGATGGAGAATTAAGGGCTTGAAGAAACCAACACTTGGAACAACCTGAATACTCAGGAATATAGAAAGGACTGATACAACCTTCCAGGAGGCTTAACTCTAGAAGTTAGCATATCCAGCTATCGCAGCTTTTCTTAATGTAAATACATTTGCAGAGTTCTTACCTTACTGACGGTATCAGTTTCAACTGTATAGAATCTTGCTTTTAACACATCAGTTGGCAAGCACCCAGTGCCAAGGCCAAGGGTTAGCCCTCTGCTTCACTTCCCTTCTCCAAGCTGCAACTTCTCTTGCAGAGCCAGGCAGCTGTCTCCCAAATGTACGCTGTCAGTAACATAGAAAACCAGATGACCCAAAGAGGGTAAATCAGCACAAATTTATTGTCAGAGCTGAGAGAAAGAACCTCAGAGTGAATGCTCTGCTGACTGTGGGTCAGAAGTGTTATCTTTGTGTCTCAAGGACAGAACGTTTAATAAAGATTGGGTACAAAATACACATCACCCTCCAGGCATGCTCAACTGTGTCAACCGGAAAACCATTCCTCAGGATTTACAATTTCCTCTTTTTCCTAAATTAAAAAATGCTAATGTGAACTCTTGACTCTCAACAGCACATGTTATTATTGTATATAGGGCAAAGAGTAAATAAGACACTTGCCTAATGACATAACAGTTCGTTTTAACTCAGCAAGCTGAAAGTAATTTTAGCTTGTTTTCTTTTTTTCTGTGCTTCTTTATGGAAATAGGCCACAGTCATTTTTATTCCACCATTCTTCATTACCTTATGGCATGCTTCCTGTTTATGCTATTAAGAGCTGTTTTTAAAGACCCTTGAGGGATATCCTTTAACACATTCTTTTTAAAAATAATTATTCATCTGTAGTACTGCTTCAGAATGTCTGAGGGTTTGGAAATATAGAAACTTCTTAATGAGATATGCTTAATGGTCTGTGCAGAGTATTGCAATATTTACACCTAGTTCAGTTAATGTAAATTATATTTAATTAGTCATTCTGGGAAAATAGTAGATATTTTAGAATAGATGCAGTACCTAAAACTCACCATTTGCCTGTTATGTATAGTGAGTGTGTGCATGCTCAGTCGTGTCCAACTCTCTGCAACTCCATGGACTGTAGCCCACCAGGCTGCTCTGTCCATGAAAATTTCCAGGCAAGAGTACTGGAGTGGGCTGCCATTTCCTTCTCCAGGCATTATGTATAGTACTTTAGATAAAATATGTGTAATATTTATAGATTAAAAAAAAGTATTTGCAGTGGTATAAAGCAATGCTTAGGGACTCATAATAATATGAAGAACATGTCTTGTTAGGGTATGAAAAACATCCTGTGGTCCAGACATCTACAAAAAAAGTCTTTATAAACTTTAAAGTGTGATATGAATGTTATCGTTATCTTTACACTTGTGACACGCAGGACTTCTGAGCTGAATGACAGTCCATAACTTGTGTTTTAATGCTGAATATGTTCCTGTTTCAAGTGAAATTTCCTTTTCACATATAACTCTTGTGTCAGAGACTCCCTGAGTTCCTTAATTGGGTTCCTTCACACAGCACTTGACTTTTGAACACTCCAGACTACACTTGTGCCGGGAGGAGCAGGTTTCACATGATGGTTTGGAAGGCGGTGTGATTTCTAGGAAGAAATCTCGACTTGCATCGCAGCTGCGCTCTACAGATGATGGCTAAGAGCCCCACCATGGCCATTTCCCAGTCCCACTAGAAGTCTACCTGAAGAGGATTGAGAAGTCACTCATTCGTGGCCGTATACGACCCACCTTAGGGTCCTCTGGTCCTACTTTTCCAGCCCTTCTCTTCCAGGATGCTCTCTGCTGCTTCGGCATCTCCAGCAGGCTATTCTAGCCATATGTTGTTTTTTCCCCGTGTCTTGGATGTCTTGGGCTCTCTGTCTGTCCTCCCAGCACCAATTCTCTGTACTCCAGCCTCCTCTGGGGTCTTCAGAGCTGCAAGAACCTGGAAGCAAGAAAGTGTGTGCTGGTGCTATTCCTCTGCCCTCTTCCTGGGTGAGATCACTCTTGTCCTTAGCACTCCAGCGTTGCCAGCTGCCTCTTTGTCCTCCTGTCTTGCCCCGAGCTCCAGTGGAGTGGGTGCAGGGGAGTGCTGGGGGTGAGGGGTGCCCGCCCAGAGAAGTGCTTCATTGTCCACACCCAGGGCCAGGCCATGGGAAACAGACTCCTAGACAGTCACCATGGGCTACACAAATATTACTTCCATTTAACTTGACCTTTCATTGTGCTCTGAAATGACTGAAAATACTTAAATGGCATACAGTAATTTTCTGGAAACAAAAATAAATGGGGTTCTTTTAAGAAGCCACACTTGAACTTTTGCCCTTTCCTTCCTTTTCGAGTCATATCCAGTTCAAGGTTGCCTTAATTTAGCATGTCTTTTCCTTTGGTGAGAAATTGCTAATTTCTCTACTGATAAAATGATGAATCATAGAAGCGGTGTAATTGCTAAAGATAAGGATACCTCATCTAGCCTTAAACCCCTTAGCTCTGGGAATTGAGTCTTGTGAACAATTCTTAAGTGCTAACTGTGTGCCAGACACCTGCAGACTGACTAATTCTATAACCTCTTTAATGTACTAATTCAACTATTCCTCACAACGTCCCTGTGAGGTGGGTAGTATCGTTATTTATCTGTGTTCTAGGATGTAGACTTCGAAGCGCAGTGAAAGTAAGTTAGTTGCCCGAGTTCACATAGTTCACAGTGATCAGGACCTGGACTTGAACCTGGGGGCTCTGCCTCGGTGCCCACATTCTCAACTACTGAACTAGCTGCTTAAGTGCCACAGGTACATCATGTAACCCCTGGGAGCCTGATTCCTCATCTTTGAAGTGGGACTAGTGACATCTACCTTACTAAATTGTGGGGAGGATCAAATGAAATAATCATTTGAAAGGGCCCAGTGGATTGTGAAACACTAAAGCTTTGGGGTTAAGTTTGGGCTAACTGTCAATATGATATTTTCTAATAGGTGGATTTTAGTGATTGAATCTGGTCCACGCTCCCTGGATGTCCTATTAAAATGCTGAGTGTTTGTCTTGAGGTTTTTTTGTTTTTGTGTGAAATTTCAGAAAACCTTAGATCTCACAATGAAAATGATCCTTGTATTCTTCAATGGTGGCATTTGGGAGTGTTTAGAGCAGGGGTCCCCAAACTCTAGGATCTAATGCCTGATGATCTGAGATGGAGCTGATGTAATAATAATAGAAGTAAAGCTCACGATAAATGTAATGTGTTTGAATTATCCCCAAACCATCCCCCCCGCCCACCCCCCACTTCCCATCAATCTGTGGAAAAGTTGTCTTCCATGTAACTGGTCACTGGTGCAGAAAAGATTGGTGACCACTGATTTAGAGCACAGGCAAAACTCAGCGTTATGCTTTTAACATGCCAAGTACATTCAGTAATACTTGTTCCCTTTAACCCCTTCAACATTAATGTAGCACTTAACACCCCTCGCTTTTTTCCTAAAGCATGCAAAATTAATTTTCTTCCAAGTCTTCTGTTTACCTCATACCAAGTACTTGTCATAAAGGGTGCTGCAGTGTATAGCGCGGGGTCTGGGACCGTGTCTTTCCAGCACGCGGCCCTGACACAGGAGATACCAGACAGGGTTTAGGCTGGTGGAAGACAGATGGACATTGAGTCTCAAGAGGAGGATTTAGAAAGACTATGTGCTAAAAACCCCGTGTTTCAAAGCACAGGACAGGAGACCAAAGCCAGACCCCTAAGAGGTCTGACCAGTGGTGCTACAAGGGTGGGAGGGCCTGGGAAGAAACATAAAGTACAGACTCAGAAGAACAAACCAAGCAGGAGATGGAGGTTTCCTGCAACTGGTCGGGGGGAGATGGAAGCTTCTGCCTTCCCCATGATGCCCATCTGGCTTTCCCTGCCCTCAGGCCCCCTATGCGTTTTAGTTTTCGGGTCTCACAATGTTCTCACAAGTCAGTGTCAGAGATCTACGTTCTTGGGAGAAGTGAATATGCAAAGGCCTAACTTTGTGTGATGTTGGAGCTTTCACGCATCCTAGAAATGGAGTTCTTCCTGGTTTTTTAATGAGACTGGCATTTTATACCTAGGGCATGTTGTTTGGAGAGGCTTCCAGACAGGAGTCATGATCATAATGAGTTATTTTTTCCTCTTTTCTGGACAAGAACAATATCCTTGCCATTCAATTTTCAAATATAGCAAGTAGTCATGATAGAAGAATATCCTTATGTTAAGAAAGGGGTTGGCAGCCTCGTGATGTTAAATGTCCAATTTAGAAGATACATTTAAAAAGAAAAGCTGCCTTAAGTCCTTTTTTGGAATCAGGTGGAATAAAAATGAGTAAATAAAAAAGTTAAAGTACAACACATGGTCTGACAACACGTTCTGCTTCCTCTCTTTAGTCTTGCAGATACTTGTTGATTTTGCCTGAACTTCAAGCGTCATTTTTATCATTTCATTAAACTGTCAGACTCCAAACTGGTTCTGGCATCTAACTGGGAGCATAACTTGGATGATCCATTTTCTAACTGATGCATATAATCAGCACTCTACAAGAATGTTGTCAGAGACTAAGTATCTAGAATCTCTTTAAGAATATTGGAATGTAAAAAGAGTACTTAATACGGGAGGGAGGAAAAGCATCAAATTCCAAAGAAAAAGTCGAAATGGAATGTATAAGTCGGGTATATAGAGAGCTTCTAGTGAAAAGCTTATCTAATTGATTAAGGTGTCTGCAGTAACAAACATCAGAATTATAGATAAAAGCACATCTATTACACTTAACCAGCCCACACCTATAAGATTTCTCTTCATAGTGCTGAACTGATCAGAATACTAGATATGCATGTAACTCAAGTAAATTAAAGTGTTGACTCAATTTGTAGAAGCAATTTTGTTGTTGTTAAGTTGCTAAGTCATGTCTGACCCTTTGCATTCCCATCAACTGCAATACACCAGGCTCCCCTGTCCTTCATATCTCCCAGGGTTTGCTCAAATTCATGTCCATTGAGTTGGTGATGTTATCTAATCATCTCATCCTCTGCCACCGCCTTCTCCTTTTGCCTTCAATCTTTCCCAGCATCAGGGTCTTTTCCAGTGAGTCAGCTCTTTGCATCAGGTGGCCAGAACGTTGGAGCTTCAGCTTTAGCATCAGTCCTTCCAGTGAACATTCATGGTTGATTTCCATTAAGTTTGACTGGTTTGATCTCTTTGCTGTCCAAGGGACTCTTAAGAGTTTTCTCCAACACTACAGTTTGAAAGTATCAATTCTTCAGCATTCAGCCTTCTTTATGGTCCAACTCTCATATCCATACATGACTACTGGAAAAACCATGCTGCTGCTAAGTCGCTTCAGCCGTGTCTGACTCTTAGCGACCCCATGGACTGCAGCCTACCAGGCTTCTCCGTCCCTGGGATTTTCCAGGCAAGAGTACTGGAGTGGGGTGCCATTGCCTTCTCCGGAAAAACCATATCTTTGACTATATGGACCTTTGTAGGCAGTATGTATTTTTAAAAGATCTTTTAAAATGTGTTCACTGTTTTGTAACAGAAATTTTATTTCTAGAAATGTATGCTAAGGAAATAATCAAAGATATGTGCAACTGTTTTGGCCACAAAGGTGTTAATCACATCATTGCTTATAAAAGGGTAAATAGGAAATTGCTTACATATATCACAATAACAGATTAGTTGTATATATTAATATGTATATATATTATGTTATAGTGAGCTACTGTTCAGCTACTCTAATGATTTAGACAAATATTGATAATGAAAAGATGTTCATCATATATTGTTAAGTGATGAAATCCTATTATTAAAAAAAAGACATTCCCTTCTCCAGGGGATCTTCCTGACCCAGGGATCGAACCCTGGTCTCCTGCATTACAGGTAGATTCTTCACCATCTGAGCTACCAGGGAAGCCCCCATTTAAAAAGCAAAAATTCTTTTAAAAAATCCCTCCAAGAATGCCCAGAATGATCACATTTTTGCTAATATATGGATATATTCTTAGAAAATGATCTGGAAATATATTTGAGGGTTTTAAAAGAGATTCTCTGGGTAGTAAGATCCATGAGCATTTCAAATGTTTTTCTGTGTTTTTTCTGTCTTTAATTTCCTGCTCTAAACATATATTGCTTTTCTAATAAGAAAGAACCAACAAAGTTTATTTTTAATTGAAAAAAGGAAAATATATGAGTCAAACCACATGATCCAGATGGATCCTAGAGACCTCGTGGTACTTTTCAGTGGAATATATTTGTAAACATTCTTCAGCTGAAAATGCCATGATTCGAGACCAGTAACTGCTCTCTCCTACACTTGATTTAGCAGAGCTTATTAGTTTTCTTCTTAATCTCTGCAAAATGAAGGAACTCAATTTATTAGATTATCTCTGGGGTTTCTTCCTACTCCCAAATGCTAGGTCTGTCCTTTATTCAGAGAAACTGCTGCGCTAATTACAAGCTGCCATATGATGAAGGTGTATGAATAAGTATTCATCTTATCATTCGTAGTACATTCAAACCAACCCACTCTGAAAGACTGTCCTTGAATCTGTCCTCTGATACTTTGGAGAGAGAGACCTCCAAATGATCTAGTTTTTCCATCACATGTTGATTACCCTCGTTTTGAGTGTTTGGGGAGAATTTGTGCATGATGAGGGTCACATAACAGAGCATATAACGCGACTGCTCCAGTGTTTTGGGGGAACGTCAGCAGTAGGTGGGAAGCAGTTGAAGGAGACAGTGACTGAGAACTCACTTCCACTAGAAAATAAAAGCCCCGCCAGCTGTTAACCCTGACAGCCTCCTCCTTTGTTATTAAGGAGAGCTCTGTCTGTCCTCGGCCAGGTTTAGCTCAGTGAGGCGCGATGTTGTACATTTTTTCTCATTAATCACTCTGGGTGGATGTCACAGTGTTAGAATCAGTCCCTCCTACCCGTAAACATACACTTTCAGAATGAGTTCACAGTCAACATAGAGGTAAATTACAGTACACATCTGGCAGGCTGACTTCCTAATTCTGTAACTCCTGAATGGAAGTTGGAAAGAATATTGTGCCACGAGTTAGGAAAGAAACCTGACTCGGCCATGAACTTGTACAACCTTAGAGGCTTTTTTTTTTAGGTCCAAGTTTTTCTCCTCTCTAAAGTGAGAGGGTTGAATTCAGTGGTTTCCAAGCTTCCTTCCAGCTCTAAAATTATATGAAAATGATCTACAAAGGCCATTTATTGTTGCCTACATGACTCTAGACCGAAAGCAGGGTGTCTGTTAACAATCCGGCTCTTATCTCTCTTGGTGCAACAAACCCTGTTTTCTTGTTTATGTTCCTTTTCTTGTGCCACACTAAATAATTTCCATCTCATTTTAGCATGCTCTATATCTAATGTATGATGTGTCTTTGTGACTAGTGAAAAAAAAAATCTTAATAGCAGCTACTTCTCTAGTTTTTAAAGCTATGCCCTGAGAACTAAATGAGAGCTAAATGTCAATTCAAAGATTCCTATATTTGTTATCATTTCTAACCTAACCTATAGAAGTCTAAGGCAAATCTGAAACAGAAAAATTCCTCCCTTGAGACAGTGAACTCATAAATATGTAGTATGATTTTTCCCTATAATTTAGAAGAAATTAGGATATTTAACATTTTTAGCAACATTTTTTTCACTATATACACTGAATATGCAAAATTGGGCCGCTGCTCATGCTTGCTGATCCTGCATTTTTAATTGTAGATAGCATATTTTAAAATTGAGTAATTATTTCAAATGAATCTACTGTAAAAGGAGAATCAGGTTACCCTAACAAAAGATTTTATAAATCAAACATTTGGGTGTTTTTACTTAATTTCTCATTTGTAGACTTCTGGTAGCTCAGACGGTCAAGAATTTGTCTGCAGTGCAGGAGACCCAGGTTCGATCCCTGGGTCGGAAAAATCCCCTGGAGAAGGAAAGGCTACCCACTCCAGTATTCTTGCCTGGAGAATTCCATGGACAGAGGAATATGGACCCTACAGTCCATAGGGTCACAAAGAGTCAGACGTGATTGAGCAACTAACACTTTTACATATATAGGATATATGTTTTCTGTAGTAAGCACAGGAAGCCCAACCGAAACAGGCCACAGTGGAGACTACTTATTGCCCACCCAATGCCCATTCTTTCTTTCTTCCTTAGTAGCCCACTCTGGGTTTATTCAAGGGGAAAGACTACATTTCCCAGCCTCCCTTGCAGTTAGGGGGTAGCCAATGGGGAAATTGTTAGTTGGGACTTTCAGGAAACCTCTTTGGCAGGAGTTGACTGGGATGTGTATTTCTTGACTCTGCTTCCTCTGTGTTTTTCTGTGGACGCTCCTTTCCGAGCTCCATGTGTGCACAGTGCGGCTGAGGATGCTTTGTTGTTGCTGTGCTCAGCCGTATCTGACTCTTTGTGACCCAATGGACTGTGGCTCCTCTGTCCATGAGTCGTATCTGACTCTTTGTGACCCAGTGGACTGTGGCTCCTCTGTCCATGGGCTTCTCCAGGCAAGAATGCTGGAGTGGGTTGCCATTTCTTCCTCCAGGGGATCTTCCCTACCCAGGGATTGAACCCATGTCTCCTTCATCTCCTATATTGGCAGGTGGCCTCACCACTGCACAGTGTGAGTCTCATCACTTTCTTCTACTAAAGCCTAGCAGAAAGAAAGTCCAATTCCCCAGTAGCTCAAGCAAAACCCTGAACTGGCTTCTTCTTGACTTGATTCCTCAGTTGGAGTTGTGTTGAACCCATAACTGAGACATACAGAATCACGCACGTGCTGATGGATTCATCAGAGCTCCCAGGAGAAGTGGGAAGGGATAGATACTGGATGATGACCAAACCACACATATCTCCCCCACCAAATTTTCCGCTTTCTTTTCTGAGTTATAGTCTCTGGTATTGAGTAGATGATCATTTGGTTTGCAGAGTTACACTCAATAATGATTTGGTCTTTGGATTCATTTTGTTAAAGAAATTGAAGGCCATACAATAAATCTAGATTAAATATCAAAATATATGTTTTTTAGTTTTCCAGATTAACATCTTGCAATAAGCCATATAACTTCCCTTTTTCATCACTGCCCTATTTATGGCCTTCTAAAAGGATAGAGATCAAAGTTTGCCAAAAAAAAAAAAATTTTTTTTTTAGACCCCAAATAACTATGTTTCCAACATAGCTTGTTGATGCAGCCGAGGACGTTGTCTCCAAACATGAAGTTATATAACGAGTTACAGCTAAATCAAATTTAAAATGACTTGTGATAAACCCTGAAAAAGTGGTACTTTAAAATAGTAATGTCAGCAAGCTGCCTATTATGTCACCATAATTCCAGTGCTCTGAGTTTAGGTGGAGGAGTCACTGGGCAATGACAGCAAACACCGTGGGCTGCTGTTTTGTAGGAGTGACCACGTAGATGTGATCTGGAAGTGGTTTACTGCAGTCGCATGATGGAACACAGCACACCACAAGACAGATGACTGTGGCCACGGTTCTGAAAATGTTCAGATGGCTTTCAATTAGTTTTGGGCAAGGCTGCTTCTTGCAGAAGCCAGTATTGATTTTTTAGAATGCCCCCATTCTGAAGGAGAAGGAAGGCCTGATCATGTCCATCCTTTGAAGCTACAGGAAAGCATCACTGGAGTGTGGGCTGTAGAAAGCTTTCTTGCAGTGGCCGGGGGACTGGCTATCTGGGCTGAAGACAGTAGGAACGAGAGTGTGGCCCCTGTGATTTAGAGATTTAGGTTTGACACTGGCTCTTCCACATGTACTTAAGCTCTTGGAGCCTCGATTTCATCATTTGTAAGATGGGAGTATTTGAGAATCTAGTGAGAGAAGGCGTTTACATGGTTCTAGCCCAGTGCCTCAGACCTATCCTACTTGCTCAGTAAACATTAACTACTTTTTTGTTTTCAGAGTTGTCCCTTGAAAAGAGGGAAGAGTGCTGAATTTTTCACTCTTTTCTTCTGAGTTTCATTAAGGAAAAAAAGAAAGTGTGACAGTAAGGCAGCTGAGTTTGGGTCTGCTCCACCTGACGATGCTTTTACTTTGTTATATGGAAAAAATAGAGAGTGGATACGGGCATACTGTAGGTGTTTTAGAGTCCTGTCCTGTACTTCTGATGCAAGTTGGTTGCAAATAGCCTTTTTGGAAGGAGTGTGTCATTGGATCATATCCAGGAATGACAACCACCTGCTGTGGGAGCTGCAAGGACCTGAGAAGTCAGTGAAGCCTCCGGCTGCATGGTATCTTGTCAGGGACCCCTGAGACTCTATCTGTCTGTCATTTTGCATCTGCTGGGGAGAGCGAGCATCTCAGAGTAACAGGACCCTAGGAATGTAACCCTTCATTGTACAATGAGGGAACTGCAGCCTGGAAAGAGAAAGTAACTCAAAGGCCACACACAGAGTCAGTGTCGCAGGCAGGACCTTAAACCTGAGTTTCCTGATGCCCAGCTCAAGGATGACAGTAGTCCCTAGACTCCTGGGTATCCTCAAAACCACTCTTTCTGGTGTTTTTTCTAATTGCTGGTCTCATCCAACAACTGAAGGACAGGAACTCATTCCTTTCGGCAAGTTCAGTTTGTTAGAAGCCACCTTACTCCCTCCCAGAATGTCAACATCTGTAGGACTTCCTATTGTGGCCACGTCATCTCCCACAAACGGAACCTACAGCTCCTACCTAGGGGGTCTAAGAGTAGCCCCCATGCCCACTGTTGAATGGAAGGCCTCACAGTTACTGTCCAGACAGCCCCTTATGTCCAGCATGGTGCCCCATACTGTCTTCTTCTAATGTCTGGACTCCGGCTCCTTGGGTTCAGTTTCTCTAGAGAATAAACCTCCGTGTCCCGCAGGGCTGGGGAGGGATGGCTGCTGGGCTGCCCTGAGTGGTGTGGGCCTGCCCACATCCCGAGCCTTCTGGGGCTCTCTGGGGGCCTCACGGGCTGGCTTCTCATTTGTGTTCTTCTCGCTGGCCTCTGCTGAGTCAGGTACACTCCTCTGTTTGCTCTCTCCCTTTTGCAGTTGTCATGTCACATCTCAGCCACTTTCGTCTCCTCTACCATCTGTGGTCCTTTGGGGTTTATATCTTGTTTGTTTCTGTCTCTGTTAATACAAGGTTCTAAGGTGGATCTGAAGCCCAGTGGGTAGTAACTGACCAGAACTGAATGCAGTTTAAAAAAAAAAAATTTTTTTTTTTTTGAGTGTCAAGGACCTTGGCCCTCAGCAGTACAGAGAATGCATTAAGGAGTTCTTGGGTGTGAGGAGTTACACTCAGCAAAGAATGCAACATACCTTCCTTCACTGCCGAGAACCTTCTGAAAAACAAATCTTATCAGGTTTTGTGTTATCGCCAAAAATTAACCTCCCAGCGTGGTTCACTATCATGTTTATGGACGTGTTTTGAAAATGAAATGTGCCGCTATGAAATCAATGGCTGGGAATCAATGAGAACCACTGAGGGAGAGGCGTGTTTGTGTATTTCATCTGTAGCTGAACTCTTGCTGGGAAGAAGTGCTGAACATCTCTCAGTGTCTTTGTTTTTAGAGGCACCAGCCAGCAAGAAGCAGCTTTCCTCCACCTGTGTACCTACCAGGACTGCAGAGGAGGAAGTGTTTGTTAAGTGAACAAATTTAATGTATGGTAAATGTTTTTGTGACTCCTGCAGTGTGTTTGCAATAAAAACAAGGCAAGATGCTTTTCAAACTCCTGAGAAAATAAAATTAAGTAAATGGCACATATTTTATTTTGCCAAGAGCTAAAATTTTCCATTAAAAAAATAAATATATTAGCCTGTCAGTAATTTTTACCCAACTCCTGATGAATTTTAGTTAGTACCCCATTATTCCCAGTGTTGTGATATACATTATTGTTACCAAAGGGGTTCTCTAACATTGTATTCAGAATTGATGATTGATTTACATAGCTGTAAACTGAAGGAGAAGGCATGAGAAATTTTGTATTCACTCCTCCCCCCACCATCCCCAAGGTGAGGGATCACAAATTGAGTTTTATTTTGATACAACTACAGTTCAGCCTTGTGAAACCATGTGCTTTGTTGCTCATTCGTGTCCAGCTCTTTGCGACCCCAAGGATTGTAGCCTGCCAGGCTCCTCTATCCAAGGGGATTCTCCAGGCAAGATACTAGAGTGGGTTGCCATGCCCGCCTCCAGGGGATCTTCCCAACCCAGGGATCAAACTCAGGTCTCCCGCATTGCAGGCGGATTCTTTACTGTCTGAGCCATCCGGGAAGCCCTTAGCTAACAAGAATGTAGAACTTAGTGGTCCTGTGGGCTTCCTTCAGGAAGTACTGGATTCTGGAATTATCTGAGGAGTTCGGTTATAAATCCCTGCCCCCTTGACATAGTTCTTTAAGAGAGGGGCCTAGTTAGGAGTTGTTTAGTTAATGGCTGCTTTCTGTTGTCTCCTAGTGCATTCTGAGAATGCCCTTCATATCTCTTCTCCAGTACGTTTGGTCACCTCTCTGGTTTGGGTCAGTGCCTGTTTCAGCATGTATCTCCGTTTATGTGCTTGAAGGAAGAACCAGAGATGGATGCGCTCCTGCATGTCCCCACCTCTTGCCTTGATGACATGACAACACCTCATGGTTTACAACCCAGAGAAGTATGCTTGTCTTCTGATTTGGTTTTCTCATGTGAGCAAAACTGCCAATTTAAAGATGATGGAAAAGGGCATACACTTAAAGACATAAAATGAGTTTTGCAAGCTCTATGTACAATACAGAACATTTTGGTTTTGATGCCACTGTATAACCAGCAGAAGGTTAAAAACAATAAAGACAAGCAAACAGTGTTTCCCTCTGTCTCTCTTAAACATCATCCAGATAACTGGTTTAGCTAGTTTTTTCCCCACTGTATTGATCAGTTGCTCTGGCCTTGTGCAGACACATTACAAAAATGCTCCTGTGAACCTGGTGCCATTTTTTCCCCCTTAAACCTTTAGCTTTAGAATAGCTGGATTTAATGGCAGGGGGCCTGAGCCTACGTTCCTGAAGGCTCTTTTCCTCCCACTCCCTTGGAGAAGGATGCATGATTAATTTTTCCCCTTCTCTTTTGATTATAAGAAAAATTGGTGCCAGCACACCTGAATTCAAGGGGCAGCTCCCAAGACAATTACCCTCTTGTTCCCAAGTCTCATGGGCCTGGGGAGCACTGAGGGCGAAAGGGTAATGAATTCATCTAGGTGGTGATAAGAGCTACATTCCAAGAGGATTAACAGCACAAAACCCCCTATTCTAGGAGGAAAAAAAAACCCCACGGAAAAAGCAGGGGGAGGGGGAACACCCACATTGACACACAAACATAGCTGCACAGGGAACTTTGTAGTGAGTGCCCAAAGCCACACTCCAATTTTAACTGTCAAAAACCGAGCTACACTGACAAGAGCATCTACATATTGTACATGACAGACAGTCTTTAAAAGGCTGGGACCATCCTTGTTTATAGAGGAAGGGGTCTGGTCGTAGTCTTCACTTTGCCCTGAGAATTAGATCTGGCCCCTGTCAACTGCCTCCTTGGCCAAGACGCAGAAACATTTCCCAAATACCTTGATTTCAGACTTTTCAACCTAGGGGAGTGAACAGCAGGGAGAAAAAGTCCATGTTATTTGCTAACCACATCTGAGGATGGTTCTGCTAATGGAATTTTGGTCCCATGTAAACTTTCCTAAAACAGCACCATCGCTGCATTGAAATTTAGGATCTTGATTGTGCAACTAAAGTGGAGGTCCCTCGTATGTGTTTGGATGGATATATTTGGTGAAACGTAAAGGCAGCATCATTTCTGTCTGCTAATCAAGGGCCAGAACCAGCCCACACACATCTGCCTAGCTATTCCTCACTGCCTGTTAGGAAAATAAACCTCTCATTTTTCAAAAGAGGTCACTGCCCCTAAAGAGGAAAATCAGAGCACATGACTGTGGTCCTTGTATCTTCTCACCCTCTTCCAAAAAGCCTTCACCATCCCCCACCCTCAATAGCTACCAGACCCCAAATTTTCAGACTTTAAATCTCAACACCACTTGTCTTGCCACATCCCTTCTTTCACAGAGAAATTTGACTTAGTTTAGCTTATCCCTTAAAAAAAATAATTCTGAAGGTGTTTGCCACTCAGTCACTTTATTCTTGAGAAGTAAACACGTAATCGGCACTTATGGAAGCAGTGACTTTTCCAAGTACCGCACCAGAGTCTAAAACAGAAATATACCACGCTATTGTAGGAAATGACAGCTTTTCCATTTTCTTGGCCACACTCTGGTCTTATCTTCATTTGAGAACATTCCACAAATATCAACATGGCCTTCAGTAAAGATGCCTGATCCATATTTTGCATGTCCGAGTCTATTGGAAATGTACCCTCTTGATGTTGTTCAGCCTTAATGAAGTTAAACATTTGCCAAGAGAGTCTGTTTTTGAGAGGAGTTGCTTCGGGAAGGCATGTTGCAGCAGACTGAAGCTTAGCTAACCGTGAATAAGTGTTTTCCTATGTCTATAATTTTAACACTGTAAATCATTACCTCAGACCCCATCTTTTATCCCAAAGAGGAAAAAATGTATTGGTCAGACCATACAGCTTAGTGAAGGCTCTTTGTTCTTGGTAGAAACAGATACTGAGGCTTCTTACCTTCCTGCAATGAGATGACTTCAGCTTTACCCGGAGACCCTGGTCGTGGAGCCCTAGGGCTGATGCAGTTAACCAGCCCCAGTATAGTCGTGTGCAGCCATCTCCCTTTGTTTACCTGCTTCAGCCTCTGAGGTCCTCACCGATGTGGGAGGCTACATATGGCCAAGGATTCTTGTTAATGTCTTTTCTTCTCACCTTAAGTAGTTTGTAGAAAATACATGTACCTTTTAACTGTCGGTAGATGTATTTTAAAGTACTTTCTGGGATCTTTGAGAAGATGCTTTCCCATTTAAGAGAAAATAGCCATGAGTTTGGGCTTCCCAGGTGGAGCTAGTGGTAAAGAATCTGCCTGCCAATGCAGGAGATGCAAGAGACATGGGTTCAATCTCTGGGTCGAAAAAATTCTTTGGAGGGGGAAATGGCAACCCACTCCAGTATTCTTGCCTGGAAAATTTCATGGACAAACAAACCTGGCGGGCCACAGTCCATGGGGTTGCAAAGAGTCAGACACAACTGAGCATGCGGGTGCACGCGCACACACACGCGCGCGCGCGCGCACACACACACACACACACACACACACACAGAGCCATAAATTTGGTAGTTATTTGCTGTGACCGAAGAGACCAGATTTTAGCAACAAAGGCAGTACCTTTGACGCCTTGCCAGGGTTGTGTTTTGTAGCTAAACATGACATTTAGGAATGTCAACCGTGAATGACTTTTTTAAAAACTGTAGTTAAGTGTGGTTGGATATACATACAATCCCCGACTTACAAGAACTTGACAAACAAGTTTCCAGGAGACAGAAGAGGCTGCCCTTCCTCCACCCTCCGCGTTCTCAGGATCCCTTTCATTTCTCCTCTTTGCCCTTCCACCCCCCTCCCTCCTGTCCTCTCAATGCCAGAGCCATTTCAGCACTGCCATGGAAACTGCCATGGAAAAACTTGGCTCTTTGGAAAAACTGTGGTTTCTAAAGTGGGCAAAGAAGCTGAACACAATGGGCACAATTGGGCCTGACCCCAGAGACAGCTCCTGGGCAGGGCCAGGTGGATGCCCCCATTATTCTCTCTAATGTGGTAGGAGTCTTTTAAGCTCCATTTACTTTTATTCATTTGGACTTTAAAAAAAAAAAAAAAAAGATATGGGATGTCTGTGAGAGAAACGGAAAAAGCAGCCTTCTTTCATTTGTATGTTTGTATGAACTGGGTCAGGCTACGATGGCCACACACACCAGCACAGCCCTGGAGTGTCGCTTAGCGTTGTATATCTCACTGTTGACAAAAGGTTTCCCCACAGGCATCTGTTCTTCACAGCTGCTTTGCAGGCAGGACTTTAGAAACTGCAAATTCAAATTTGGAATCCAGTTCTTGTTTTCCATATCCCATTGGGTGTGTATTTTTATACATGTCTGGGTTTTTGTATATACACGTGATCACAGCTCTGCCTTTTTAAGTGAAGCAAATATGTTTGCATGTGATCAGCAAACAATTCAGAGACTCTCAAACCATGTCTGACCTCGATATTCTGCTATTTTTTAAGATCCTTGTACCTGGAAGGTGAAAATTAGATGAGGGGGGTCTTATTTCATAAGCATTAGAGATTGAGAGTACTGTGTGTGCCTACAAAACACACTTAGAGGCCATGTTAAGATTTTGCAACTTGACTGACAAATACCTATGTAGTGGTTGGTTAAATAATAAAATCCATGAATTATATTTCTGTTTATAGACCTAATTCCAACACTGATAGTAAGTTTACATCTGTGGTTTTGAATTGCTTATAGTAAGTCAATCCACTCTCAGTAAATGAGTATTATTTGTAGCTACAAAGTGTATTTGAATTTCATACCTGAGAGCCAGGTTCAGTAAATATTTTCATGTGATAACATTCCTGATCAGAGCCTAAATAACAATTCTGAAACTGAAAATGATAGAACTGCATAAAAGTACACTATACAGGTCGAATTATAGTAATAATAATGATGCGTCTAAACTGATTATCTCACTAGCAGTGAACATACAATGGGAGCATCATAAGAGATGAACTAGTGCCACTTTCCGAGATAGAGAATTTTCACATTTTACATAAAGCCAGAAGTAAAAATGCTTCCAAGAGAAAACATGTGTTAAGGATTATAACTGTTTTAACTTAGAAGGAAGGAAAAAATTGGTTTATCACAAACATTGCTATTTTTTTCTCCCAAAGTATAGAAACAGTTTCCATTGTCTGACTCCATGATGTCATGCTCTGAATATGAAATGATGAAGGAAATGGAATGATACACATGAATGCTAAGCTTATAAATTCCATTTAGTAGGAAATGAAAATCTGAAAACTTGATAAATATCTAATAAAACCTTAAGGATCATGGAATTATTATTTGCTAAAATCTTGTTGCTGATTAGAACTGTATAAAGTTCTACCAGAATATTTTCTTGAAAACTGTAATATGTCATCCTCCAACATTCTTCAGAAATGTTGAAAGCTGTTCCATTCACTTTTATTGTATAGCCAGGTGTTGTTTTGTTTTAACATAGGTTGATCCTTCTAATATGCTTCACTTGGGTAGGTTACTACTTTTCCCAAGGGTAATTTCGTTGGCAGTATCTGTAGATTTATGCTTTGGGCTCTGCTGCAGTCTTTAGCACTGCTACTTAAGTGAGACCACTGAAAAATTAAGACAGACCTAGAGTGTGTTGAGAAGACTTTCCCTATCTAAATGTCACAGGAGTTTGCAGGCTCTGACTCTTTCACCCTCTCGCTTTCTTTGGAGACAGGTAGGCAGTTACAGAGACCAACAATTTCTGCCTTTTGATAAACCTGGAAAGAGGAAAAAGGATCTATGTAACTGATGTGATTTGTTGTTATTGTTGGTAAATGCCTCTTTTCTTAGTTTAAACAGGATTTGAAAAACCAACCCAGACCAAATTACTTTTCCCTTACTTTAATACACCCTGGATAAATTTTAAAGCACAGGTTGTATTTTATATAGTAAGAATAGGGAAACTTTATTCCTATTTTTAATGAAATGACAACTATGGTAATTTGGTTTAAATCCATTTACATTCAAGTAGACCATCATCATGTTAACTATGAACTGGCCCTGGGTTTTAAAATCTTAGTAATTTTAAAGCATCACTGTATGTACAGGAGCAGTACCTGTCTCAGAGTGCACTGCAGACATCATCTTTGAGAAATGACAAGGATAATCGGTTTGGCTTCATAGCTGAAGGCACCCAAGCGCACAGAGCCTGGGAGAGACCTGCTTAACCACTGAGACAAGGAAACTGCCCTCATGTCAAGCAGCTAATGTTCTGTCACTTGCCAAACATTCTTGCTACAGATTCATGTTCTGAAATTTTCATGAACCAACTAGACACACAAACTGTGTGGTCTGGATTAAATAATATCTGCCTAAAAGGAAAGAAGTGAAGTTAGCCAGAAGGCCAGATGGCAGCTGTATTTTCTGCAGAACTCTATTTGGAAAGTGAGCTTTATGTAATTTTTGGTCATTTCTTACCATCTTAGGAGACCACTTTCAGAATGAGTCATTGAGGGATAAAGCACATAGATTTCAAAAAACATGAGCTGTACAAACGTAGGCTCATTGTTTAACCTGTCCACAGAATTATTGCTGTTTGATGAAAATGCTTGGATTTCTTTCTCTTCCTGCATTGTTATAACCTACTCCTCTAGCCTATCCTTTTTTAAAAAAATTTATTCAGCAGGCTGAATTACTGCAGAGCTAAACTCTGTCGCTTACAATACCGTGGAGTTCACATAAAGGAAAAATGTGGCTGAAAAGGTCATGGATTTATTACTAATCTTGTCTTTCACTAGATTATTCATTTGAGTGTAGAAAACCAACAGTTGACAACTGCAAATACACATACATGATGTTTCCCTTCTTTTTGAGGCAGAGTGCCATTTCTAAATTGCATCTTCCAGAAAACTTGGTACCTTGGACTCATAAAGATTTTAGTTCATGGTCTGTGTTTACGAATTTTACTTTGAGGTTGTAGGGTGAGCCCCAAGCTTTTCAATAGGAGCAAAGAAATATCAACCCACACGGAGATTACTTATCATAGCAATTCAAGATAGAGGAAAACATGAAGAAATCAATTAATGTTGTTCATTTTCCAAATGGTGGAATTACCTCTAGGGTTATTTTGTTTCTTTTCTTTCTTCCTTCATATCTCATTGGTTACAACACTTGATCCTGTTCCCTCTAATAGACTTTTAGTTTCATACTTTTTCTCTCTATTATTACCTGCATTCCCCTTGACAGACTCTCATGGTTCCTCATTCTAGACTCAGAACTGATCAAACTAAACAAAATCCAAATTTTGTTCCATCCAATATGCATCCTAATCCCAGTGTATCTTCAGAAAACATTGATGTCATGGTGATGCTCAAAATCAGTCTGTGTTTTCCTGTTTTGTTCTACAGCACGTTAGATGTAGATCATCTCTGTCTAGATTTTATGGTTCAGGGCACCCTGCTACCTTCTCTCTTCCCTCTCTCATTCAATAACTGACTTTATTTCCTGCTTCTCTACAATGTGTTAGTGTTCAAGCCTCTCTTGCATTTCTGTGATGGCTGTACTTGGAATAAGATAATCTCACTTGGGATACCCTTCCCTTTCTCCTTCTATTAATAGCTTGATAGACACCCACTCACCATTTCCTTCCAGTTCGATTTATTTAACACATACTGACTGAGCTATGTATATGTTAGTCGCTGCTATTTGTTAGTTGCTCAGTCATGTCCAACTCTTTGTGACCCCGTGGACTGTAGCCCGTCAGGCTCCTCTGTCCATGGAATTCTCCAGGCAAGAATACTGGGATGGGTTGCCATTTCCTTCTCCAGGGTATCTTCCCAACCCAGGGATTGAACCTGGGTCTCCTGCTTTGCAGGCAGATTCTTTACCATCTGAGCCACCAGGGAAGTCCTGGTAAACACCTGCCGACTGAGAACGTGCCATCAAATTGAAAGTCACCTTACACAGGGTATCGTGAGGAGTATAAGGCTGTGTAAAATGGAGTCATACTGTACCGCTTAAGTCTGTCTGGACCACACCAGACTGCCACATCCTCTTCTGAACTTAAGTACTTAAAGTCTAGACCAGAAGACTATGGAGTGGAGTGCTCAGAATAACCCCAGGGTTTGGGAGGAATCTCTTGGAACTTCTATTTACATTCTTTTGTATCTCTAAAAATTTCTATTTTGGAGTACTTTATAAAGTATAATTACTACAGAGATACATGTGTAACATTTACAAATAAATAATATACATATATTGGGGAGTCCATTTTAATAATAGTGAGTGATCAAAAAATATATAAAGCCTCAAATTCGGGACAATTGCATTGCAGTTTTCGAAGGTCAGCAGACTGGCCCATCCAGACCCACTCATTCTCTCATTCAAAACTTGTTTACCCTTCCCCTGCAGTGTGCTGGGCAGCTTGAGAGAAATCAGGAGAGATCAAAGTTTTAGTTTTATTTCTGATAAAAGCTCCCTGGAAAATGTGACTTTAGATCGGGACCGGGATGGTTTGCTAATATTTCTCCCCTGGGGTTAGCAGGCAAGTCGCAGGCAAAGTAGATAGACAGAGGCAGCGCCTTTTCTACCTCCCTCCTTCCCACCCACGGGTGCACACAAAGCTTCCAGTGTGACCAACAGCAAAGGCTGGTGGCTTCTGACAGAAGGGAGAGGTGGAATGGGGCTGTTTGCTTTATTCTTTCAAATGCACGTATGAGATAGGCTACTCCTTGGGGGAAGGAAAGGAGGTAGCCAGTAGAGAGAGGTGGGCAGTTGTTACTCCCTGCTCATAAGTATGCCACTGTTGCTTCAGCTTTTGAGTGAGTGAGTGAGTGAAAGTCGCTCAGTCGTGTCTGATTCTTTGCGACCCCATGGACTATACAGTCCACAGAGTTCTCCAGGCCAGAATACTGAAGTGGGTAGCCTTTTCCTTCTCCAGGGGATCTTCCCAACCCAGGTATCAAACCCAGGTCTCCCACATTGCAGGTGGATTCTTTATCAGCTGAACCGCAGGGACACCTCCTAATAAGTAAGATTTTTATTGTGACTGATCTATCTCCCTATGAAGGAGCACTCCTCTCTTTTACCACAAGAAAAAGCAAAACGCATAAATCCCGTTGATCTGATTTTGAATTGTGTGCTTGAAGGTGTAAGATACACCTTATGTGACCCTGCTCCAGAGTTGATTACACAGAAAAGAGCCCTGTGTGCCTGTGTATGTGTTTCTTTGGAAAGAATAGCGTGGCTGTTGATCTCATCTAAATACATTGTACAACACCTTTCTCAGCTGGACCAGCCCATGCTCCACTGTGCACACTCCCCTCTGGCACCCCCCACCCCCAGCTGTTGCTACTATTAAATTTTGTAGTCTCTGGCACATTGTGGAAGGGAAGACATTGATCAAAGCATGTAGTCATGAGAAATAAAGCAAAGAGAAACCAAAGCTTGTTGCTTCTCATTGCTCATAATTAGAAAACAAATTCATGTCATGAGAGAGAGATGCATGGAAAGCACCTCTGGTCCCCAGGCGAGGGACCTTGTTGAGGTCATCTAGTCCATCGGCACTCCTTCCTGACTCACAGGGCAGAACTCTTAACATGATATCCTAGAAGGTTAAAATCTGCCCAGTTAAAATCTGTAAACATCTACAGAGAAAGATGTCACAACTACCCTCAATAACTAATTAGGATGAGTAAGAGTGGATATATGTATAACTGATTCACTTTGCTATACACCTGAAACTAATGCCACATTGTAAATCAAATATACTCCAATAGATTTTTTAAAGAATAAGAAATCAATTAAATGTAGTTTATACATTAAAAACAAAGATGATTAACCTGGGGCTCAGCAACCGCCATTCTTGAAACTTTCAAGGTTTTCTTGCTTCAGTTTTAAATGGTTTTCTTTCCATAGTGGACAGGACAGTTTATCACCATCCTTTGTCTGATTCAGTGATATTCAATTGACCACTAGATTTATGACTGAATAAACCAGTCCATTCATGCATCTACTTTTGTTTACCTTGACTGTGGTACCTGTCTATATCTTCCCCAATTTGGTTCCCACTTTAGTTGTGGAAACTAAATATAAAGATGATAGGATGGTTTCTATGTGCTTCCATGTGATTCTCCCATGTACTCAGCTTTAAAAACACAATGCTCACTCAGAACCAGCTCTTTACCTGTCCATTCAGGTTTTTTAGGGTATTAGGATTTCATACCTAGGTCTTTAAGACAGAAATCTTTTTAATCCAAAAATATGAATGCTGAAAATTTCAGGAAGGCCAGTTCAGAAAATGGTTTGACTAAAATATTAGTTAGGGTTCTGACTTGGCTGCTGTGATAAACACCAGACTACAGCGACTTAAAAACTTGCAAGTTGATCTCTGCCTATGAACAGTCTAAGTGTACAGGCTGATGTGGAGGCCCCACAGTGACCAGTCTTACTATATTGTTGCACTGCCATGCTGTCTTCATGGCTTCCATTTCAAGATCTTATACACCAGCCAGCAAGAAGAAGGGTACAAGGGGAAGTGGAAAGCACCAGTCTTTCTTTTTAAGAGTACAGCCAAGAAGTTGTGCTTGGGTATCCCTTCCTTTCACATCCTGTTGGCCAGAATGTAGCTACATGAACGCTGAGCTGCAAGGGAGGCTGGAAAGTCTGTCTATGACCTGGAGGGTCATGTTCCCAAGTGAGACTGCAAAGTTCTATTACTGGAGGAAGAAAGAAAGATGGATTTGAGAGACAACAGTTAGATCTGCACCTGGCTTGGTAGGGCTAGCCTAGAGAATCATGTTTCAGATCGAGAACCATGACTTCACTAGGGAACTTGTAAGCTGCAGAGATGATACCTAAGGATATGAAGAAGGAGAGAGTCTTGCTGGATGTAGAAGCTGAGACTCCTGGATAAGCTTGGTGTGCAACCTTGTGGGTTTCAGGCCTGGAGGCATACCTCTCCTGCCACTGGGAGAGAAATTGAAGCTTAATTCCAGAAATGTCTTTTACTACTGTACAACTGAGTTAAAATAGATTTTCTAGGAGAAGTTTCCAGGCTAAATAGGTTCAATACAAAGCCAAGACCCCACATGGTTCCGTAACAGTGATTTCAGGCTATAAAAACCATGCTGCCCTCTTGCCCCTAGGTCCAGATCATTCTCTGAACGGGGCAGTAACATGTATTTGAGCCCTGTCATGATAAAAATAAAACTTTTTAAAGTGCTAGCAAGTGAAAAATTTTGAGTTTAACAATTGTAGTACTGCTACCACCCCATTGTAAGGTCTGCATTCTTTAAGAATGTTCTAGGAAAATAATGGTGAAAAAAACACTTTGATGATTACAGTGCTATACATACTCCATCTGGCACTTGCATGTCATATTTGTTTACTTGATTAGCCAGGCGCTTTTTCCTGTTAGTGTCCACATTCATCTTTTCCAAATATAACCCTGGTTTTCATCTTATCCTGACAAGACCAACCTGGATTTTGACAGTCACACTGATTTTTATCTATTTAAACTGCTAGAAGCCAAATCTGATTTTGTCCCTGGCTTTTGTTATTGAGAAAATTAATAAAAAACCAAGGCAGAATTAGATCAGGAACATCCATTATTTTAACCAGGAACAAAAAAGAAATATAATGCTCTAAGTATTGGATTCATTTGAGTATATAGGGGATGTTAAGAATTCCATTTAAGTGTGTTTTTCAGCTGATCTTGTACTTGATATACAAAATCAACATTCTCATTGCCTATTGCAGAAATAATAATCAGGTAATAATAAAAACTCATTTGTTGAGTGTTCAATTTATATCTTCCCAGCACCAATTTCTGTGGTCAAAGTTTAAGCCTTGAATCGGTGGCACCCAAACTGTATGGCTGCTACACAACAGAGGAAAGGATACTTCGGAGCTTTGGAAGAAAGAAAAGCAGTCGGTTTCTACTTCAGCACCATTATTCCTGTCTGTGTAGACTGTGCATTCTCAACAGGGGCTGCATTTCCCTCGTGGGGGTGAAAACTGGTGCTTGAGGATGTAGGTGGTAGAGTGAGAGAGCTGTGACACGGGATAGTCAGAGATGCTACCATGCCAGCCTCGAAGGTGGGGGAGGGGACACAAGCTGTGGAATGTGGAGAGACTCCAGAACCTGGCAAAGCGAGGGAACAGATCCTCCTCTACGGTTACAGGACTGTAAGGTAATAAATGTGTGTTGTCTGAAGCCCTGTAGTTTGTGCTCCTTTGTTCCAGCTGCAGTAGAAAATGAATGCACTCAGTTTTCTCTCCTGTTCACTGAGAAGAATAGAATGATACAAGTCACAGGTTTGTTGTAAGCATTAAAGAAAATAATCTGTGAGTGGTACTTAGCATAAGGAACATAGTGACCCACTCAAGCCTTGACGGTACTCACACGGGCAACGTCTGTGCCCTCAGTGTACTTTCCCATGCCGAGGTTGCCGAGAAGTGTCTTTCTCTGATTATTTCTGATTATTCTGATTATTTCTGTGATTATTTTGACAACAGTCAGACCTTCAGCTGACTCTGTCACTTTAAAGGGACTTGGTAGATAGCTCCTCAGATTTGTCATGTATTGATTTTATTTTTAAAAATTTTATTCAAGCAGAATTGATTTACGATATTAATTTCCGCTGAACAGCAAAATGACTCAGTTTTGCGTATGTACATTCTTTTTCATATTTCTTTTCCTTTTGGTTCATCACAGACATTGAATATAGTTCCCGGTGCAATATAGTGGGACCTTGTTGTTTATCCATGTCTATGTACTTTCAGTTTGCATCTGCTAACCCCAAACTTCCAATGCACCCCTCATCCTCACCCTGTCCTCCCCTCACCCCACCTCCCCACCACAGCCCACAGGTCTGCTTCCTGAGTCAGCTTCTGTTTCATGGACACGTTCAGTTGTGTCGTATTTTAGATTCCACGTCTATGTCATGTCAGATGGTGTTTGTCTTTCCCTTTCTGACTTACTTCACTTAGTATGGTCATCTCTAGTTGCACCCATGTTACTGTAAATGGCATTATCTTCTTTTTTATGGCTGAGTAGTATTCCAGGGACGGGGAGCCTGGTGGGCTGCCTGTGGGGTCGCACAGAGTCGGACACGACTGAAGCGCCTTAGCAGCAGCAGCAGCAGCATTCCATTTTATATGGGTACCACATCTTCTTTATCCATTGATCTGCTGATGGACGTTTAGATTGTTCCCATGTCTTGGCTCTTGTAAATAGTGCTGCTGTGAACATGGGGAGGGGGTGCATGTGTCTTTTCAAATTATAGTTTTGTCTGGGAATATGCCAAAGAGTGAGATTGCTGGATCATATGGCAACTCTATTTTTAGTTTTTTTGCGGAACCTCCATACTGTTTTCCATAATGGCTGCACCAATTTACATTCTCACCAACAGAGTGAAAGAGTTCCCTTTTCTCCACACCCTCTCCAACTTGTATTATTTGTAGACTTTTTAATGGTGGCCATTCTGACTGGTGTGAAGTAGTACCTCATAATTTTGATCAGCATTTCTCTAATAATTAGCAAGAATGAGCATCTTTTCATATGCCTGTTGGCCATGTGTTTGTCTTCTTTGAAGAAGTGTCTGTTGAAGTCTCCTGCCCACTTTTTGATCAGGTTGTTTCTTTGTTATTAAGTTTTATGAGCTGTTTGTATATTTTGAAAATTAAGCCCTTGCCAGTTGCATAATTTGCAACTATTTTCTACCAGTTTGTAGATTGGGTTTTTTTGCTCTCTTTATGGCTTCCTTTGCTGTACGGAAGCCTGTAAGTTTGATTAGGTCCCATTTATATTTGCTTTTGTTACATTGCCTTGGGAGACTGACCTAAGATAACCATCATGTATTGATTTTATTTCAACTGAGGGATGTTCTTTTCAGCACCTTTTGAGTATCACTAACTCTTAGGTCCTTCCTTCAAGTAGTTCAACCCCCATTCTTTTCCCCTCTTCTGATCTGTCTGAAGCTTTGGTGAGGTGGTGGAGAAAGAAACTCCCAGCAGTGGTAGTGAGGAGAAAAGGGCCAGCTGCCAAGCACCCTGGTGAGGGAGGGGGAGTCCCAAGTGGGCTGCCATTCCAGAAAGACACTCCAACTTAGAGCCTGACTGTGCTGAGAATAATGAACTTGGATTGTTTTCTTTTTTTAACTTAAAGACTCTGTGTGTGTGTGTGTGTGTGTGTGTGTGTGTTCATTCTTGTATGCTGTTTTTTTTGTGTGTTTTTTGTTTTTTTTTAATGACTGAGAAAATTCCACTGAAATGAGACTCCTCACAATGTAGCATTCACTGACTTGCTTCATTAAGTCAGTTGGGTGAGCCTAGTGTGAATGAAGTGAAGGCCACAGGTTTTTCTCTCTTTGTTGAGTCAGTTGTTTTCACAGAGAACAGCTTTTGCATTATCACAGGAAAGGAAACCAGTGGAACTGTATCCCTACTACTTAAGTGCTAAAACTATGTATGTTTACCTATGGTTATCTTTGAGTCTTCACAGCATCATTGTAAAATAGATATTACTACTCTCACTTTGTGCTGAAGAAGGGGGTGTATCTTCACAATATCACTCTGAAATAAATAAATAGATATCATGACCCCCATTTCCAGCTGAGGCCCCAGGGGTCCAGAGGATGGCAACTGAATTGGCTTGACTGGGACAGCGATGTGACCCACTGTGTGGGGCTGCTGCTAGCTGGTTGCCTAGGCAGGTCCTTTCCATTGAGGCCTTGTTTCAAAACCTAGTTTTTAGTCTTCCTGGTCCATAAACTGGACTTTTTCTGTGAGCTCAGAGATACTTAGACTCTCTAGTGATATTCTTGGGCTAACAGAGCTTTTCTATGTATGATGGATCAGCCAGAAAGCGTATGTCTTTATTAATACAGCATTTCTTGTTTCTAAGGACCAGGAAGGACATCCTCTTTCCAAAATCAAGGGCTCACAGACTTCTCTTGCCCTTCATTCCAGTCTGATCCCCTCAGTGTCCCTGAGTTATTCCTGAAATATGCATCCGGCCATTTCACTCCCTTGAAGGACCACCCAGGGCCACCTTGCTCCCCTCAGGTTAAAGCTGAAGCTCCATTACTTAAGTCACAAACCTTTCTCCCTTTGGAGTCATCACCTCTCTCTCCACTCAGTTTTAGGGATATTGAACACCCCCGTCAGCCCTGAATCTTTTTTGCATCTGTGCTTTGGTTTATTCTGGTCCCTTTGCTAAGATCATAGTCTTCCTAGTTTTTCCCTCTTCACTGTAACCCATTTATCTGTCTATTTCAGGGCACAACTTAGACCTAGCATCCATCTGGAAGCCTCCCCGATCCTCCTAATCTCAGTTATTTGCTCCCACCCTCAAGTCAAAGTCATCTAATAAAACTTGCGCTTCCTCTGTAATAGTTTGTGTTGAATTGTGTCCTGTTTGTCTATCTGGTAACCCTCACCAGAATCAAAGTTCTCTGAGGCCGGGTCCATCTTTCATTCACTATTACTTTTCTACCTAGTACTTGTCACAGCCCGCATATTCAGGAGGTGCTTAATGAAGTTTTCTTGACTGAATAGAGAATGAAAGACCTCTGTTGAAGCCTTTGCCTTGCCACTTTCTAGGGTGTGACTTTTGCTTTATATGTAGGAAACTGTAGGCCCTCAGTTTCCTCATTTATGAAAAAAGAAATTTCATTGAGATGATATGAAATTCTTTCCAGGCATGAACATGTGGGGATTGTAATGCAACTCGTTAGCCATCCAGAAGCTATAAATCAGTAGTCAGTCATATCTTGCAAATGATAAGTTGGGAGCATTGCCACGGAATTCATTTTTTGAACATGGATTGACTATTTCACTTCATCCACTTATATGTATATTAATAGTCAGTAGATTCATACTTGTTCTTGTGTTGATTTTTCTGTCCTTAACTCAAGGGTTTATTTTTTGCCCTTATAGATGCAGAATACTCTCTGCATCTATACTGATAGAAATATCTGAAAGGAGCCTTTGAAGCCTGAGAAAATGACAAATTCTGTTTATGTCCACAGTTTTGTTCTTATGTCCACTAATGTTTTACCTAGAGGGACTTAATGAAATCTTTTGCTGTAGTAATAATTTCAAGTGAAGGTAATTAAATAAGCCATTATATGAGAACAGCACTATCAAATAACAAAAAGATCTGCAAGTTTTGCTGATTTTTTTTTGGTGAACTTGAGTTGGTAATGGACATAATACCATATATTAACAATGTAGAATATTTAATATGAAAATGAAAGGGAAAAAAAGAGAACTACCAACATGCCAGCTATAAGAATGTGAATATGAAATGTTAATCATTGCAGTGACTCACACGTGATGTCTGCTAGTTTATCCCTTATGAGGGAATCCGTGTCAAACTACAAGACTGCATCTGAGCTTAAGGATTTTGGAGGCTGCTTCCATGTACATTCTTAGCGCTTATTATCATAGGAATAAGAATCTTAGCATGTCTCAAGTACTTCTTGCTACTAAATTAAACATGTTTAGGTATTTCATTAATATTTATGTGTAGTAATCTGAAGTAGTAATTTACTAAGAGTTTCTATAGGTGCAATTAATTTTTCCTAAAATTTGTTCTCTGTTTCCTGGTAATTATGACTAATTCAAGACTTAAAAGCTGAATTTCAAAATTCTTTCTTTTTTTTTTTTTTTTTCCGAGCCTGCAGCGCGAACCTCGCTCCCGCTGACCCTGGCCGTGCCCTGCTCACCCCTCAAAATTATTTCTTAACCTTACTACGAAGCTTTGCTCAATTCAGTGTTATTAAAATGATATACCTGATGGGTTAAAACAGCAATAACATAAGTATTCTAGGTAAACTCACTACAAATACATTTTATTTTCTGTTTTTAACTGAAAGTTATCTTGTCCAATACAGAATTTCTTTTATCTTTGGACAAAACTGCATATGGCTAGTTTATAGGCTAATTACCATTAGGGTTCTTTTCCTCTTACTTTTCTATATTGTTGCTTATGTAGCAATCCATGATGATCTCTGACCTTGTGGCTCAGCAAAGCCTGCTTCCAGGTCAGCTGGCCATGACCTTGTTTGGACAGAGCACAGTCTTTTAGCAGCACATCAGGAAAACCTCAAAGACAAATGCATTTGTTGTTCCTCTACTTAGAAGTTACTCTAAATCACAACCAGTGAAAATGATTTAATGACTCAAATACTTGGTACAGGAACCTTGATGAAAATCTATATTTTTAAGAAAGTAAGAGTGTATCTTTATTTCATGTGGAAAACTGTGGTGGTTTATTTGAAACAGCTTTTGCATTTTATTATAGATTAATTAAATTACTTTTCAAAAAGTAGGCTAGAAAAATTAACAAAGTAGTCCTCATATTTACATGTTCTACCCTCCAATACTTTGGCCACCTCATGCGAAGAGTTGAATCATTGGAAAAGACCCTGATGCTGGGAGGGATTGGGGGCAGGAGGAGAAGGGGACGACAGAGGATGAGATGGCTGGATGGCATCACCGACTCGATGGATATGAGTTTGAGTGAACTCCGGGAGTTGGTGACGGACAGGGAAGCCTGGCGTGCTGCGATTCATGGGGTCGCAAAGAGTCGGACACGACTAAGCGACTGAACTGAACTGTTGAAAGTGAATTACAATTTTTATGCTAAACATAGGGTGTATGGATAAATAAAGTATAGTTCAAATCTTGAAAGTTACTCATCATTTTGATGATCAACCGAATATTCTAAATTTGGCCATATTCTTTTAAAATGTTAATTATTTCCATCACTAATGTCAGTGATTCTTAATGGTGGGTGATGAGGGTCTATTTTGTTTTATTATTATTATTTTCAATGAGTGATATGGGTTTTTAATTTTTAATTAATTTATTTATTTCATTACTGGCTGCACTGGGTCTTCTTTGCTGCCCGTGGGCTTTCTCTAGTTCTGGTAAGCGGGGCTACTCTCTGGTTGCGATGCACAGGCTTCTTATTGCAGTGATTTCTCTTGTTGCAAAACACAGGCTTTAGAGCATGCGGGCTTCAGCAGCTGAAGCGCATGGGCTCAGTAGTTGTGACTCGCAGGTTTAGTTGCCCCACAGCATGTGAAGTCTTCCCAGACCAGAGATCGAACCTGCGTCCCCTGCACCGGCAGTGGATTCTTTACCACTGGACCCTCAGGGAAGTTCAGGACTGTTCTATAGACAATGTAGTATGCTGTCTTGTAGCTCTGATTTTTTAGATTACTTAATTTGAAATTTCAAATAGCATTATAGGAAAATAAGAAAGGTTTTCATTATCAGAAGATTCAGAAACCTGTTTTAACTAATCTGCAGTTAAGAAAAAGTTGGTCCATGGCAGTATTTTTGATGGAGAATAAACTGAAGAAAGCTGAGCGCCGAAGAATTGTTGCTTTTGAACTGTTGTGTTGGAGAAGACTCTTGAGAGTCCCTTGGACTGCAGGGAGATCCAGCCAGTCCATTCTAAAGGAGATCAGTCCTGGAAAAGGACTGATGCTAAAGCTGAAACTCCAGTACTTCAGTTCAGAACTGAACTGAAACAGAAGGAAATGAGTTGTTCCCACGGAGCAGGAATCCAGATGTGCTATGAGAGTCAGAAGTGTGAATAGCCAAAAACACAGGGAAGGACGTGTTTGGAGAAGTTAAAAGGAAGAAGGAAAGAATACAGTGCCCAGAACAGTTCTTTGCAGATAGCAAGCACTCAATAAATAGTTTTGCACAGATAAATGAACTTAGACTACACAACCATATGAAGCAGGGGTCTAATTTACTTCTGATATAGAGTACAGAAGTGACACAAAGGTGGTTAGTAGGGGTGTGGAGAGCCTTAAGCTCTTTGGGCATCACTAGAAGTCTTATTCATGTTTAAATGAAGACAAATCTTAGATACCAGTTTACCTAACTGACGTTTTCATCTTTAGAAAGGTGAACAAGGGTGGCTCAGTGGTAAAGAATCTGCCTGCCAGCGCAGGAAATCTGGGTTCAGTCCCTGATCCAGGAAGGTCCCACGTGCCACAGAGCAACTAAGGAGGTGCACCGCTGCTGAGCCTGTGCTCTAGAACCCGAGAGCCATGGCCCCTGACGTCTACCCAGCCTAGAGCCCCTGCTCCGCAACAGGAGAAGCCGTCGCGATGAGAAGCCCGCGCGTCACAACCAGAGAGAGCCCTCACTCTCTGCAACTAGAGAGGAGCCTGTGTGGCAAGGAAGACCCAGCACAGTCAAGAATACACACAAATTTTTAAAAGAAAAGAAAGGTAAAGAAGATGAAGGAAATGTCTATTTGGGGATCAAATTTTAACCAAGGAGAGATTGCTTGGTGAAGTGTAAGTGGAAAGAATGTGTGTCCATTTATTCAACAGATATTCAGTGGGCATTTGCTGTGTTCAGGCACTCGGAAGACAGTGGCCATGATGTCATCTTAGCTTTTGTGATAACCAGGGAGCACGTGACATACATGCTGTGGACTTTAGGAGGGAAATTTCAAATGGTCAAAGTAGATGTGATTCTATAGTCTAAGACTCTAAAAGAGAAGATGACAAAGGAAATGAGAAATCCAGCCCTTAAATTCAGATTAGGGCCCTTTCTGTGTGCTCCCGAAGCTCTTCAAAACCCCTTGACAAGTCCAGTGTCAGGGCTCAATCATAATTCCCCTGCACTCATCTCTACTCTGAAGCTTTATGCTTTAAGAACTTCCCTCGTGGCTCAGATGGTAAAGAATCTGCCTGCAATGTGAGAGACCTGGGTTCGATCCCTGGGTTGGGAAGGTACCCTGAAGAAGGAAAAGGCTATCCACTCCAGTATTCTTGCCTGGAGAATCCCATGGACAGAGGAGCCTGGTGGGCTACAGTCCATGGGGTTGCCAACAGTTGGACGCGACTGAGCAACTAACACTTTAAGCTTTAAGACAGCAGGGTTGCATCTGTCGACACTTATCTTTATATCCTAGCAAATAGGACAGTACCTGGCTCAAAGCTTACACTCACATACCCACATATACTCACACCCACAATTCATTATATATGTAATGAAGTAAGCAGTAACCAATAATGAAATTCTGATAATATAATCCTGAGTATTTTTCCAGATTACCAAAGATAATGTACACCCTCGTACACACATTCTAAGTCTAACAGTTCAGTTTTTTGAATGATTAGAATTAAAGGGTTAAAAGTTCTAACTAATGAGGAAAAGAAATGGCTGTGGCTACAAAGGGCATGCTCAAAGTAACTCACAATATAAAAGACCATTTCAAGAAGAATGCAGGGAGAGGCAAGTAACACAGAACAAATACCAAAGAGAGAGATAATCCCATTAGAATAGTGTCAGGAAGCCTAAAGTCCAGAGTGAGCTGAAGTATGTAAAAAATTAAACAACAAAAGAGACTTAAAAAGCTGGCAAGGAACAATGCTACAGAAAATGACGGTGACAAAATAAGCCGAACATAGAAAACTGGAGTGCTTGTGATGTTCAGCGCTATGCCCACTTTTGCTAATGACATAGTTATTATTTCTGTCAAGACTGGGATACTATTTTTTATTTTTTTTTTATTATTTTTTTTTTGTAGACTTTCATTTTACTTTTGTAGAAAAAAGAACAAGAAATGGATAGGACCTCTGATGAGAAAAACAAAAGGCTGTTCATCTCTTCCTATTTTTGCCTTTTAATCAAGGATCATGATTTCTCACCTGGTAGGACAGAACAAAATGTAAACAAGAGGGAATTGAGGCCCACAGCTGTGAAACACCAGATCCTTAGCTGTTTGGTGTGTATCGGGTCTCCTGGCCCAGGCTGTAGCCTGAGAACACTTATGCCTGTAACTGTCCCACTCCAGCCAGCCATCTTGGAGACATTTGTGAATGGAAAGCTCCCCAAGTGCCTGGTGATTGACAAAAAATAGAAAATATGAAACCCCAGGAAAATTCAAAAATTTATTCTGAAACTTTGAGAACACTCAGAAAAAAAAGAGATAACCATTAGGCACCAAGAAGTCAAGCAGGACTAAATGATTTTCCTGTTCACTAGAGTAACTAGAATGCAAGATGAAGAAATGTCATAGACATGGTGTATATGGATTTCATCCAGGCAGTTTTCACAACATCTCAAGATCCTATTATGAATTTAATGAGGCAATGGCAACCCACTCCAGTACTCTTGCCTGGAAAGTCCCATGGACGGAGGAGCCTGGTAGGCTGCAGTCCATGGGGTTGCGATGAGTCAGACATGACTGAGCGACTTCACTTTCACTTTTCACTTTCACGCATTGGAGAAGGAAATGGCAACCCACTCCAGTGTTCTTGCCTGGAGAATCCCAGGGATGGCAGAGCCTGGTGGGCTGCCATCTATGGGGTCGCACAGAGTCGGACACGACTGAAGCGACTTAGCAGCAGCAGCAGCAGCAGCAGCAGCATGAACTGAATAACAGAATAGTCAAGTGGATTCACAGCAAGGTTTGCGTAACCAAGCCCAAGGAGTGCTGAATAATGGGTCCATGTGATCACAGGGTGACCTATAGATATCTACTTGTGTTATTCTATAGATCCGTTATCAATGACTTGAATGATGATTACTCTGATAAAAATAATAGAAATAAGAAACATCCGTTGAACTCTTCTGTTACTCTGTATGTATTCATTTATGTAAAACAATAGTCCTATGTAGTTGAGATTTTTATCTCCACTTTACAGATAAGCAGCACAGAGGGTTGAAGTAACTTCCTCAAGGTCACACAGTTTTATATACTTCCTTGAGGAACTTCCTCAAGGTCTCAGCAGAACTGAGATTCAAGCCCAGACTGTTTACTTAATGGCATAAGTTATATGAATTATGTCCATCAATATGTGGATGACCAAAGTGAAATGTGAGGCTTCGCAGGTGGCTCAGTGGTGAAGAATCCGCTTGCCAACACATGAGACATGGCTTCGACCCCTCGGTCGGGAAGGTCCTCTGGAGAAGGAAATGGCAACCCACTCCAGTATTCTTCCCTGGGAAATCCCACAGACTGAGGAGCCTTGCAGGCTGCTGTCCACGGGATCGCAAAAAGAGTTGGACACAGCTGAGCAACTATAAATAAACAACAACAAAGTGAAATGTACAGGTAAATAAACCAAAGTTAGAGCTTTGGTACCCCTAGCCCCCAAAATAACACTAGAATAGAAAAATTAGCCCAGAGAATAAAGATATAATTAATTTGAGCCAAATATAAACTCATACACTCAAGTTCCAAATAAATCAACTGCAAAAGTAAAGATTGGAGAGATAGGACTTATAGCAAATCAGGAAGTCTTGGGAGTTTCATTTAATGTTGCCTCACTATGACCAATGAATAGTGTGATTGTCAACAAAATGCAATCTTAGAGCAAAATTTAAAATCATTGTTCTTCTTCCCATTAATAATTTTCTACCCCATTTGACTTTTTTTTTTTTAACCAAGTCAACTTTCCATTTTTGATTCTAGTTCTAGGGAATACTAAGGTTTTTCAACTTAGTGGAATGAACCCACTAAATAATTTTTAAATGAGTCCCTTTATTTGCATTGAACCAAAACAATGGCAGCAGACTAGTAGAATAAGCAGAAGCTTGGCAGTCAGTCCCAGTGGTTGAGTCCCCTTCTTGCTATTAACTGGCTTTGGGACCTTGGCCTTAAAGTCTCAACGCCTAGTTCCCTCATCTAGAAGATGGCAACAATAATGTCTACCTTGCAAGAACATCCTGAGGACTTGGGAAGTAGACATAAAGAGATAAAATTTTACGGCATGGTGCCTGAGAGGGTTTTGTTTTCTTCACTATTGTAGTCCGAACAAGTAGGCTGGTGCCTGACACAGAGAAGGTGCTAGGAAGTGTTTTCTAAGTGAATACCTAATGAATGAATATGTTCAGTAAAGGATGAAAGTGAAAGTCATTAAGTCGTGTCCAACTCTTTGCGACCCCATGGATAGTCCATGGAATTCTCCAGGCCAGAGTATTGGAGTGGGTAGCCTGTCCCTTCTCCAGGGGTTCTTCCCAACCCAGGGATCAAATCTCCCAAATTGCAGGCAGATTCTTTACCAGCTGAGCCACAAGGGAAGCCCAAGAATCCTGGGGTGGGTAGCCTATCCCTTCTCCAGGGGATCTTCCTGACCCAGGAATTAAACCAGGGTCTCCTGCACTGCAGGCGGATTCTTTACCAACTGAGCTATCTGGGAATAGCAGTGTTATCATGAGAAGTCTTTGACAGACTGATTATTCATAGGTTTGAAGAAGGGGAATGCTTTGTCATAGCTAAATTTATTTTTTCCCATTATACAGCATAGCTTCAGGATTTTTAAAAAACTAAAATAAAACGATGACCTTTAGGTCATCTTTGTAGTGTTTCCTCAGTTCTTACCCCATTTCTTCCCTGAGAAAAATGGGGTAAGGACTTCCATTCTTCTCATTTTGTCCAGTCAGATATTATTTGAAAGCTTGAAACGAAAAATGAAACCAAGTTAAGTCTGGCTGATAGCCATTCAGAAATAGATTTTTTTCTCTAAGTAGATTAATTTTCAAAGACTTTTTCCTCTTTAAGATTTCCTCATTTTTAAAAGAAGCATTTAGTAAAACAACAGGAATATGTTTCCAGTGTCTAATTATCTCTTTTTCAAGGCTGAATTTGGTAAATTACCTGGTATTAGCCGTTGGTCATCTCCCAGGTGAAAAAAAAACAAATGACATCTGTAATATAATTTATGACTTTCTTTCCTAGAGCTAAGTGAAACTCGGCTGCATAGCATTTGTTTCTTTGCAGGCCTTTCATGTTAGTCAGATTAAAACTAATGTTTTTACAAAACTGTAAGGACAAAGAATCAAGTTGAACTGGTTTAAAAAAAATAAAAAAACAAAAAACTCCAGTGTTTGATTCAGCATTTCAAGAATAGCAGAGAAAATAGAGTCTGGTTTCTGATAGTGGGGTGGGATGCGGAGTTGGGGTGGGGTGGGAATGAGAAGGAACTCTCCCATTTGCTAAAAGGAAAACGAAACAAGGATGTTATCTCTTCACTGTTACTAACAGGACAAGTGTATAATTGAAACCAAAGCACATAACACCTTTTCACATAATGCCTTCTGATGTCATCTAATTACTTACTGCCTGCTAATCTCATCTCCTTCAGGAGCCTATCTTAAAATTACGCTGAGTTACCATTAGCTAAACACATCTCATCTAGCCAAAACACACTGGATTCCCAGTAAATATTTGTTGAGTTTTGTGGACTGTGCAGGTGGATTTTCTTTCTGGCCTCATGCATGGCTGACTCGTTTATGCCAGAGAGGTTTTGGTTTTGCTCTTTCTCTTACCTGAAATGCCATTCACATCATTGGCAGTATTGCCTCAAAGCAGTGCAGAAGAGCACCTCGTCTCCCCCGATTAACCCACCTAAACTGAAGCCATCTCACCCATCGAGAAGCCTGTTTTATAAACATGGTTGTAGTCGTTTCAGAATGATTTATGATTCTAATTTCTCTTGGCTCTGGCATCATTCATACCCCTACAGTATACACACCTCAAGAATAGGCATTGAGTCTTATTTCCCACAGCAATACACACAGGCACACCCCTACACATGCAGTGTCCACCCATGGAAAGCATACTCAAAGGACGTGTTCTACAGCTGGGTAATGAAATGTTTAACATTAGTGAAAAAAGCCAGACAGCCCTGATTGTTTGTCTCTATCAGTCTGCCAAGAATGGGTATAAATGGAATCAAGGCTGTGAGAGATGGATTTTTTTCATCAGATAAATGACCAAAACCTAATACATTTACACCTCAAAATTGCTTTAAAGTAGATTGGATGACTAACAGAAAGTCTTTCAAAGGGAGGTAATATATGGTATTATATTTATTTGAGAGACCTGTACAATATTTGAACTACTGTACAAAAACCAGTTTTGAATCATTCAGTCTTTAGAAAAATGATTTGGAAGAGATTAAACTATATATCGCTGTGGCTTATAGACAGTCATTAGCATTTGGTATCTTCGAAACTTCACCCAATGTGAGTTGAGCCATAGGGCAGGCTAGGACTCAGAGCAAGGTATATACTTTCAGGCCTTTGATTGTTGTACAGTAAAGAAATAAGCAGACAGGTCATGAGAAGGTTTACAAAGAACCCATAGTGTGCATAAGGGTATCAACAGCAATGAAAATCCATATCTATAGGTGGAGTTCAGTTCAGTTCAGTCGCTCAGTCGTGTCTGACTCTTTGCGATCCCATGAATCGCAGCACGCCAGGCCTCCCTGTCCATCACCATCTCCCGGAGTTCACTCAGACTCACGTCCGTCGAGTCCGTGATACCATCCAGCCATCTCATCCTGGGTCGTCCCCTTCTCCTGCCCCCAATCCCTCCCAGCATCAGAGTCTTTTCCAATGAGTCAACTCTTCGCATGAGGTGGCCAGAGTACTGGAGCTTCAGCTTTAGCATCATTCCTTCCAAAGAAATCCCAGGGTTGATCTCCTTCAGAATGGACTGGTTGGGTCTCCTTGCAGTCCAAGGGACTCTCAAGAGTCTTCTCCAGCACCACAGTTCAAACGCATCAATTCTTCGGCGCTCAGCCTTCTTCAGAGTCCAGCTCTCACATCCATACATGACCACAGGAAAAACCTTGACTAGACGGACCTTTGTCGGCAAAGTAATGACTCTGCTTTTGAATATACTATCTAGGTTGGTCATAATTTTTCTTCCAAGGGTAACCGTCTTTTAATTTCATGGCTGCAGTCACCATCTGCAGTGATTTTCGAGCCCCCAAAAATAAAGTCTGATACTGTTTCTACTGTTTCCCCATCTATTTCCCATGAAGTGATGGGACCAGATGCCGTGATCTTTGTTTTCTGAATGTTGAGCTTTAAGCCAACTTTTTCACTCTCCTCTTTCACTTTCATCAAGAGACTTTTTAGCTCCTCTTCACTTTCTGCCATAAGGGTGGTGTCATCTGCATATCTGAGGTTATTGATATTTCTCCCGGCAATCTTGATTCCAGCTTGTGTTTCTTCCAGTCCAGCGTTTCTCATGATGTACTCTGCATATAATTTAAATAAGCAGGGTGACAATATACAGCCTTGACGCACTCCTTTTCCTGTTTGGAACCAGTCTTTTGTTCCATGTCCAGTTCTAACTGTTGCTTCCTGACCTGCATACAGATTTCTCAGGAGGCAGGTTAGGTGGTCTGGTATTCCCATCTCTTGAAGAATTTTCCGCAGTTTCTTGTGATCCACACAGTCAAAGGCTTTGGCATAGTCAATAAAGTGGAAATAGATGTTTTTCTGGAACTCTCTTGCTTTTTCCATGATCCAGCGGAGGTTGGCAATTTGATCTCTGGTTCCTCTGCCCTTTCTAAAACCAGCTTGAACATCAGGGAGTTCATGGTTCACGTATTGCTGAAGTCTGGCTTGGAGAATTTTGAGCATTACTTTACTAGCATGTGAGATGAGTGCAATTGTGGGGTAGTTTGAGCATTCTTTGGCATTGCCTTTCTTTGAAATTGGAATGAAAACTGACCTTTTCCAGTCCTGTGGCCACTGCTGAGTTTTCCAAACTTGCTGGCATAAAGATTGCAGCACTTTCACAGCATCATCTTTCAGGGTTTGAAACAACTCAACTGGAAGTCCATCACCTCCCCTAGCTTTGTTCGTAGTGATGCTTTCTAAGGCCCACTTGACTTCACATTCCAAGATGTCTGGCTCTAGATTAGTGATCACATCATCATGATTATCTGGGTCATGAAGATCTTTTTTTGTATAGTTCTTCCGTGTATTCTTGCCACCTCTTCTTAATATCTTCTGCTTCTGTTAGGTCCAGACCATTTCTGTCCTTTATTGAGCCCATTTTTGCATGAAATGTTCCCTTGGTATCTCTCATTTTCTTGAAGAGATCTCTAGTCTTTCCCATTCTGTTTTCCTCTATTTCTTTGCATTGCTCGCTGAAGAAGGCTTTCTTATCTCTTCTTGCTATTCTTTGGAACTCTGCATTCAGATGCTTATATCTTTCCTTTTCTCCTTTACTTTTTGCCTCTCTTCTTTTCACAGCTATTTGTAAGGCCTCCCCAGACAGCCATTTTGCTTTTTTGCATTTCTTTTCCATGGGGATGTTCTTGATCCCTGTCTCCTGTACAATGTCACAAACCTCCGTCCATAGTTCATCAGGCACTCTATCTATCAGATCTAGGCCCTTAAATCTATTTCTCACTTCCACTATATAATCATACGGGATTTGATTTAGATCATACCTGAATGGTCTAGCGGTTTTCCCTACTTTCTTCAGTGGAGTTAGTATTTAATGGTGAGGTTAGTGGTTAAATGTGTTTAGCATTGGGCTAGAAACCACTCTTTTTTCCTCATATTCCACAGAAAAGATACATTTTCAGACAGAGCTTTGATGGAGGTGAACTGGAGGGCTAGTCTAGCTACCTGGTTATCCTGCATACAAGTCTCTGAGTTAAGAAAGTAAGTAGGAGATGTTGGGGAAGTTACCTGGTTAAAGACATGGGATACATGGGGTCCAATGTGGGAAGATATGGAGGGCTTCAGTGTCCATGATTGACTAGAACACTGCTGGGTTGGAGATAAGTGGGGAGAAGGAGAAGGAGTAATTGGAGGGTGTGTAAGTGAGGTGGCTAGAGTGGCATTTGACACTGCTTGTTTTAATGGTGACAATGTTTATTTTAAGTGATTCCCCAATACATGATGTTGAAACCTGGGGAATGAATCATTGCAACCAAGAAAGGAAAAATAAAAGTGAGAAGACATTTATTCCTCTTTTTCCACATGTCTTTATTGAACATTTCAAAGGTCAGGACACTCTCCTAAGTACTTTGGAAAAGAGAAAGGAGAAGTTGAATTGGTCAGAGACAGGCTTTTTAAAAGGAAGGGATTCTTTCTGTAATTCATTTTTAAAAGTACTTATTGTCCCAAAACAACATATATTTCAGTTGGCAAATTTTTATTTTTTATTATAGCTAGAAATTGAAATAAAATTTGCTAAGGCAGTGAATATGATGTCTAGAATTTTGAACCTATCAGTCAAAATGAGTTTTATTATCTGTGATTGCATTAGAATAAATTCAAGGACATTAAAATTATGTTAATTATCTCTTTTATCCATCTTGATACAATTACCTAAAATCAGCACATATCAAAGGAGATTTCATAATTTTTAGGCTGTTCTGTTATTAGCTCTAAGGCTTTATTTGAACTTTGTCCTTTCCGTGTTATAGCTGCTCATTGCCCTCTGAAGACAAGTACCTTGGAGGTGAACTTGGTCACTAGAGCACTGACCACACCTGCCAGCCACAAGGCAGGAAAGTGTGATCTGGCGTGGGTTTCTAAGTCATTCTACAAGGAAGGGGTGTTATAGTCTTGGATTTACTTTTGTTTGTGCTGAAATTTTAAGAACATGATAAACAAATGGCTCTGTGGACACCGAGCCCTCGGAGTTTCTCAAGATGCTGCAGTCAGGCCTCAGCCTTGTGCTGCCACCCACAGCTCCCTGGAATTGCCCTTTGCCTCATTTAAAGTGGCAGCATCCCCGGCGAGGGAAGGGTGTATCTACATGAGGGCAACTTGTGGTCAGAAGATTGTGGTTCAGGGACCAGCTTCATCACTGGCCAGATGCATGACGATAGCCTTTTATGGTGTAGTTTTTCACCTGCAAAGTGAAGATGGAGGAAAGAACCACACATGCTTTGGAGGAATTGATGAGATTATTTATCTGTTTAGATTTATTTTATAGCACGTAATGTGCCCCAAGCACTGTTTTAATCACTTGAAAAATATGAACTCATTTCATCTTCATTACTACACTCTGAGGTAGTTACTATAAATAGCTTCAGTTTACTTATGAGGAAATGAAGGTGTAGAGAGGTTGAGTAAATTACCTAGGTCCCCAAACTAGCAAGAGGCAGAGTTGAGATTCAAACTTGGTAAATTGCAGTTACTTATTTTCTATCATAAGAAGAAAAGGAAGAATCTGAATAGCAGAAAATGGGCAGTGTTTCCTCTTTGTGATCATTTAGGGGACCCCGATTCTGTGGCAAATAGATGGGGGAAATGGAAACAATGATAGACTGTATTTTCTTTGGCTCCAAAATCACTGTGGACAGTCACTGCCACCATGAAATTAAAAGATGCTTGCTCCTTGGAGGAAAAGCTATGACAAACCTAGACAGCATATTAAAAAGCAGAGACTTCACTTTGCCAATAAAGGTCTGTATAATCAAAGCTATGGTTTTTCCAGTAGTCATTAAATAAGGCTGAGCACCAAAGAATTGATGCTTTCAAACTGTGATGCTGAAGAAGACTCTTGGGAATCCCCTGGACAGCAAGGGGAGATCAAATCAGTCAATCCTAAAGGAAATCAACCCTGAATATTCATTAGAAGAACTGATGCTGAAGCTGAAGCTCCAATGCTTTGACCACCTGATTCAAAGAGCTGACTCATTGGAAAAGACCCAGATGCTGGGAAAGATTAAAGGCAGGAGGAGAAGGGGGACGACAGAGGATGAGATGGTTGAATGGCATCATTGACTCAATGGACATGAGTTTGAGCAAATTCCTGGGGATGGTGAAGGACAGGGAAGCCTGGTGTGCTACACCTCATGGGGTCGTGAAGAGTTGGACACAACTGAGCGACTGAACAACAAGCACCAAAGATCCTGTGTGTCTGGTGACTGTGGCACCATAATTAATGCAGACACCCCTGCCACAGGGCTGGCTGACTGCCTGGGAGTGGTTAGCGAGACGATGGGGACCAAGAGAGGCCTGAACCTAAAGAGAAATAGTGCCTTTCTCAGAATGTGTTGAATTTATGAGTGATTTTTCTTTCTTTCTTTTTTTAAAAATATCAAACCAACAAACAAACATATATGAGACTAAGGTGTCTGTAGGTGGCACAGGCCTGACAGGCAAGAAAGCCTTCTCTCTTCTGAGTTCTAATGGTTATCCCCGCCCCCAAGCTCCTTACACTGGCTTTTCATTGGTAAAATCCACTTTGAAAACTTCATTCCTCTGGGTGACAGCATCAGCCCAAATAAAATGTATATACCCCTGGACACAGTAGTACCTTATTCATTGGGTGTAAGATTAGCTGGCAGTTGCCTCCAGTTAAGTCTGGAGCCAGGAACAGGTTTTAGAACAGGGAGGAGGTGCAGGGCGAGGAATGTTTGCTGATTGATTGACCTGCCTGTCCTGGTGTCACGGGAAGATTAGAAGCCCTTAACTGACTCACATTCTCAGAAACTGACCTTTGGAAGAATGACTGCGGTCCCACCCGCACTGTCTCTGAATCCCTGGGGCAGTCGGTGTAAAAGTTGCAACTTCAGTCTTACAGCTCTGCCTTCCCCAAGTGGAGAAGAACGAAAAAACTGAGCATTCGCTAACAGAGGCCTGAAAGCCAGGGCACGGGGCAATTTCACATAAAGGAAACAAGCATTTTTGCAGAAGGTGAGTCCCTCCAAGCCTCAGGTGTCCTCAGCCACCATCCCACCCCTGGTTACCCAGCCACCACACTCAGGATCCTGCTACCTACTCCAGTCTGTGACTCCACCTGAGTCACACTTTGAAGATGACTGGACGCAGTAAAAGCAAGTTGATAAAGGTGGTCAGTTCAGGGGAAAGGCTTATCTATCTGTTGAGAAAGGCAGCCAAGCTGTGCATGGAAAGCCCTGATTTGGACACTTTACCAAGTGAGTCGAGGTGGATTTTGTGAGAGAGGCTTAGGAGCAATGGTACTGGGTTGGGGAAGGAGGCTTGAGAGGGTCCGGCTGCCTCTAGTTCTCTTCTGCCTCAGTTCCCTAGCATTTCTCTCCCAGCAGATGCTATCATAGCCCGTTTTGATTCAGTTGGTGCCAGGGGCAAACGTTTCAAGGAAGTAGGAGGGACCTGACTTTCTCCGCTACTTTGAGAAAACCGTTCAGTGTTTACTAGGAGGGTGCTGACTTAATGAAGCAGGAATATTGTGAGTTCCTTAGAAGAAAGATTTTTGAAACCAGAATATGCTCTGGAGAGATGGTGGCTTTCTTTACCAGATGTTTATTCTGTGACAAATGAGACCGCTTCCCTGAACTGGCGGTGAAGGTAGTGCTTTGTTTGCCAGGTTTTGTTAGTACTTTTCTTTGCCAGGCCAGAGCTATAGTGCAGAACCACAGCACGTGTTTTCTTTGGAGATGGGTATCAGTGTTTTCCTTCAAGATGTGCTGTAAAAACAAGCCGACTTCCAGCCCACCCTCTCTGCAAGTCTGCGCCTAACCCTCTGATGAGACTGGCCAGCTGGGTTGATCACGACCCCAGTGGTGCTCTGCCCCAAACCTTTAGCCAGGTCAATTCCAGGTCTAATTTCCTGATGCTGCTTTCCTCCCCCAGCTCCTCTTTTCTGTATTTTCGCTTGTATATCTATCTCCGTCACATGGTTTAAACTTCTTTGGGGGCAGGTATTTTCTTTTGGGCTCCAGAATCGCTGCAGATGGTGATTGCAGCCATGAAATTAAAAGACGCTTGCTCCTTGGAAGGAAAGTTATAACCAACCTAGACAGCATATTAAAAAGCAGAGATGTTACTTTGTCCACAATGGTCCGTCTAGTCAAGGCTATGGTCTTTCCAGTGGTCATGTATGGATGTGAGAGTTGGACTATAAAGAAAGCTGAGCGCTGAAGAATTGATGCTTTTGAACTGTGGTGTCGGAGAAGACTCTTGAGAGTCCCTTGGACTGCAAGGAGATCCAACCAGTCCATCCTAAAGCAGATCAGTCCTGGGTGTTCATTGGAAGGGCTGATGCTGAAACCAAAACTCCAGTACTTTGGCCACCTGATGCGAAGAGCTAACTCATTTGAAAAGACCCTGATGCTGGGAATGATTGAGGGCAGGAGGAAAAGGGGACGACAGAGGATGAGATGGTTGGATGGCATCACCGACTCAATGGACATGGGTTTGGGTAGACTCTGGCAGTTGGCGATGGACAGGGAGGCCTGGGGTGCTGCGGTTCATGGGGTCACAAAGATTTGGACACGACTGAGTGATTGAAATGAACTGGACAGAACTCCTGGAGTCAGGAGGTCCGAGTTCAGATCCCAGCTCAGGCACTTGCCTGCAGTGTGACTTAAGGAGTTCACCATTGTGTGCTCACATTTCTTTCTCTATAAAATGAAGGTTAACATACTCCACAGGGTCTTTATGAGAATTAAATGAGTTTATACTTGGGAAGTGCCCAAGTTCGTACTTGGGTATACAGGAAAGTGTGTGTGTGTGTTAGTTGCTACGTCGTGTCCAACTCTGTAACCCACCAGGCTACTCTGTCCATGGAATTCTCCAGGCAAGAATACTGGGGTGGATAGCCATTCCTTTCTCCAGGGAATCTTCCCGACCCAGGGATCAAACCTGGATTCTTTACAGTCTGAGCCACCTGGAGTATATGGGAAGAGTTCCATAAGTGTTATTTTGTGACTATTGCCAGCATTCTCCATAGAGCCCAGCATGTTGTAGGTGTTTAGTAAATGTTTGTCAGATTAAGAAAAAACTTTGTGTAGGAATTGCCATAGCTGGGTAAAGAGCTGGGGGAAAGGGAAAAAAAAAGAAAGAGAAGGTGTGTTATTTCCTTTTCAACATTTGGGGAGTTGGTGTGAGGTGCTTTGGTGCTCAGGGGTGTGAGGAGAACTGTGCTTAATCTTTTGTCTGAATGCTTCTGGGGTTTGGGATATGTTCCGTGGGCAGTAGAGGGGTGGTGGGCAAGGCGGTGTGATCTGTGGGCAGACAGCTTATTATAGCATGCTTGGAGAGAATGGATTTATTCTTCCGAACCTCAAAACGCCGGCCACTTCACCTTTCCCAAGGCATCTCTGAGGATGGGCCTGTTGTAAAGACTTGAGCTGACATCATCGCATCTTGAAAGAACGCAGCATAATTGAATTGCTGATACAAGTGGGTACTTGCACTGGGCCCCGCTCACCCACATCTCTATGGAAACACATGTTTGCTTGAAAGCCCAGCAATCAGAAGCAGAGTCTTCCAGGAGCCAGCATTGGGTCACTTTTAGAAAAAGGCATTTATTTATATTCTCGAGCTGTCAGAGACCTATGCAATGAAATAATTTCAAATTAAATAGAAAAATCAGGCCACAGATGAATGCTAATAGAGCTTGCTGTGCACCCTCCCCCTGTGCTCTCAGGGGCCTGAGATCTACGCATTTATTTTAGCTGTCCTTTGCTCTTTTGCTCCTATTTGCATTCTGCTGCAGTGAGTGAGGAGGTGGTTTGGCACTTTATGCAAAAATGGTTAATCTTCATTCATACGCATTTGCCGGTACTAAAATGGAAAATGCAAAGCTGGGCTCGCTATCAAGTCTGCTTTGTGCTCTCCCAGACCACTCTGTGTGCAGCATGTACAAGGGCGTACAATCCAGATGACTCTGCCTCCTCTACAAGCACCCGGGGCTGTAGAGTCAAGACATTCTCTCAGAAAGGTCTGAAACTTGCATCAGCCCATCTTGCCCTGGATGTGCTCAAGTGATTGGAAGCTTTTATCTGCCTCTGGAAGCAGGATTTTTCAAATAAGTATTGACTGTTAATGACCTGTTTAAAGAAAACATTCAATTTTCTTTCTTCCCCCTACAAAGAACTTAGTAGGCAGTGACATTTCTAAACCAAAGGCTAACCCTGCTTTTCAAAAGAGGCAGAGACTGGGCTTTTAAATGTGAATTTTTTTCCCCTGACATTTGCCCTTAAAATGCTTTTCCGTGAAGCTGTTCTAGTGGGTTTAGTCCACTGAAGTGTCTTTGAATAAAAATGCAACCTTGAGATCTTTTTTCCCCCCTTCAAATTACACAAAAAAAGTGTACGTTAGGAGTCTTCATATGAAAGTCATATTTCAGTCACTGTTCCCTGTTTCATTGTTTATGTGTCCTCATTCCTAATAATTAAAGCAACTTTCCTCCAAGGAGCAAGGCACTGCACAAGAACCTTTATTAAACTGTGGGAATTAAACCACAAAAGAAGTGGCTGAAGTACTTGGAATATGAGAGACCTCAGTAATTACAAGACCAGATAAGGAACAGCAAAGGTGGGAGTGAAAGGAAAGAGAGCACAAAACGGAAGAGAGATTAAGCAATGGAAAAGTTGAGCAATGGAAAACCTGTATGTTGTTACATTTAGACAAGGTTCCAGTTTTATAGAGGGAGCAGTTTCCCTCTTGAGCTAGCTAGCATGTCAGTCCCCTTGACTGTGCTTAGGCAACTGGATAGTTAGTCCTTGGCCAGTTTTAAAGATGATCTTTGCAGAGAAATAGCCAAATATATGGGAGACAGACCCATGTCTTTTTTTTTTTTTTTAAAAGGTAAATTTTCAGCTTTCAGCTGCTCTGGCTGCTCACTGCTCCCATCACCCCGAGGGCCCTTACAGACTTGAGTACCTATGAGCTGAAAAGGGCCACAGAGGTCCCGTGCTCTGAAGGTTAGAGAAGATGCCATCCCAAAACATGGCTGTGGGAGTTCAGAGCATAGTACCCCCAAATATGATGCTTTGGTGTATTTGGTGAGCTATGGGCACTGAAATACAGCAACTACAGGAAGAGACTTTCTTTGAATTCTGCTTTTCTGCTTAAAGATAGATCGTCCAAGAACTCAGTTGCCATAAATTCCCTCCCTGGTTGGTGAAACTCCCAGGGGGTGTGTTGACTCTCATCACAGAAGAGGAAACTAGATTTGACACCACACTCAGCAGACTTTGTCACAAGCTATCATAGCTCCCATGTGCTCTTTTAAGGACCTGTTTGTCTTTTCTAAAAATCATTTACTGTTCCCTCAGAGGCTTGTACCCCCTCTGCTTTCCCTGTTAAGATGGTATTTATCCTGAATTCTAGGCTACCTTGGGGGGAGAATTCTTCATTTTCTCCTGACCATCTTCCATGTGTCCATGAGATATGGGGTTTCCCTCGTGGCTCAGATGGTAAAGAGACTGCCTGCAATGCAAGAGACGTGGGTTCGATCCCTGGGGAAGGGAATGGCTACCCACTCCATTATTCCTGCCTGGAAAACCCCATGGACAGAGGAACCTGGCAGGCTACAGTCATGGGGTCGCAAAGAGTCAAACACAACTGAGCGATACCATGAGATATACATGTTAATAAGCATGTGTTTGTTTCTCCTATTAATCTTTTATTACAGGGGCCCCAACTAAGAACTCAAAGGGTAAGAGGGAAATTACTTTTCCTCCTCTAGAACTCCATCCTCTTTTTCTGCAGCTGGAGACCTGACGCCCTAATGCTATACTCTGACAACCTAGAACCTCTGCTCAGATGTTCCACCAGGACGAATGGTGGCCCTATAGATAAATTTGCAGCCTCTCCCTAGATCTCTATCAAAACTCACCTGTCCTGTCTCTCGTTCTGTCAGAGCACCACTCTCTGCAAAGGGCCAAATGATGGCAGTAGAGAATGAAATAAATTAACATATGAAGTCACCCTTTCTTCAGGAGATGATAGCATGCCATAAACTAAGTAAGAATGTAGACATCTCTTAAGAGATTTTCTCAGCCCAGGCGTTGGCACTCTGGGAGATCACGGGGCGCTCTGTTTCGACAGAGGCTTTCTGCTACTTTTCCAGTCACGTCACTTAATTGATTTCCTCCCCACAAGATCAGGGCTTCCCAGGTGGTGCTAGTGATAAAACAACCCACCTGCTAATGCTGGAGACATGAGACTCCTGTTCAATCCCTGGGTGGGAAAGATCCCCTGGAGGAGGGCATGGCAACCCACTGCAGTATTCTTGCCTGGAGAATCTGATGGACAGAGGAGCCTGGTGGGCTACAGTCCACAGGATCACACAGAGTCACACACGACTGAAATGACCTAGCACTTAGCACCACAAGATCAGTCCCGATTCTTCCTCTCTGAGGCAGCCCCAAGATGACGTCTCAGGATCTATGTGATCACAACACTGTCAAGGCTGTACAAAAATTGGCTACAGAGACACTTTAATTACTTTAATTTAGAAAGATGTAGTAGTTAAACATTAGACCCTGGAATGTCGTGGCGCCTCTGGGCAACATCATAGAATCAGGGAAGCAGCTTGTTGGCCAAGGGCCCACTAAATGCAGCTTCTAACACTCTCATCAGAGGCAGAAGCCGCAGGAAAACAGCCATCTCTTTGTAATAGGTACATTCCCGCCCATTCCCGTGCGAGTTCAGTGGTTCGCTCTGCAGTCTGTGTGCCCTGTGAATGTATAATACAAGGCATACATCACATCCCTGCCTGACTGGAAAAGGCAGTGGCTGGGACTGGTTTTATTCTCCTTGCAGAGTTCTTCCTGCAGTTCATGTGTAATGCACTCCATGACTTGTTTGTGATGGTTTTGAAGTGTTTCCAGCACAGCGGCTCTGGGCTTCAGAGTCACAATGCCTGTGCCTGAGTCCTGGCCCTGTCACTTACCGTGGACTCTGGGTTAGTCACGGAACCTCTGTTGCTCAGCATTCATGTGTATGAGATGGGCATAATTAGTTTCTACTTTATAGGGGCATAAAGGTTAAATAAGCTTCCCTGGTGGCTCAGAGGATAAAGCATCTGCCTGCAATGCAGGAGACCCAGGTTCGATCCCTGGGTTGGGAAGATCCCCTGGAGAAGGAAATGGCAACCCACTCCAATATTCTTGCCTGGAGAATCCCATGGACAGAGGAGCCTGGCGGGCTACAGTCCACAGGGTCGCAAAGAGTCGGACACGACTGAGCGACTTCACACAAGGGTTAAATGGATAAATTTATATCAAGCACTAAGGAGAGTGCCTGGCACAATATTAGTGCTCCATATTTATTGCTATTATTATAATTAGTATGTTGGTGAAATGACCATTCCCTAACAAGGTAATTGGTAGGAAACCACCCTCTAAACTCCCACACCCTGTTTATCTGTCTAGGCTTCTGGAGAGTCTATTTGTTGTGTGTAGTGACTGGGATCAAAGAAGAGCCCATTCTTAATATTCCCAGGCAGTGGATCTCAGTTTAGTCTCCGTGGGTCTGAATGCCCTGGAGGGCAGTTTGGAGCACTGACCACTGTACCCACTCCCAGAGCTTCTGATCCAGCCCTTCTGGAAAAGGGCTGAGAATTTATATTTCTAACAAGTTCTCGGATGCTGCTGCTGCTCCTCTGGGAAGCCCACTTGAAGAGCCACTGCTCCAGGACACCAGCTTCTAGCAGATGTAAGCCACGTGGGCCATGTAAATTTTTCTAGTAGACACAGTAAAAAAGTGAAAAGAAATGGGTGGAGTTAAATTTTAATGTTTTATTTAACTCAACACATCCAATATTATCATTTCAACACACGATTGACATAAATTAGTATTGCGACAGCTTACATTCCTTTTCTTTAGCATGCCTTTGAAATCCAGGAAGTATTTTACAGGACATTCCAGTTCAGACCAGCCCACATTCAAATCTGGCTTTGCAAGTAAATGACATGAGTAAGTTTCTTTTTTCTGACCTCCACCCTCTCATACCAACTGACATTCTCTATTAGGTTTTTATAAATCATGGGAGGACTTTGCATAAATGACCTTGAAAAAATTGTTAAAATGATTATTAAAAAAATTTTTTTTCTTATGTATTTCCTCTGCCTCTAAATTCCATTCCAGAAAAGTAATAGGATACATGAAAACAGGAAAGTCAGTCTAAGAGTAGTAATAGGTTTCAGAGAAACAAAAGTGAAACTTTTATTACTGCCTACACAGTGAAACAAGCGAAACAGAGACTGGGCTTCCCTGGTGGCTCAGATGGTAGGGCTTCTGCACCTACAATGCGGAAGATCCTGGTTTGATCAGAGTTAGGAGATACCCTGGAGAGAGAGAATTGGCTACCCACTCCAGTATTCTCGTCTGAAGAATTCCATGAACAGAAGAGCCTGGTGAGCTATAGTCCATGCAGTCACAAAGAGTAAGACATGCCTGAGCAACTAACACCTTCTTTTACACTCTTTAACTTTTTATAATTTATATGATTACATGAGATATATTAATATATATGTAACATCTTTTTCAGTTGTTTAGGTTGTTGTATATATTAGCCTTCTCTGAATTGTATTAATTAGAAATGCTGAAACAAACATATGTTCCAGAATTTATACTCTTCGGGTTTATTTTTCATAAAGAATATTTCTCTTTTTTACAAACTAATAGATTTTCTGACTAGCATTAATGCATATTAAGTAAGATTTTTGCATAAGTAAGTTCAGTTCGATATAACTTTGTACATGAAGTGATTGGTGGTAACTATAGTTGTGCATTATTAATTTTACACTGGAGAAGTACATAGCTGATATATTGGTGATAAACAGTGAAATTCTTTCCTTGGGGACTGATATCTTTCCTAATAAGTTTTTGACTGTGGAACATGCATCTAGACTGAGGTAAGATATTAATCTGAGATTGCATAAATAAAATTTCAACAGTTTCCTTGATCTTTATTTTTCTCTGGGCTATATGTAAAATTGAAAGCCAAAGTATGAAATTACAGGAAAAAATTTTCAAACATTCCTAAGCTGTTAAAATGTTGTTCCAGGATCAGGACTTGTGTTTCTGGTTATCTTCATTTTCTATTGATTAGTTACATGCATGGGATGTGTATGTGTGGGTTTGAATAGTTAGGCCTCAGTCATTGGTCTGTTCTAAGAGCAATTTTAAGTGATAACAGGATTAGAAACCAGGTTCTTTCCCAAGAAGTCAGAGTGTGGGATCATTGTACCTTTCTTTTGGATTTAAAACTCCGAGATCAAGCTATGTTACTGATAGACCATCAAGGGTGGTGACCGAGTGTGGTGAGAGGGGAAGAAATAGATCTGTTGGCTCCAGACTTCTGTCTCTTATTCACAGCATCCAAGGTTTCTCAGGTTAACTCAAAGGATCTGCAACTTTGAGGGATGGAGTTTCAAGTTGCTGAACTCTGGACCTGTCATTTAGGAGGAGGTGCCAATATATTGTTTCTTAGAGGAAAATTTCCTTAACAACTATACGAATTAAACAAGTCATATTCAGGGGATTTGACTGTCCAGATACAGTTCATAACAGAGAACAGAATCCCAGAAAACAGGGGCATAGCACAATTTCATTTTCAGAGGAGCAAGGGGGTCAGAGGAAAGGCAATGAACACATGATGCTGTGTCAGGGCGAGGCGTGCTTCAGAGTATTCTGGGCAGGCTATCGCCAAGCCCAGGTGTGGACTCAGCAAGGACCTTTGACAATGAAGATCAGCCTTGTCCTCGTTGTTCGTCTTTATTAATGAAACCCAATTTAACTATCTAAACTCTTAACTCTAACCACTTAAACTCTTAATTCTTTAAGGCAAACCAGATTTACTTTCTATTTATTTTGAAATCTTTCCTCTAGTTTCCATAACTGGAGCTGTAGCTGATTTTGCAGTCTCTTTGTTACACACCAACCAGTGGAGAGCCTTGGCATGCAGAGGCCATTAGAATCCAGCTGGAAGGGATCACCTGTACAGGCAGCCCTTCATGCAAAGGGAAAAAGAAAAAAAGCATAAAATAGACAAAGAACAGCTCCCTACAAATTATTTTTATCTTATCTTCCCATCTGAGGAACCTGTAATAGCCCCATTCTACCCTCACAGTCAGCATTCCCCCCACCTCGCCACCAAATAATATTGTAATTAATCTTACTGGTATCACAACCAAAGAAGAGTCTTCTTTGACTTAGACGCCGAGGTCAATGAGAAAGGAAATTGCCAAGGAAATTGTCTATTTCTATAAATCTAGCTCACCATTCCATACTGCCAGTTACTCAGATCTCAGAAATTTTCTGTGCTCCGTGGAATTCCTCCCTGATTCTTACGTAGATTACAACACTCCAGCTTTAGAAAACGCTGCACACTCAAATCTTAGACATCAAAGCAAAACAAAAACAAAATCCCTTTTTCTATCAGATTTCACACCTCCTTAATGGTAGGAGTAGATGAGTCTGGAAGACTTAGCTAATCTAGTCTAATGAGAGGAAGCGTGGCTCAGATCCATCCTGACAAACAGCCCCAAGTCCTCCTGTATCCTTTAAGCCTTCCTTACTCCATTGTTGCAGCCTGGGTCTCTTTCACTACCTCCCCCATCCTCGTTCTCTCTCACACATCCATACACTATCACATGTGGAAAAATCCATGCATAAGCCATGTATGTTTGCATAATGCCAGAACCTCTATTTGAATTTGAAAATCAACCATTCAAATGTCTTCAGATATCATGCTTATTGACCGTCTTGCAGGCACTGTGGTAACTGATCAAAGGTTTCACATCTATGGCTTGTTAAAACCCCCAAAAAACTAATATTTGTCCTTATACTTCACATACCATCTCTATTCACTGTTATGGATAATCAGAAAATAATCCTATTGTCTTTTACTAGTTACTCTCAGGGGCAAAAATATATGAGAATGAAATTCAGACATTATTTGCCAGCTAGCATTATTTACTTTCTCCCTTATGCCAAGGCAGAGGATACAAGATTTACCATTTGGAAGAGTTAGTGAAATGGGAGGTGTATCCAGTGGGATGGGCACTCTTTGCAGAGTATATGGAAAGGAGCTGTCTCTCTGGTGATTGAGTATGCAGCGTCTCCCCCACCACAGTGCCCAAATTCGTGTGTTAGTGACAGTATCATTTGGAAGCTTGTAAAAATAAAATTTTACTGTTTCTAACATTAATATTTAATAACAGATAATAGTATATGGATTCTTATTTGAGTGGTGATAGAGTTAAGGTTACGTATTGCCAAGCTCAGCAGAAGGTAATGGATCTGAATTTATGCTTTATTTAAGACCTAAGCTTAAAAGAAAATGGTGGGGAGAAATCAGAATTTTTGCAAGCTAACCTTGAAATGTATCAAATCTAGATACACTCTTGGTTTTCCTAGCTTGGAGGTAAGCTATTTTGTTTCACTTATTTATTTATTTTGGTGTGACCTTAGTTCCCCAATCAAGGATTGAACCTGTGGCCACTACACTGGAAGCTTGGAGTCTTAACCACTGGATCATTAGGGAAGTCTCCTAGATGCACTGTTTGTAGCGAAAGTCAAAGAATATAAGGAAGAGCTTTAGTGGTTCTTGATTGACAAAAAAGCAAACATTTATAATAAGTAGTTAATCTAAAATGTGAGGCTTAAACAGTATTGAGTACTGCCCTGCTAGAGTTAATTGTATACAGGTTCTAGGAAAAATAAAAGACTTAGGAAAAATTAAAAAAAAAAAAAGCAAATAGAAAGTAAATTTTGATTGACAAAACATGCAAATTGATAGTATATTGATATCTTGGCCTATCTAGCTGCTAATTTCCGCACCAATCTGTTTGTCCATTGTAAGTCATTTGTGTTCAATTTCAGAAAGAGATTGAAACTATAAAAGACTTACAGTCTATCTTCTTTAATAATAGCAAAGGATTTAGACCAGATGAGAAGGTAATGCCACAGCTAGATATTAAGAATAAAGATCTTCTCATAGTGGGCCACTTCTCAAAGAAGATTGGATACCAAATGCTTAAAACCTAAAGAACTTTAGGAGACAATGATTATGGGCAATTTTAAGAGTGCCTCTGAGACGAGAGATCATGAATTTATAGTCATTAAAAATATGATAAAGGTATATATGTGTAGATTCAGAGGGATATTTCCATACTGATAAGTGAAAATGCAAGTTTTAAAACTGTTATGTGTTTTTTACGTTTTAATCTGAAACCATTTCTCCTGTTTCTTCCTGGAATGTTTTGGTATAGTTCCATACATGCAGGAAAGACTCAATCAGTGTTTGCTATATTGAGATTGAAAAACACTGAAGCAGTAGAGAGTATGATGACAGCGCTTAGTTAAAATAGGTACACTATTCCTCCTCTCATTGTTTTTTGACCACCATTCTTTTACATAATAAAGAACACAGATTAGGTGCATACCCATCTGATTTTGTCATTTTCTGTGTCAGTACAGTATGAATAAAAGATTTTATGTTGTCATCTGGAATTATTGCAACATGCTTTTAGACCATGTCTAAGACAAGTGCTTAGCTTGGAAGTATTTTTGTATTCTAAATTGGTATTTATGATTATGGCAAAATGAAATTGTTTACTATATTGGAAGAGAGCATAAAAATAACACATTGAGAAATCCATTTTAAAAGTTAATCTTTTTTTTTTCCTTCTTGGTAGGGCTTCTTCCACTAGAAGCAAGATGGCCGAACTCAATACTCATGTGAATGTCAAGGAAAAGGTAAGGTATAATTATATATTGGTTTGCAGAAACTCCAAACTGGATAATGCGGTCTCTAGCTAGTAAAAACTCAGTTATAATGGAACAAGAGGAAAATGGTTTCAGGGAGGGGCGCGGGTGGTGAGGGATACATTCCACACAACCATAAGTAGCATGTACTGAATGTGTGTGACACCTATTGCATTTGTTTCCTCATTTAGTCTTGACTATAACCCCATGTAGTTGTTTTCATTTTACAGAGGAGGGAATTGAGACACAGAGAAGGTAAGTGCTTTGCCTAAGTTCACATAGCTAGTAAGCAGCAGAGCTGGGATTTGAAGCCAGCAGTGCCATTCTACCGTTGATACTCATATCCGCCACGCTGGGTTCCATCTAAACGCAAGGGTATTATGTTGCGTCTCCAAAAACTGCCTCATAGGCTTATCCAAAGCGTTACCTAGTGGTCATGCTGGGTGGCCTTTACAGTGTCTTTCAACACAGAGTTCAAGAGTCTGAGAATCCCCCCTCCTCATTGTTTGTTGGAGGCTGATGATATCAGAGTCCTTCCAAATCTTGTCCTCCTCTGTGACTTTTCCTCCACTTCAGGTCACAACCCCTCACCTGCCGTATCTGCTTAGCTCTTAAACGATCATAAACTGTAGATCATAGGAAACTACGGAGATCAGTTTGTCCAGACCACTCATCTGCACTAGGGGAAATGAGGCCCTCCCAGAGGTTTGTCCATGGTTGCACAGCAGAGTGCAGGAGCCTCCTCTGGAGCTCCCTCCAGCTTTCTACATGGCCGGCTGCCTCCCACCTCCACTAGGCCTTGAACTGCTTGAGGGCAGGAGTTTGTCTTTCATCTCTTTGTGTCCTCCTAGTACCTCAAATACTGAATGAACAACAAGAGAAGTAACATTGCTGGAATCCTTAGTAATTTTGCCTCCATTTAGCCAAGAAGTATCAGACGCCTGCTCCGTCCTCTACCCTGTTCTAGATGCTGGCAGTGTGGCGCTGAATGTGTAGATGAGGGTCCTGCTCCCACGGAGCTTGCTTTTTAGGGCAGGGAAACAGAGAGTAAACACAAGAACAAGTAAATGAACGTGATCGTTTCAGATAATAATGTTACGATGAGAAAAATACAGCAGGGTAGCACAGGTAGGTGGCTACTTAGGTGGGCTTGATCAGGGCAGCTCTCTCAGAGGAGGTGATGCAAGCTGAGATAAAGAAAACAGGAAATGAACGTCATGCAATGATCCAAGGGCAGAGTGTTCCAGGTAGAAAAGCAAAACCAGATGCCTGAGGAGGACTAACGTTCATCGTGTTTGGAGAGCAAGTAGGCAAGTGGCTGGCTGACCACAGTGCGGTCGGCAGAGGAATGGTGATGGGAGACGAGATCAGAGAGCAGGGCACGAACCAGTATTGGTAGAATTCTGGCTCCTCACCTGTGTGTTCCTCAACCTCCGCAGCATCCATGAGTGGAAGCCAGGGGTCCACAAAGCTGGATGGGAAAAGATGAATTTTCATCTTTACTCATATCTGGATGAAATTTAAAATTTCCTTCATGAATATAGGCAGAAAAACAACCCACGGGAGTAGCTGGAGTACCTGTGACTTTCACAACTAGAAATCACAAATATCTTCATATCAAATTACGTTTGTTACAGATATCCTAAAATGCTATTTGTTCATCGCGGTTGCAACATTGGGGCTTCCCCAGTGGCTCAGCAGTAAAGAACCTTCCTGCAGTGCAGGAGCCACAGGAGACAAGGGTTCCATCCTTGGGTCAGGAAGATCCCCTGGAGAAGGGCATGGCGACCCACTCCAGGAATACCTGCCTGGAGAATCGCATGGACAGAGGAGCCTTGTGGGGTATAGTCTGTAGAGTTGTAAAGAGTTGGCCACAACCCAAGCGACTTAGCACACACTGTAAAATTACTGTAGTTATAGAACTTAACACCCTATTGTGTTATTTGATGTTGACAGAGAAGCACATATATATTACTGTAGCATACACTTTTTATTAATGTCAATGCTATTTCAACATGAGTGATTTATTCTGTAATCCTATGTACTTTAGTTAACTATTATTCTGAGAAGGACCCCCAAGGCTTTACCAGACTGTCATAGGGGTTCTGTGCCCCCCAAAATTTAGAACCTGACATAGAAACATGTAGGGTTTTATTCAAAGGGCAAAAGTATCCACTGAAAGGAATTAAGCAGGAACATGACCTGATACGGTGTATTTTTAAAAGCTCCCCCAGCTTTGTCAGCTGTGCTTTTTTGTTGTTCACTCACTCAGTTGTGTCTGACTTTTTGTGACCCCATGGATAGCATCACGCCAGGCTTCCCTGTCCTTCACCATCCCCCAGAGCTTGCTCAAACTCATATCCATTGAGTCGGTGATGCCATCCAACCATCTCATCCTCTGTCGTCCCCTTCTCCTCCTGCCTTCAATCTTTCCCAGCACCAGGAAAAGTTATTTAATATGAAGTTCTATAAACAAGTACTGCTTGTCTGATGAAGATACAAAGGCTTGAGATAAAGTGATTTGGTCAAAGTCAGACTTTCAGGGAATGTGAAAGAGCAAGGATTTAAACTCAGCTCTGTCTGGTTCTGGTTCTTTCTCTTGCTCTTTCCTCTATATTAGCGCTTCCCAGAGTGTTCCACCAGAATAACCCCAGAGCACAGAAGAACAAACCTCCTACTTGGGGACATGGTTAAAACCAACTTCCACATAGGATTCCTTTGGGATCTTCTGTGTTATCTTAAAAACGGGTGCAAATTTTTTATCTATTGTATTCCATATTATATTCCCTATATTATATTAATACAGAACTGTGTTCACTTATTGACCACTGAGTGAACAGTGGCAGAAGTCTGTGCCCTTTTATATTGTGGCTTCATATTCTCTGTGACTCACAGTCATACCCTCAGGCAAGAGTGTGTTCCCAGTTGAAGAAGCTGAGTTTGGCACCACAGTGCTGACCAGATATTGGCCCCTTTTCAAACGTCTGTTGATGGATGGGCTGAACAGCTCTTAAAGTTGGGTTATGAGAAGGAAAAGCACTTCAAAGAATCAGTCATAATAGTTGATTCCCCACAAAACACGGCCAGTGGACAGACCAATATGGTAGGCTCAGCAGATAGAGTGTCTTATTCAAAATAGAGGTAGTGTCGAGCCAAAATGTGGAAGGAGGCTGATCCATCATCAGACAATAGAGGTTCAGTGTGAATGCTCCACGCATTGGCTTAAGCGCCACATTCATCTGTTTGTCCTGACCAATGCCACATGTATGTATGAAGATTAACAGTAGATGGTGTTTTTGCTGTTGCATTTCAGTAACTTATCAAAGTGTTGGCATTATTTTGAAAGAGGGTGAGGTTTAAGTTGTAAATATTATCCATCTGCATGACAATGAAAGTAGAGCTCCTCTAACTCAGTTAGTAAATTCCATCTTCCCATATCAAAAGGTTAATAGATTTCTTAGCTCAATAAAATAAATCATAATAAACAACTGAAAATTCTGATCATTTGTAATTTCACATTGATTTATTTTTGCACTTTTATTTCCTTTAGTTATTAGCTTTTATGGCCTTTTTATGATTAGTTTGTTTCCCAATCTGTCACACAGCAGTGACATTTCAGTTCTGAAGATTAAGAATAATAACAACTGTTATGTCTTACATTATAAATTATAAGCTCTTAGGAGATGTGAGAACAAATCTGCATGGTGTGTTTATACACTATCTAGTCAAGCACTGTGGGAAGTTAACTACTTAGTTAAAGTCTTGCAGTGAGATGAGTTCCTCAGTTATCTCTGGTGGGTCCGCTCATGGATGAGTTGGAAAGGAAGAGGTGAGAGCATCGTTTCTGTCCTCATGCAGCTTTTAATCCAAAGACATAACTTCCGGTCTCACATCCAAGGCAACTGGCATTTGCAGTTGACGCTCTTGAGTGTCCTACCCTTTAGAAATCCTTTCAGGTGCCTCCTTTCTCTGCCCTCCTACCCCTCCTGAATTACTGGCCCTTCTACTGTTCTCCTTTGTGCTTCAGTGGGGTTCTCTGCCTTCTGCCCCTGTACTGTGATGGTTAGTGGTCTGTCGTCCCAAGGGAGATTGTGTGCTGCTTAGGGGCAGGCAGGGGGCCTTTCTTGTCTTCATATTCTTAGTTTTGACACATAGCTGACCCCAAAGTGCGTTAAATAAATGAATGGATGACAAATGAATGAACCTGCCTGCTTGAATTGTTAATGTTCTTTATAGACAAATTTCCCATTCACAATATTTTGCAAAACCTCAAGCGTTCTTGAAAATTGAAATGTAGGTTAATGGAAATGTCATCTCATTTTAGTACTCGCTTTCCTATTAAATAAAGCAAGTTTTAAATCGCTTCTAAAAACAAGCTTAGGTTACTTAGGTTGACTCCCTGTGGTTCTGTAGAAAAGCAGCATATCTTTATGAGATAGTTATCAAATACAGGTGGTCTCAGGTAGGTTTCACTGGTAACAGGTGAGGTCCTTTGGTGAGTAACCAGTCTTATCTCACTGTACCCTTTCCAAAAAATAGGAAGAATATCTCACTTTGTTAAAGAAAGATACCAGAACAAAATCTTCAGGCTAATCAGGGATCTTATGTGCATGCGCAGTTGCATCCAAATCATTATAACCCCATGAACTGTAGCCTACCAGGCTCCTCTGTCCATGGAATTGTCCAGGCAAGAATACTGGAGTGGCTTGACATTTCCTGTTCCAGGGGATCTTCCTGACCAGGGGTCAAACCTGTGTTGCCTGGATTCTTTACCACTGTGCTACCTGGGGAACCCAATCAGGGATCTTATATTTAGGGCCAATTCACTTTTTACAGCTCTTTACTAGGTAATGCCTTTTAAAAAGAAGAAGAAAAAGAAATTTAACACTAGAAACTCATAGATGAGTTAAAGATAGGGCTCAGTGGTGACTATTACATTATTTCTCATGTGAAGCACTAGGATACCAAACTAAATTGATTTATAAAGTTTTAGATGTAATTCTCATCTGAATAAGGAAAGATTATTGCCACTGGCATCCACAAAATAACATTTTTAGTCAGATATTTTCATGCATTATTATAAATCAGTTTAAATAGAATACAATTCAGCAGTACAATTTGGTGATGGAAAGCCAAGAAGTTCCTTGTTTGTAAAATAGGATTACAGATGGAGTTACAAAATAAAATTTGCTGAATGGACAGTTTTGATCTGATAACAAATCCCAGCCAAAAGTGACCCTTAAGCCACAGAGAAGCAAGTATGCTCGGGAAGTGATCTCCAGCCAGGTAAAGTCATGGAAGGAGAATGGAGATTGGAAACAGAAGCAGAGCTTATTAGCTCTCCCCAATTACTAGTTGAGTGGTCTGGAGCAAGTCACTTGACTTTTCTGGGCCTCAGTTTCCTGATCTGTAGGTGAGACATGAAAATATAAAACCTACCTGACAAAGTCATCAAATACAATAATAAATGTATGGCAGCTTTATAAGCTCTTAATCCTATGAACTATAGAGCATCCGGGGGAGCTCATCTGTGTATTTTATTATTTTAAAAAAAGGAAAAAGAGTTTATGAAAAAGGAGTTCATGTTTTTGTTTGGAACTCAAAGTATAATTCACACAGAAATGAGATCAGAAAGAAAACATAATAAAAATCCCAAATGAGAAAACTGGACTTGACTTTTTCCAAACTTGTATAGCTATTGCTGAGCCTCACAAAAAATAAGTGAGACTAGAAAATATGATGATGTGGAAATGGGGAGCTGCTTAGCCTACAGTATCCTTGCTGCAGTGTGTCACTTACTGCGAATAGCTTTTTGAGCTGTTAAAGTTATGGAGGTAAATTGGGTTGTAAACAATAATCGTACAGACTCATTGAAATGGAGGAGGAGGACTAGATAAGAGGAGAGGAGCCTTTGGTCCACAGTGGGAACAGGGAGGGGTCATCTCAACCATCGTGCTGGTGCCTCACGTAGACTCTATGTCCTGGAGTCTGTCCTCAATAGGCGGGCAGATGTTCCATTTCATTTTCCTATAACTGTCTTGATCTGTGTCTTACAAAGGACTGAAATATGGTTCAAGTCTTTAGGTGGAGGAGTGAAAGTGTGGAAGTGTTAGTCACTCAGTTGTGTCCCACTCTTTGTGACCCCATGGACTGTATCCCACCAGGTTCCTCTGTCCATGGGATTCTCCAGGCAAGAATACTGGAGTAGGTTGCCATTCTCCTTTCCAGAGGATCTTCCCTACCCAGGGATTGAAGCCGGGTCTCCTGTATTACAGGCAGATTCTTTACTGTGGAGGAGTATTGTCAGAAAAACCCAAGAGTTTGATTAAAGAGATTTTAGCAGGATTGGAGAAAGTGCAGAAGAGACCCATCATCATGCATCTTTAAAATATTAACTCCATTTAATAGAGAACTCATCTCATGGGATGTGGACAAGTTTTAATGATAGGCAGTTGTTTTTAAAGACCAAACAATGCAAGCATTGGAGCAAATTTTTATTTCATCCTTTTGTAATAGTGTTTAGGTCAGTTTAGCCCAGTTCTTGGATTCAGGCAGCAAAAACACAAACCACACACACAGCTTGTACGTTTCACCAGGAATAGGTTCTTGTCATCATTTTCTCAGAGGAAAGGGTCATTAAATTCCCCTTTCAAAGAAAGGAGAAACATTGACAGTAGTTATTGCCTAATGCTTATGTACAGAACTGCTGTTATTGTTGCTTGGCAACTAGAAGAGATTTGACAAGGAGTCTAAAGGAACTGAATGAATAAATGGAAATGCCAGCATCAGTTTCTGGGGATAAGAAGAAATTTGCTATTGTAGGATTAGCATCACATTGCTTTTTTCCAAGCTACACAATCGGAATTCAGTGTTTCTGTTCTGTTTCTCCTGCCCCTCACCTCCTTCCAGCCTTTCATCATAGCCCCTTTTGCACTGTGGCTGAGAGGTAGATACAAGATAGATGGTTAATGCTAAACGACACAAGAGCATGTAAAAATTAAAACCTTTGGTGGCAGGAATAAAAGTTACCTCTATTGGCAATCCCTTGGAATTTACGGGGACTTTACCAATATTCTAGTTATTTTTCACACACACACAAAATGATAAAATTGCGATGGTTTCTGCTCTTCTGACCTTGAGCATTAAAAATCTGTCCAGATAGATTAAATAGGTAGGTAGGTAGGTAGGTAGACTGATTGAGTCAGCACTTAACAGCATACTGCTTGTATTATTGTTAAAACCACTTTTTCTCTGAGATTGATCCACAGCTTGATCACAAACCTCTTATAAGCACAAATGGACTTAATTTATTTGTATACTCAGTAGCTTCTATAGTAGTAACATCATAGAATTTATGCCCCCCAAATATTTGTTAATCACTATTTAGCTAAAGAACTGAGCCAAGATTCTGTAACGGTGATTCTCAGGCAGCAGGAAGAAAGGAAAAGCAAGTGGAGCATGCCTCCCTGTGTTGAGGCAAGCCTTAGAATGTCAGTAAGAAAAAGATGGGAAAAGGCATATTAGAAAAGGCATATTTGTGTTCATTTGAGTCCTCCAAAAGCAGAAGCCAAGGTGGGATTACATGAGTAAGAGATTTCTTGGGGTGGGAAGCAGGGTAGGCAGGTGCTTGTAAAAGAGCAGAAGGGGCAGGCAGGGAGAATTTATAGACTGCCATGCATGCTGGTCCACTATTGTTGAAAGAAGCAGGAGAAAACAAGAAAATGGGGTAGGAAGAGTCTCCCTGGGCAGTGAGTGCAGTTCTAAGGTAGTTTGTGCAGGTCTGAGGCATCGTCAGACCCCAGCTAGGGGTCTCCCACAACCCTCATCCTGTAATGGACTTCCGCTAGTACCCTGCCACCTACCTGAGCCATCGTATGGTGCATCCAGGTGGAGTGTGGCTTGCGTGCCTGGGTGGGGGGCGTGTAGCTTGGGTGGACCCAGAGGGATGGTAACTGGGCTGTCGGTCACCTCTGTTTCCCACAAAGGGATATTTTTGAGAGGATAACACAATTTTAGATTTACAAAGGAAACTGAAATAACTACTTTGGAATTGAATCATGTAAGAGAAAAGCACGAGATTTATATGCTTATGGAAAAGAATCCATAAAACATTTGAGAGCCACTGTTAATTAGTAAATTAAAATATAGTTACTAGAATTTCCCTTCCTTTGGCAGATGAGCCATACTGCCACTAGCGTAGGGAGTCTTCGTGACTTCTAGGGAAGGGATGATTTAGGAGTCTCATTTTCTATTCACGTATACTCTAACCACATTTAAGGAAACAAAGGAACACATTAATTTTACTGAAAAATTGTGTGTCCTTTGGTACATTGGGCTTTAGTATCCTTATCTGCCAAATGAGGACTCTCCTTCATGTGGAGGAGCTCCAAAATCCTTTCCAGCTCCAATAATGGATGAATCTATGGACTTTCCCACCTCATAAGCACCATAAAAGACAGAAAGGGGGATTGTACCATGGATCAAAGACCCTGATGGCAGCCTTGGTCCTGATATAAATCAGCGGCCTCCACTGGAGTGTGGTACACAACCTCTCTGGGCTTGCTGGGTAGCTCAGCTGTTAAAGAATCTGCTTGCAGTGCAGGAGACCCCAGTTTGATTCCTGGGTCGGGAAGTTCCCCTGGAGAAGGGATAGGCTATCCACTCCAGTATTCTTGGGCTTCCTTTGTGGCTCAGCTGGTAAAGAATCTGCCTGAAATGCATGAGGCCTGGGTTTGATCCCTGGGTTGAGAAGATCCCATGGAGGAGGGCATGTCAACCCATTCAGTATTCTTGCCTAGAGAATCCCCATGGACAGAGGAGCCTGGTGGGCTGCAGACTATGGGATGGTAAAGAGTCAGACTTGACTGAACAACTAAGCACAGCAGCAGCACACAACCTCTCTGTACTCAGTTTCTTGTTTAAATACAAATTTGATTAAACTATTTGTAAGCCACATTTATGGTTCACTTGTGTGGCATGTCTGATGACTGTCTACAGATCCTTCAAAACTCTGCTGCTCATTTTTTTTTCTAACTGGCGTATAGTTGCTTCACAGTGTTGTATTAGTTTCTACTTCACAGCAAAACGAATCAGCTTCATGTATACATATATCACCTCTTTCTGGGATTTCCCTCACATTTAGATCATCACAGAGCTTGGAGTAGAGCTCCCTGTGATATGCAGTCGGCTCTCATTAATTATCTATTTTATACATAGTAGTGAATATGTCTGTTGCTCAGTTCCTGAAGATAATTATCCATAAAAATGTACTGAAATGATGATTGAAGAGCCATGATACACTTTAAAGTTAACATTTTTCTTTCTTTTATTGCAGTGAGAGCATTTAACAGGAGATTACTCTTTGAGCGTTCACTATTGCCCAGCAGATCTCTAGAACTTAAGCAGCTCGCATAACTGAAATTTTCTACCCACTGAACAGCAGCTCCCCATTTTCTTTCCCCCATTCCCTAGCAACCACTGTTCTTCCTCTCTGCTTCTATGAGTTTGACTGTGTTAACACGATACCCCATATAAATGGGATCATGCAGTATTTGTCCTGTTTCTGACTTATTTCACTTAACATAATGTCCTCAAGGTTTATCCACACTGTTGCATATACCCAGGATTTCCTTCTTTTTAAAGGCTGAATAATATTCCTCTGTATGTATATATCATATTTTCTTTACCTACTCATCCATCAGCGGATGTTTGTTGGTTGGTTTTTTTCCAGTTTTTCCAATCTATTATTAAATTTAATTTTACTTTGGAGTATAGTCACTTTAAAATGTTGTGGTAGTTTAATAAGTAAAGTGATTCAGTTATACGTATACATATAACCATTTTTTTCCAGATTCCTTTTCCGTATAGGTTTTTATTGACTCAGACTGTAATTGTAGCTATTTGACTAAGGCTGAATCCACAAACTAGTTTTAACTCTTTTTATCACTTTTAGAGAAAAAAGCAAACAAAATCGTAAAATCATTGGGAAAACAACATCTGGCCAGACAGATTATAATTTTTACTGATGTTTAAATCAGAATACCTTCTTAAAATTGGTCAAATCTGTTAAAGTTTTTTTTTTTTTTTTTAAGTGTCTGGGTGAACAGACACACTTCTAAAGAAAGGGCATGCTCCTGGTTTCCATGATGGTGAGATGGTCTCCATCCTTCATGCCACAGTGAAGAAATATCCAAGATTAATATAATTTAGAGATTAACTTAACTCCTTTGTTCTGGTATTGACTAAGGGGGTGACTAGGGCTTCCCAGGTCGTACTAGTGGTAAAGAATATGCCTGCAGTGCAGGAGATGTGGTTGCAATCCCTGGATCAGGAAGATCCCCGGGAGGAGGAAATGGCAACCCACTTCAGTATTCTTGCCTGGAAAATCCGTGGACAGAGGAGACTAGCAGGCTACAGTTCATGGAGTTGCCAAGAACTGAACACAACTGAGTGACTGAGCATGCATGCACAAGGGATAACTAACTTCTTTATTTGGTATTGATTAAAGTATAATAAAGGAGAAGGCAATGGCACCCCACTCCAGTACTCTTGCCTGGAAAATCCCATGGATGGAGGAGCCTGGTGGGCTGCAGTCCATAGGGTTGCTATGAGTCGGACATGACTGAGCGACTTCACTTTCACTTTTCACTTTCATGCATTGGAGAAGGAAATGGCAATCCACTCCAGTGTTCTTGCCTGGAAAATCCCAGGAACAGGGGAGCCTGGTGGGCTGCCGTCTATGGGGTCACACAGAGTTGGACACGACTGAAGCGACTTAGTAACAGCAGCAGCAGCAAAGTATAATCGTGACTAGTACCTTCATGATACTCTTTATCTGAAGAGTTATGTGAATGAGCAGGGGGAAATACCTACAGGCAGAGTAGATTTCAATAAATAACTTCCTCCCTCGAGTGGAGACACTAAGTTCCAAAGGAAGTGAGGAAAGATTTTTTACTGACTATTCTAAGTTACAAGCAAAAGATAAGTTTAAAATATCTCACTTTTCTGTTTTGATTAAAGTACCAAAATCAGACTTCCCTGGTGGTCCAGTGGTTAAAACTCTGCACAGGGTACAGGTTCAATCCCTGGTCAGGGAACTAGATCCCATATGCTGCACTGTGTGGCCAAAAAAAAAGGGAGTTGAATCAATTTAAACTTAAAAAAACAAAAACAAAAACAAAAATGCCTTGTAAAAATAAAATTCCCACTTTCTTTTTGCCTTCACTAATAAATTCAAGTATGAATTTCATCAGAGAACGTTGCTCAAGCTCAACAGACATATTTTCTTAAATCCTAACACTGTGTGGATATAAAAGGCTGGCTAAAAAAAAAAAAACTTCACTCTATCCTAAATTACCAGACCACCTGACCTGCCTCCTGAGAAATCTGTATGCAGGTCAAGAAACAAGAGTTAGAACCGGACATGAAACAGACTGGTTCCAAATCAGGAAAGGAATACGTCAAGGCTGTATGTTGTCATCCTGCTTATTTAACTTATATGCAGAGTACATCATGAGACATTCTGGACTGGATGAAGAACAAGCTGGAATCAAGATTGCCAGGAGATATATCAATAACCTCAGATATGCAGATGACACCACCTTACGGCAGAAGGTGAAGAAGTAAAGAACCTCTTCATGAAAGCGAAAGAGGAGAGTGAAAAATTTGGCTTAAAATTCAACATTCAGAAAACTAAGATCATGGCATCCTGTCCCATCACATCATGGCAAATAGATGGGGAAACAATGGAAACAATGAGAGGCTTTATTTGGGGGAGCTCCAAAATCACTGCAGATGGTGACTGCAGCCATAAAATTAAAAGACACTTACTCCTTGGAAGGAAAGTCATGACCAACTTAGACAGCATGTTAAAAAGCAGAGACATTACTTTGCCAACAAAAGTCAGTCTAGTCAAAGTTATGGTTTTTCCAGTAGTCATGTATGGATGTAAGAGTTGGACCATAAAGAAAGCTAAGCGCCTAAGAATTGATGCCTTTGAACTTGGTGTTGGAGAAGACTCTTGAGAGTCCCTTGGACTGCAAGAAGATCCAACCAGTCCATCCTGAAGGAAATCAGCCCTGAATATCCATTGTAAGGACTGATGCTGAAGCTGAAACTCCAATACTTTGGCCACCTGATGCAAAGAACTCATTTGACTCAAAGACTCATTTGAAAAGACCCTGATGCTAGGAAGGATTGAAGGTGGGAGGAGAGGGGGTTGACAGAGGATGAGATGGTTGGATGGCATCACCAACTTGATGGACAAGTTTGAGTGAACTCCAGGAGTAGGTGATGGACTGGGAAGCCTGGCATGCTGTAGTCCATGGAGTTGCAAAGAGTCAGACACGACTGAGCGACTGAATTGAACTGACATTGACATTGACATTGAAGTCACTCAGTCGTGTCTGACTCTTTGCGACCCCATGGACTGTAGCCTACCAGGCAGCTCCTCCATCCATGGAATTTTCCAGGCAAGAGTACTGGAGTGGGTTGCCTTTTCCTTCTCCAGGAGATCTTCCCGACCCAGGGATCGAACCTGGGTCTCCCGCATTGTAGGCAAGACGCTCTACCATCTGAGCCACCAGGGAAGACCGAATTGAACTGAACTGATCCTAAATTATGTGCAGGTCTGGTGTTTTTGGGAAAATACGAGGAAGAATAAAGTGCACGTATGCAGAACATATGGGTATACACTAAATATATGCTAGAAGCTAAGTAGGTGAAATGAAATGTGTGTTAAGTCCATTGCTTGTCTCAATTTAAATTGGTAGGGTAGCTGCTACCAATAGCAACTATTTGAGATATACATCAAACCTATGTGTGGTAGATGAAGGGTGAAACTTCGGATATGGAAAATGTGTCATGGACTAAATTAAACATAGACAGCATATTAAAAAGCAGAGACATTACTTTGCCAACAAAGGTCCATCTAGTCAAAGTTATGGTTTTTCCAGTAGTCATGTACAGATGTGAGAGTTGGGCTATAAAGAAAGCTGAGCACCAAAGAATTGATGCTTTTGAACTATGGTGTTGGAGAACTCTTGAGATTCCCTTGGACTGCAAGGAGATCCAACTAATCAATCCTAAAGGAAAGAAGTCCTGAATATTTGTTGGAAAGACTGATGCTGAAGCTGAAACTCCAATACTTTGACCACCTGATGCAAAAAACTGACTCACTGGAAAAGATCCTGATACTGGGAAAGATTGAAGGCAAGAGGAGAAGTGAATGACAGAGGAAGAGATGGTTTTAGGGCATCACTGACTTGATGGACATGAGTTTAATGGATGTGAGAGTTGGACTGTGAAGAAGGCTGAGCACTGAAGAATTGATGCTTTTGAACTGTGGTGTTGGAGAAGACTCTTGAGGGTCCCTTGGACTGCAAGGAGATCCAACCAGTCCATTCTGAAGGAGATCAACCCTGGGATTTCTTTGGAAGGAATGATGCTAAAGCTGAAACTCCAGTACTTTGGCCACCTCATGCAAAGAGTTGACTCATTGGCAAAGACTCTGATGCTGGGAGGGATTGGGGGCAGGAGGAGAAGGGGACGACCCAGGATGAGATGGCTGGATGGCATCACGGACTCGATGGATGTGAGTCTGACTGAACTCCGGGAGATGGTGATGGACAGGGAGGCCTCGCATGCTGTGATTCATGGGGTCACAAAGAGTCGGACATGACTGAGCGACTGAACTGAACTGAACTGAACTGAAGAGTAGGTGATGGACAGGGAAGCCTGGCATGCTATAGTCCATCGGGTCACAAATAGTCAGACACAACTGAGTTGAACTGAACTTAAGATACTTCATCTGAAAAGTGTCTTTTAAGTATCAGATACTCAAAGACAAGTCAACTTCTCAGTCTTATTTCTAGGAATCAGAGAAGTTTTGTAACTTCTTTAAGCTATCGATTTTCATTTAGTATTGTAACTATTGGGGCTTCCCTGGTGGCTCAGAGGTTAAAGTGTCTGCCTGCATTGCAGGAGACCTGGGTTACATTAATTTGCTTTTTTGCCCCTCAAATGCTCAATGACTAGAGAAAGTATAGACCCTGAGTTGATGGAAAGAAGCCTGGGTTGTTGTTGCTTTAACCCTTTGAGCCAGATGGTGTTCTCTAGCGGCTCTAACAGGATCTCTCCTGTTAAGAGGTGGGTCTGTGCCCCCTCCCCTTAAAATTGGGTAGGCTTTGACTGGACTCTGTGTGACTTTCACAGTGGGTGATTGAGCTTCTTGCTCACTAGTTGGGACACTTGTTTTGAAACTCTGGGCAGCCATGTCAACAGTCTAACTATTCTCAGGCCTCCATGCTGTGAGGAAGCCCAGATGAACCCAGAAGAACCACATGGAGAATGCCTGAGCATAATACATGGAGAGGGAGAGAGAGATGGTCAGCCAGACTCCGGCTGCACCAGTGGCCCCCTCCCCTACTGCACCAGCTCCTCTCTCTGTCTGCCTGAAAGACCCCAAGGTAGACCTTCTCAGCTGAACTCCTCTTCAACTCCTGACCCACAGAAACATTGAAATATCATAACTGATTTTTGTTTGTAGCCACGAAATTTGAGGTGACTTGTTATGCAGCAGTAAATAACTGAAATACCTTCTCAGAAAGGAAAACTGTTCTAAACTAGAGCTGATATTTTAAAAATGACACTGTTGCATAAACTATGCAGAAGTGTGGACGAGTAGATAGTAGGCACAGGTAAATTAGTGGATAGGGCAAGCAGTTACACCTCAAAAGAGCTTTTGTCCTAGCCACCTTCGTTTCTCTTGTTTCCATACTCTGCCTTAGCTATTCATGCCTTCCCTTGCATCACTCACTCATGCTTTTCAGTTGTGGGTGGACATTAGAGCCACTTCAGTTCAGTTCAGTTGCTTAGTCACGTCCGACTCTTTGTGACCCCATCGGCTGCAGCACGCCAGGCTTCCTGTCCATCACCAACTCCCAGAGCCACTAGGAAAACTTAAAAAAAATAATAAATATCCAGGCCCATATTTAATTGCTTGAGGTGGGACCCGAATGTAGGTACATTTTAAATCTCACCAGGTGGTTCCAGTTTGCAGCCAGGGCTGGGAACCACTGTTGGATGCTACTGCTGCTGCTACGTCGCTTCAGTCGTGTCCAACTCTGTGCGACCCCATAGACGGCCTCCTACCAGGCTCCTCTGTCCCTGGGATTCTCCAGGCCAGAACACTGGAGTGGGTTGCCATTGCCTTCTCCAATGCATGAAAGTGAAAAGTGAAAGTGAAGTCGCTCAGTCGTGTCCGACTCTTCGCGACCCCATGGACTGCAGCCCACTAGGCTCCTCTGCCCATGGGATTTTCCAGGCAAGAGTACTGGAGTGGGGTGCCATCACCTTCTCCGCTGTTGGATGCTAACAGCACCCACATCTGTACCCCTGGCTCCGTTCTTCCCTGGAGCTACAGGTTCATAAAGTCAGCTGCTTCCTAAACACCTGGAAGTGGAGGTCTCCCAGCCCTCTCAGAATGCTCCATTTCTACCACCACTCCTTCTCTCAGGAGACGATACCACTGTCCACAGAAATGTTCAAGCCAGATGCTCGGGAACCATCCAGATTCCTTCACCTTCCGTCTTCCTCATTCCCTGTGTCTGTGTGGGTATGCTCAGTCGCTCAATCATGTCTGACTCTTTGCAACCCCCCAGACTGTAGCCCACCAGGAATTGTCCATGGAATTCTCCAGACAAGAACACTGGGGTGGGTTGCCGTTCCCCTCTCCAGAGGATCTTCCTAACCCAGGAATCAAACCCATGTCTCCTGTAGCTCCGGCATTGGCAAATTCTTTACCACTGAGTCACCTGGGGGCTTCCCTGCATCTAGTTAAATACACATCAGTTACTTCCACCCAATTAAATTATGAGTCAGTCTCTACTGCTCCATCTTGGTCTACATTCTCTCCCTGCATTAAAATCCTGCCAGGCATCTGTCTGCTCTCTTCTAACTCATCCACATAGAAACCACAGTGACTTTCTTGAATACACAAATAATCACACTCTTCTGAGTAAATCCCTTGAATGGCTACCTTTAGAATAAGACTCAGAATCATAAGATGGCTTGTGATGCCTGGCACACTTTGCCTCATGCCTTTTGGATCAAGCTTCATCTGAAATCCCATTCCTTCATTTAATGCTCCAGCGATCCTGGGCCTTCATTCCCTTTGAACATGCTCCCAGATACTCAGTCCTGTCTGTGAGGAGATGCTGTAAACTCTTCCTGGAATGTTCCATCTCCTTTTCCCTTTCCCTCTCCTGGCTTGGTCTTAATTGTCCTTTATCCTGAGTTTAAACAGACTCCAGAGCCTCAGATAGGGTTTCTCTGAGTCTCTGGTTTAGGTGGGTTCCCCTGTTACAATTGCCCAAAGCATCTGTACTTACCCTTCTGGAAAGCTCATCAAACATCTGCCTTCCTAGACTATAAGCTCCCAGGCAGGTCATGAAATGTGTGCTGCTGCTAGGAGTGGGGTGCCATTGCCTTCTCCGCATGAAATGTATACGTCACTGCATATACTCTGTTCATTGGTGATTGAATGAATGGATAAACAAGTGAGTGTGGATTAAGAGAGCCGTATCAGCTCTGAGGGAAGTTCTTGGGGTGATATGCTGATCTCTGTGCTTGGCTATGGCCCATTTAAAATTCAGATCAACAATTTGAATAAGTTGTAGAAGACGGCAGCTTGTTTTAAATGATATAAAATTGAAAGGATTGGCTAATGTATTCCCTGTGTTTGATGGCAGGCAGAAAGCAAGGTTCTAAAACCTAACAGCTAGCTGGAGTGACGGGTCAGAACTTACAGACTGTAATCTAATAAAGGTAAATGCAGTATCCTGTCCTTGTATTCTAGTCACTATGCAAGTATCCGACAGGGTACACTTGCCGCAGAAACAGTCCAGGGTGTGTTAGTAACATAGTAAGTTATGTTTGAGCCAGTACAGTAAGTCCCCTACATATGAGAGCACGTTCATTAAGTCCAATTTGTTTGTAAGTCCAACAAAATTAACCTAAGTACCCAACTAATACAATGCTGTACTGTAATAGGTTTATACTACTTTTCACACAATAATATGTACATAAAAAGAAAACCCAAAAAATAAAGCATTTTTTTATCTTACAGTACAATACCTTACAGTAATACTAGCTACATCACTGCTGCTTTTACACTTGCTTCCAGACATCCTGGTCTTGAAATAAAGATACTGTGCTACTGAGCTACATTCAGTACTGTACAGTAAAGTACACAAAAGCACAGCCACTTGTAGAGGACGCACGCATTGTACGCCAGTCATGTGAACTAATTTATGTGGCGGGACATGCGAATGCAGGTTCGCATCTTTGAAAGTCTTCAACTGAAAGTTCACATGTAGGGGACTTACTATAATTGCTGAGGCTCCTGGAACTGCTCATGCCATCTTAGATTCCTTTAATGGAAAAGTAGAGCCACACCAAGAGAGGGGCAGTTTCCACAGTCCCCTGCCTTGATCCAGCTGTCTCTGGAACAATGTACTTCATTTATGGAACCACATTTCATCAGCATACACTCGAAGGAGTTTGACCAGGGTGGTGAGAGCTAACCTCTCTCATCTGCTCATTCTCTTGAGCATCTGCTCTGCGTTCTCAACAGGATCTCTCATCCCTTAGTCTGTCCCTAGTCTCTGGGTTCATCATCCCCCTTCATAGACCACAGATGCCTTGATTAAGTACCTTATGATTCTCGGCCCCCGTATCCCTGAGACCTAGGATCTACCACTATGTTTTTTTAGAGTTCATAATTTGGCTCATTCCTTTTCTTTCCTCCTCCATCTGGCATGTTGAGAATGGCTTGGAGAAAGCCAGGCCAGTTGGCTCCATGACAAATCCATACCATCCAGGATTAGTGGCCCCTCAGTCTGGCTCAGCTCTTTCATTCATCTAGGCCATATTCTATCACATTCCCATAAGGAAGTTCTAAACCTTTTCCCACTTAAAAAAAAAAAATGTATTTATTTGACTGTGCCGGGTGCTAGTTTTGGCATGTGGGATCTAGTCCCCTGACCAGGGATTGCTTGCATTGAGAGCACAGAGTCTTAGCCACTGCACCACCAGGGAAGTCCCACTTTCCCCACTTTTTAATCCTAAAGCAAACTCCAAAATTCTCACTCAGAAGAAATAGTTTCCTTAAACTTTCTCCTCACAATCTCAGATTTCTTCTCTGTCTTCACTCTTCCTTTCTCTCCTTCCTTCCTCAGAATTCTGAGAAAGAGAAAGAATCTGTCTTTCCTTCCAAAGCTTCTATTTCCGCATGGATTTTGATACCATTTTCTTCCATTTCCTCTGGGACTTTGCTTCATAATTTATCTTCTGTATTTTCCTCTCTTCAAATTCTTTCTCAGTGCCAGCTCTCTTACCTCCTCAGTGAACACACTCAAGTGCTTTGTGGAGATTAATTGTGTGGTGATTGTTTTAAGATGGATTGGAGAGAGGAGAAACCAAGCCAGAGAGTTCAATTAGAAGGCTTTTTCTAGAGTCCAGGTGAAAGGCAGAGGGAAACTGTCCAGGGTAGTGAAGGAAGAAATATAGAACAGGTGAGATTCTGAGAGGATTTTGTTGTCAGAATGACCTTGAGTTAGTTGCTATTTATGACTTTGTCTTATTTTCCTGTGGTTTTCTCAGCTCCTTGGGGGCGAATACCGTGTCAGATTCATCTCACAATTTCTTCTCACTTTCCTGCATGAAATGGAGCTTTGAACAAATGCTTAGGATTTCCTTAAGACGTGAGGTGGGGGCAGGGGTAGGGGTGGGGGTAGGGATGGAGGGAGAGCTGCGCCCTGGAAGGTGTGTTTTTTTAAAAAGAGGATCATCGTTGAGAAAGGGAAAGGTAGCTCCATATTAGGAAGAAGAGAGGAATAGACCTTTGCTCCTCAAAACATGGCCCGTTGTAGTGTTTTCCCATTGCTGTAACAGATGGGATTTGCTATAAAAAATGGCCACAGCTTAGTGACTTAAAACACCACAAATTTGGAGAACGGCAGTCTGAAATGGGTCTCATTGGGTCAAAATCAAGGTGTCAGCAGGGCTGCATTGCTTTCCGGAAGCTCTGGGGAAAATTCGTCTTCTTGCCTTTTGCAGCTTCTAGAAGCTGCCTGCATTCCTTGGCTCGTGGCCCCCTTTCATCTTCAAACCCAGCAATGGCTGGTAGGTCTTTCTCACAGTGAGTCCATCTTATACTCTCTTTATTCTCCTTCTCCTTATAAGGACCCTTGTGATTATATTGGGGTCACTGAGATAATCTAGATAATCTCCCCTTCTCCAGGATGACCTGATTAATAACCGTAATTCTATCTGCAGCCTTAATTTGCCAATAACCTTATGTATTCCCTGGTTCTGGGGGATTAGGTGGGGTAGATGGCTTTGGGACTACTATTCAGCTGCCACATCCTTGGACAGGCAGCATCTCCACCACCTGGGAGCTTATTAGAAATACAGAATGGGGTTCCACCCCCAAGTCGAGGAATCAGAATCTGCATTCTCATTGGATCCCCAGGGGATTTGAATGTACTTTAACATTTGAGAAGTAACTAGTAAGCTACCTGTAAGCTTCCCTCTACTTTAAACTTGCCACAATTTTATGAAAACTGCATTTTTCCCCCACTTTCAAATCTTCATTATTCCTTCTAATCCCGGTTTCCTGCCAAAAAAAAAAGTTAATTTTGATTTATACCCCTGGTGTTAATTCCCCAAAAGCCAGCCATGAAGATGACAACACTTCATGCATATTTTTTACTGGCAGAAAGTAGATGTTAGAAAAGGCAATTAAATTATAAAGTTATCCATGATGCAAAGGTACTGGCCCGCAAAGAATATTTTCTTTCTCAAGAAGATTCATAGGAGAACAGCCTTCATTAGTGTATAGATAATATTAGTGGCCCAGCAAGTGAAGCAAAACGTACACAGATGAGCTGTTTTTAAGGCATCTCTGAAAGGCTCAGCATTTGAGAAATGTGACCAAAGCTGATTATAAAATTCCTTTCAGAATTGCAGGAATGGCAACCCATAAATAACTGGTTCTCACTGGTGCAAAAACGAAGTTGTAGGCTGTTTCTCCTTTTGTAGGCAAAAAGATTAAGCTCACCTCTAAGATGACAAGTCCTCAAGGTAAGGACCAGCAATGTCTGAGGCCTAGGAGGCACTTCATACATTTGGATTCTTTTCACTACCATACAATATGTTATGTTAAATTACAGAGATGCAGTGAAAAAAAAAATTAGATAAATAAGAGGGGAATATTTCAATGACCATCTTACTGGACTCCCTACTTCCTTTTGTTCATTCATCTATTTGAACATTTATGAATCATCTACTGAATGGTACCCATTGTTCTAGGCCCTGTGGATATACAGCTGTGATCCCTGTCATTTATGAGCTCACATTCCAGTGGGACAAACAGTCACATAAGTAAATAATTAGGATGACGTGAGTGCTAAACAAGGCCTCTCTCCTCTGATCTGTCCTTCCCATTCTAGCGGATTTATCTTTAATGTTGCCTACCTCTCCCCTTTGCCAATTGGATTAGTTATCTGGCTTTATTACTTTTATTTCCAGCCCTAGTTACTAATGTTGTCTCGAGGCAGTCTTGTTCTAGAAAATGAAAACGCTCCAACTAGTGCAAGTAAAAAAGAGGTTACTCTAAAGATGGAGTAGGGACTCATGGGACTTCAGAACAAGTTAAAGAAGCAGAAATGGCAGGAAGTGAGGCAGCTCCCAAACAACCCTTGTTCACCTCCACTCTGGCTTCTCTCCCTTTGTGTGGAATAGTCCAGACTCCAAGGCAGAGAGCCTGGTTGGCCCGCTTAGTCTTTTCAGACAGGCCCCCTCCTGACTGCTGCAATCATTGTCACTACACTCTGCTTCCTTCGAGTCACTCACTCAGCGTAAGCTGTAGTTACCTTTTTTTCCATCTGTGTGTTTCACATCTGTTCTCCTCTCCAGGTTTGGTAGCGACCGTATCTGTTTTATTTCTGCTGTATCCAGCCATAGTGCAGTATGCGGTATGCACACAGTGTACTGCTTCATCCCAACCACAGCAGGCGTTTAGTAAATAAATACAGGAAAGAGTGAGACCAAGGAAGCGGGCGGGGGCGGGGGCGGGGGGTGGGGGGTAGGGGGGAGGCCTGGAGCGCATATTGTTGGCCACCAGTCACCTTGCAGGGCAGGAAGAGATTGAAGACAGCCTTGGGTCCACTGCTCAGCAAGGCTGAGGAGGAATGTTCTTAAGAAGCGTTGTATATAGGATGATCTCCCCCAGATAAGTCCTGGTCACCAGGGTAGACATACATTCTTTCCATTTCAAAGGCATACCAACCTTTATACCTAGAGACACCCTTCTCCTTCATGGCCCAATGTAAATGCTTCCACACTTTCCTTTTTAAAATTTATTGAGCAGCTAATATATGCCAGATTCTATATCAGACACTTTCCATGCATCATCTCTTTTCATTTTTACTGAGACTCTAGCAGGTGATATCCTCATTTTACAGCTACAGAGTTAAGTTTCAACAATTTCAACCATTCATCCAAGGTCATAGAACTAACAGGTAACAGAGCCAAGGTTAGAGAACAGGTCTGTTTCATTCCAGAGCTGCTTGCATGATGTTTGGCTGTTTCCTCTCTATTCTCCCCTCCTTGACTGCTCTCTTCTCTGTGACACTCCAGCCTTCCTCATACAAGCAGCACAGCGTTTACATACTTTCAGGCGCAGATATTCTGGCCGCCCTGCAGTGCTGTCTGTCTTAGGGCAGTTGTGTCCTCAGCGCCTGGTACCTAGTGGAGGCCCAACCAAAACCTGGGCTGAGCTTCGGAAGGATAGGCAGTTACTATGCTATTTTTAAAACTCCACAAAGTACCATGAGTATCTTATTATATAGGAATGTCATAAATATTCTTCCCATCTCTGTTACTGAAATTTAAAGAGCATGTGTCTATTCTCCATAAGTATATAATGCTTAGGTCACATAACAGTCAGCAGAGACTCACCCGTCTGTTGTCGTGGATGGTAAATGCAGAGTGATGGGATGGTCTAGCACTAGCAGAATGTTCCTTTGACTCAGAAGAGTGGCCTGAATAAGGACCGACTGTAGAGCACAGGGAACTGTGCTCAATATTCTGTAACGGCCTAAAGGGAAAAGCATCTTAAAAAGAATAGGTGTATGTATATGTATAGCTGATTCACTTCGCTGTACACCTGAAACTAACACAACATTCTAAATGAACTATACGCCAATTAAAAAAAATGATTTTAGAGGGTAGAGAATGAAGGAGAGCTTTTTAGCATATTTATATACAATTAGCAAAACCCCACTGTAGCACAATAGCACATATGAACTAATGGAAAAGTAATAAAAATATTAGCATAACATGTCAAAAAAAGAGCAGCCTGGTATAGCTACAAATTGACATTCTCTCATTCAACAGATTGCTATTAAATACCTACTCTGTGCACATTTGGGCTTCCCTGATAGCTCAGGTGGTAAAGAATCCACCTGCAGTGAAGGAGACCCCGGTTCGATTCCTGGGTCGGGAAGATCTGCTAGAGAAGAGATAGGCTACCCACTCCAGTATTCTTGGGCTTCCCTTGTGGCTGAGCTGACAAAGAATCTGCCTGCAATGCAGAAGACCTGGGTTCAATCATCCCTGGGTTGGGAAGATCCGCTGGAGAAGGAAACAGCTACCCACTCCAGTATTCTGGCCTGGGGAATTCCATGGTCTGTATAGTCCATGGGGTTGCAAAGAATCAGACACAACCGAGCGACTTTCACTTTCGTATCCATCTATCTGTGCACATTATTGGTCACTCGGGTGAGCATGGTGAAGATGCAGAAATGACTGGGAGGAGAATTCTGCCTGCATGTTCCTTATCATTTAGAATACGCACCTCACACAGACAGGCCTGTGATGTAGAAGGTACTGGGCTTAGGAGACATCCACTGATAAGGTCTGTGGGAATTGAAAGGAGACAGAGATGACTTATGGCAGGGATGGTGGAGACAAAGAGCTTCACAAGATACCTGGCATTTCAGGTAGAGTATAAAATTTGGGCAAGTGGACACATCTTTTGTTGTTCAGTCTCTAAGTCGTGTCTGATTCTTTGTGACCCCATGGACTGCAGCACGCTAGGCTTCCCTGTCCATCACCAACTCCCAGAGCTTGCTCAAACTCACATCCATCGAGTCAGTGATGCCATCCAACTATCTCATCTTCTGTGTCCCTTTCTCCTGTCTTCAATCTTGCCCAGCATCAGGGTCCTTTGCAGTGAGTCAGTTCTTCACATCAGGTGGCCAAAGTATTGTATCTTCAGTTTCAGCATCAGTCCTTCCAATGAATATTCAGGACTGATTTCTTTAGGATTGACTGGTTTCTCCTTGCAGTCTAGGGGACTCAAGAGTCTTCTCCAGCACCATAGTTTAAAAGCATCAGTTATTAGGCACTCAGCCTTCTTTGTGGTCCAACGCTCATATCCATAAAATGACTACTCGAAAAGCCATAACTTTGGCTATACACATCTTTGTCAGCAAAGTGACATCTCTACTCTTTTTTTTTTTTTTGTCTCTGCTTTTTATCAAGGACAAAACTCACATGGAGGTAGGGGTAAGTGGCCAACACTGGGCTTGTGCTCATCTGTAAAGGGCAGAGCAAGAAGGGCATTTGGAAAAGCAGATGAGTGCCCAGTTGTCAATGGTCTTGAGTGCCAGGTTGTAGACACTGAATTTTACTCTTAAGGAAGATGGGGAAGTAGTCCTAATTATACTTGAAGAAGAGTAGTCTGGCAACAGGCTCAGGGATGAATTTGTAGGTGGGAGACCAGAAGCAGAGAGAACTGTTATTTTCTGTTTATTTGATAGTACTGGGTCTTTACTGATCACACAGCTGTGTAGGTGGATTGAAAACTTCTGTTAGAACCATTTTTTGAAACTCAGACATAGTCTTAAGTGACTCATCTGTAAGCCAAGGAGAATTTCTAAGGAGTCATCACAGATAGGCTCAAAAAATGCACAGTGTGAATGAAGAAATCTGCTAACAGCTCTTAAGCCAGACAAGTCAGGTCCAGGAGAGGTAAGTTAATGTGGGAAGCTGAAGTAAACCGCATCTGTGAAAGCCGCACTGCCTTGCTGCCTAGTGCCGGCAAAATGCCAGACATGGAGAACAGACCTATGGACGCAGGAAGAGCGGAGGAGGGAGAGGGTGAGATGTATGGAGAGAGTAACATGGAATCTTACAGTACCATGTGTAAAATAGATAGCCAATAGGAATTTACTGTATGAACCAGGGAACTCAAAGAGGGGCTCTGTGATAGTCTAGAGGGATGGGACAGGGAGAGAGATGGGAGGGAGGTTCAGGAGGGAGGGGACATGGGTGTACCTATAGCTGATTCTTGTTGATGTATGACAGAAAACCACAAAATTCTATAAAACAATTACCCTTCAATTAAAAAATAAATAAGTTTAAAAATAAATAAAGAAAAAGAAAATGCCAGCAGGACGGGCCTGAGACAGAATGGGGCAAAACCTGCCACCTTAGATAGACAACCCCAGGGAGAGGAGAGAAAGGGAGATTAGAATGCTTAAGTTAAATCAAAACACTTTTTTAAACGTTTATTTTTTATTGAGATATAGTTGATGTACAGTATTATATGTTACAGGTGTAAAATATAGTGATTCACAATTTTTGAAGGTTATATTCCGTTTAGAATTACTATAAATATTTGCTATATTCCCCACATTGTGCAGCGTTGTACAGTTGTACAGTATATCCTTGTAGCTTATTTTATATGTAATAGTTTGTACCTCTTAATCCCTTACTCTTATTTTGCTCCTGCCCTCTTTCCTCTTCCCACTGATAACCACTAGTTGGTTCACTATATTTGTGTCTGCTTCTTTTTTGTTATAATCACTTATTTGTTGTATTTCTTAGATTCCATTTATAGTGATATCGTACAGTGTTTGTCTTTCTCTGGCTGACTTACTTCACTTGCCATTGTACCCTCCAAATCCATGCTTACTGCTACAAACGGCAAAAATCTCGTTCTTTTTTATGGCTAAGTGGTATTCCGTTATACATATATACACCACATCTTCTTAATCCCTTCATCTGTTAATAAACACATTGTGTCCATATCTTGGCACTTGTAAAGAATGCGGTTATGAACATTAGGGATGCATGAATCTTTTCGAATTACTGTTTTTGTTTTTTTCAGATGTATACCCATGAGTGGAATTGCTGGGTCATATATGGTAGATCTATTTTTGGTTGTTTGAGAAACCTCCATACTGTTTTCCACAGTGACTGCACCAATTTACTTTCCCACCAACAGTGTACCAGGGTTCCTTTTTTCTCACATCTTCACCAACATTTGTTGTTTGTATTCTTTTTGATGATAGCCATTCTGGTAGGTGTGAGGTAATAAATAGCTCATTGTGGTTTTGACTTGTATTTCCCTGGTGATTAACGATGATAAACATCTTTTCATTTACGTGTTAGCCATCTACACTTCCTCTTTGGAAAAATGTCTGTTCAATTCTTCTACCCATTTTTTAATCAGTTTTTTTTTTTTATGTTGAGTTGTATAAGCTGTTTCTATATGATGAATATTAGCCCCTTTCTGGTCATACCATTTGCAAATATTTTCTCCCACTAATTAGGTTGTCGTTTCATTTTATCAGTGGTTTCCTTTGCTGTGCAAAAACGTTTAAAATCAAAACGACTATTGAGGTGCAAAAGGCAGATTTGTCAATAGCAAATTGAATTTGCCATTTAAATTAGTAAAAACAAAACAGGGAACAGTAATTAGGGAAAGGTAAAGCAGTTGCTAAATGAACCCCTAACTCATGGTCCAGATTGTCCCCCAGCATCCTGTGCTGCTGCCTGGTCGGCCCCCCAGGAGACTGTTTTATGGTGTGAGAACCCTTGAGGGATGGAGTCGCGTGCAGATTCAAACAGTGGGCTTCAGTGTGAAGCTGCAGCAGCGGATTCACCAGCTTAGGCTGTGGCAGCGACGTAAAGGCTGTGTGTGTGAAGCGGTGCCAGAAACAGCCTTTGCAAAACAGCCACTGCAGGCGAGAATTTTATGAGCTCCCCATATGCAAACTACCATTAGTCACGCATTGATTGATCCATTGCTCCAGGAGCTTCGTTTCCTAACGCAAAGGCAGCTTTTCAGCACAACCTCCCTGTAACACTGCCTCTGTCATCCACACCTTACGTTTTAAAGCTCCTTCATAAGGAGACCTTTTTTAGATTTAAATGCTTAGACCCCTTATGACTGCTGCATGTTGGATAGTGACACTGTGAAGTCTCTGGATGCTTATGCATGCATATTAGTATCTGGATTCCTCCGTCTCTCTCCAAGACATTTTCATAGCAAAACAAATGTAGTGAATTCATAAATAAGAAGGTAGAAAAATAATGCTACTCTCTCACATTAGCCAAGTACTATGATTAAAGCAGACACTTGGCCGAGAAATTCACTAGAACTCAACATTACTATGGAATATCTAAGAATAGATTTTTTTTTCCTTTCCTTCCTTTAGTGTCTTTACAACTTGACATTCTTGTTTTAATTAAGTGTCTTCCTCTGGGAACTATTTGTGATATTCATAGTTATATTTGATATCAGAACTCAGTTATTGACAATTTTCTGAGGGTATATTCAGAGATAGGATATATAAAGTGACAAGGATAGATGTTCTATATTCTACCATGTTGGATTTTTTTTTTTGTTCTTTTAAAGAGGAACAGGCAAGTGCTGTGTACCTGTTTAAAGAGGAAGTATCTCTATAAGCTATGGTTTATATCATGTTTTGCCTTAACATAATAAAATAATGTTTTGCAGAGGAGAGTCTGGAAACAGGGCAAACAACCATTTATGTTTATTCCATACTTCTTGATCTTTATTGATCACACAACTGTGGAGGTAGATTGAAAATTTTGTGGTTTTTTTTAATTGAAGTATATTCAATTTACAATATTATATTAGTTTTCAGGTATACAGCAGAGTTATTAGGCATTTTTATAGCTTATCCTCCATTAAAAGTTACTGTAAGATAATGGCTATAATTCCCTGTGCTGTACAATATATCTTTGTTGCTTATGTATTTTATACATTGTCATTTCTATTTCTTAATCTTATGCCCTAATCTTGCCCCTCCCTGCTTCCCTGTCTCTATCAGTAACCACTGTTTTGTTTTCTCTGCGACTCTGTTTCTGTTTTGCTACATACATTCATTTTATTGTTTAGATTGCACTTATAAGTGATGTCATACAGTGTTGAAGTCTATGTCTTTGTCTGATTTACTTCACTAAGCGTGATATTCGCTGGATCCATCCATGTTGCTGCAAATGGCAGAATTTCATTTTTTTATGGCTGAGTAATATTCCATTGTGTGTGTGTCTATATGTGTGTATGTGTGTATACACACCAATAGCCAAGCTATGGAAGCAACACAAGTGTTGGATATAGAAAGTAATACCATACATACTTACGGAGAGGGCAGGAAGAGGGAAAGAGCTATTTTTCTTTTTTTGTAATGTTTTTGTTTTGTTTTGTTTTTGGCCGCACTGTGTAGCTTGTAGGGTCTTACTTCCCTGACCAGGGATGGAACTCTTGCCCTTGGCAGTGAAAGTGCAGAGTCTTAACCACTGGACTGCTGGGGAGTTCCCAAGAGATATCTTTCTAACATGATGAATGAATAAGAAAGGACAACATTGAGGGTGGTTGAGGGATGGTCACAAGACCAAAATCTTTTACATGACCTTGTGGGCTACATGATCTGGTCCCTGCCTGCCTCTGGCCTCATCTTGTACTTCTGGAAGCCTCAGTCTCTGTCCCGCTCCATACTCCCTCCTCATCTGTGCCTGGCTCCTCATTCATGCTATCCCCTCTAAGAGGCCCTCCCCCTTAACCTCCCAGCCATCTCTTCTCTTTTGTCCATCAGATTTCAGCACACCTATATACACTCAAGTCTCCTTGTCATGATTTATGGCACGTATTGCAACATGTACATAGATATGTGTTTGTGTGACCATTTGATCAGTATGTGCATACTGATATGTCCCCTCTAGTCAGTAAGTTGCAAGAAGTTTGGTACCTTGTCACAAGGTAGGCTTTCAAAAAATACCCCCTGAAAACAAGTAAGGATTGTGTAGTGCTTTTGTGATCATCGATGTGAATGCCACTCACCTTGGCACCATACGGTATTCTCATATTTGTCAGTAGTGGCTGCAGTAATCCCCTTGATAGAAAGCAGAGAGAGCCAGGTTTTGCTACAGTGGATAAAGTATCCTGTAGTAATTGCAAGTTCTGTGAGCTAAAGGTCAATGAATTCTATTAGGCAAGAAGAAAATGTGCAAAAGTTGACTAAGAAATATCTATAGGTCATTAAAAATTGAATATTAGCTTAACCTGTTGAAATCCTTAGCTCTCATGTATGTATTTACACTGGTTTAAATGTTTGATTTTTCGGAAGTGTGTTGGGGAACCTTTTCTGTATTATGGCTAAGATTGCCATTTCAAAAACACAATGCCCTACATTTTTATATCTCTATAAACATTAATGGAGTTTCACAACATACTTTCGTGAACTGCAATGTGACTGTCTCCACTGTGGAGATAAGAGAAGCTCAGGCATGAAGCTATTTCTGTAAATTTTCCAAAGATAGGCCCTGAGCTCATGGAGAAGAGAGCCAGAGACAGAGGACTATCTGTGTGCTCACTGAAAACACATGTTGTGTGCATCTGGAGTCCTGGGCATGGGCTGCGGGGGAGGGGAGTAGGTTGCGAAACCAGAGTTGGCTCTTCAGGCTTGCTGCTCCAATCCTAACAGGGAAATCTTTGTAGAAATGTGTATTCAAATAAAGAGGGTATCAAGGTGATTACCAGGATTAGCTTTTATGGGTCCAAAATGCCTTGAGTATGCTTGATGGCAAGAAGATAGATTAGTCAGCTTTTTAAGGCCTTTAGAACAGTTTTTTTTTTTTTTTCTATCCAGTGAGAGATTCATGGATGAAAAACATTCACAATGTTTGCCTTTCTCTTTTCCTCTCCTTTCCAGATCTATGCAGTTCGATCAGTTGTTCCCAACAAAAGCAATAATGAAATAGTCCTGGTGCTACAGCAGTTTGATTTTAATGTAGATAAAGCAGTGCAGGCCTTTGTGGATGGTGAGTATACATGTCCTGTGAACCTGTAGATGTTAGAACTAAATATTCCATATATTCTGTGTTTTCTTCTTTGAATGAATTGAATACCAATTATTTACTAATACTCTATTTTTTATAAAAATATGCTAGGTTTTAAAAACACGTCTACGTACATTGGTGCTTGCCAGGGTCCTGGAGGTGGTGAGGGATGGGGACTTAGGTTTAATGGGGATAGAGTTTCAGTTTAGGAAAGGAAAAATTCAGGAGACAGATGATGGCGAGAGTTGCACAACCGTGTGAATGTACTCAGTGCCCCTGAACTGTACAGTTAAATATAGTTAAGACAGTGTGTTTCAGGGGCTTTCCGGGTAGCTCAGCTGCTAAAGAATCCACCTGCAGTGCAGGAGACCCCAGTTTGATTCCTGGGTCAGGAAGATCCCCTGGAGAAGGGACAGGCTACCAACTCCAGTATTCTTGGGCTTCCCTAGTGGCTCAATGGGTAAAGAATCCACCTGCAATGTGGGAGACCTGGGTTTGATCCCTGGGCTGGAAAGATCCCCTGGAGGAGGGCATGGCACCCCACATCAGTGTTCTTGCCTGGAGAATCCCATGAACAGAGGAGCCTGGTGGGCTAGAGACCAGAGGGTCGCAAAGAGTTGGACATGGCTGAGCAACTAAGCTCACAGTATGTTTTATATTATGTGAATTTTACCACAGAAAACAGCATTTTAAAAAACACATCTATGTATTAAGAGCAGGATTTGGAAGTTCTTTTTTCCTCATTGGGAAAAAACAGAAGACAGACTATAGATAGTTTGCAAAGGATACCTGTTCTAATGCTAGTAATTCCACTGTCGACCTGTCTGTCCAATCTGTTATTAAACAATGTCCTTTATTTGATGATGTCCTTGTTAATGGAGGATAATGAACTTCATTCCTGATCTGAAAAGCCTTCTCAACTCTTCAACCAGCATAGTTCTACTTGGCCTTACGATTGGAATCCTTGAACTTGATGTTTAAGTAGTCTGAGGGGACTGATTTAGTCTTTAATATCCTTAGTTTATCATTTTGAAATTTCCTAATTAGTCAGAGTATTAGTTCATCTTATCCACCTCTAGAACGTTTTTGCTGTCTAAAAAAATTTGATTTTTTGAATAGCCCATTTCCAGTGATGTTACAGAATCTAAATTCTCAGGAATGTAGTTATTTTATAAATGTATAACCTACTGTTTTACATTTCCTATAAATTATGGGAAATTCTTCTCTCCTAGACAAATTAAACAAATTTCATTTATGAACAAATATCTTATACCTGTTCTTTGATATCATATATCTTCTGTCCTAGCATTAGTTTCTATTTTGTTAATATGGACTAACTAAACATAATCTGACCAGAAGTTCAGGGAATACCTTTCAACATATTCCTCCTTTTATACTAGTTTTGTTTTCTGTTAAACTTACTCAATTTCCTGGAAATAGAACAATCTTCCTAAGTTTCTACATATATTATAATTGCATTTCAGGCAAGGTCTTGGAACCAGATAGCACACTCACATTCTGATATCTGCAGTCAGAGTTTAGAGTGCTAATTGAATTAAAAATTATTATCATTCAAAATTGGAGAAGGAAATGGCAACCCGCGCCAATACTCTTGCCTGGAAAATCCCTTGGACAGAGGAGCCTGGTAGGCCACAGTCCATAGAGTCACAAAGAGTCAGACACAACTGAGTGACTAACACACACACACACACACATCATTCAAAATGGGACTTCCCAGCTGGCGCTAGTGGTGAAGAACCTGCCTGCCAAGGCAGGAGATGCAAGAGACCAGGGTTTGATCCCTGAGTCAGGAAGATCCCATTGAAGAGGGCAACTCACTCCAGTATTCTTGCTTGGAGAATCCCACGGACATGGGAGCCTGGTGGGCCACAGTCCACGGGGTCTCAAAGAGTCAGACATGACTAAAGTGACTTAGCACACATGGTTCAAAATAGACCTGCAAGCAGCCCCACAGTGCATAACTTTTCTGACTGTTCTTCCTGCTTCATGTATGAACAAATATGGAATCTTTATTCGTAAGAAACAAATACAGAGAATGGGATGCTAATCCAGCTTTGCAACATTTGGTACAGTTTGTCTCACAAAAGAATCTGAGAGGCGCACAGCCTGGCGCAGATAAACTCTCTTTTCAGTTTCACTTGCCAGGGTCGCTCACATGGAAAAAAGCTTTAGGAAAGGAAACAGGTTACTATCCCCATGCCTCCCCACCCTCAGCTGGAGTGAGGCCCCCACATTCTCCATCCTGGAAGTTTTTATTATAAAGTGACCCTGATGAGATGCCCAGATGCTCAGTAACTGATGGACTGTCATCAAATCCAACTGTATTTAAATACAGCACCATGCTTGTCCTTCTTGAAATTTTCACCTTGTCAAGATTAAGGTCTCATTTTAAAAAACTCATCGATTGCTGAGATATCATTTTGGATGGGAGTCAATAGGAAAACTTGTTTAAAGATCACTGAAAATCAGAAATAATCACTAGGAATCACTTATGAGGCACACTAAAAGCACACTTTCTGAGTGGCTTAAAAAGCTCCAAACAGGACTTCCCTGGTGGCTCACTGGTCAAGAATCTTCCTGCCAGTGCAGGAGACAGGGACTCGATCCCTGATCCAGGCAGATCCCACATGCCCTGGAGCAGCTACGCCCCCGTGCCACCACTATTGAGCCTGTACCCTAGAGCTGGGGAACCGGCACGACCGAGCCCGAGCCCACGTGCTGCAGCTGCTGCAGTCCTGGAGCCCTGGAGCCCGTGCTCTGCAGCAAGAGAAGCCACTGCAAGAAGCCTGCACACCACACCTGGAGAGTAGCCTCCACTGGCTGCAACCAGAGAAAAGTCCCTGAGGCAACGAAGACCCAGTACAGCCGAAAATAAATAAACTAATTAAATTATGTCTATAAAAAAACCTCCAAGCAGTTTTAGTATAATTAAAGTTTAATAGTAACAGTTTCAAAATTGTCTGTAAACACAGGTTCTTCAGAATTACCCTCTAAAAGCTCATGGTTCAAATTGCAAATAGAATTTATGTCCAAATATAAAAATTAGAAGAATAATTGAATATTGCAGTTGAAAGTAGTAAACAACTCACCCCCTTTCTCTGATTTAAAAGAACCATCTTCAACATTTTTTAAATTTAATTTTTATCCGGAATTCTGAAGTTGAGCTGTAAGTAAGAACTACCCTAATAATTCTTAGCCACGGGTGTGACTTAGGAAGTAACCTAGTGAAAGTGACTTCCTAAAGTTCTTCGAAAGGAAAATACTATGAAACATTAATTCTCTGGGCAAATTAGAAAAAGATCACCCTAGTTAGTAAAAAGTCTGAATTATAGCTTACTTTTAAATGCAGTCTTACTATTTCAAGTACATGTAATACAAAAAGCCTTCGAGGGGCATTGAATTGGAAACTCTGAATGGATAGGAATAATTAGTCTTTTTAAACATTAGTCAAAGCAATATGGCCTTCTGCTTATCTAACAGTGACAGTAGACTCAATAATTGGGGCCCTACTAATTTGAAATTTGTTATAAAGACTAGCCTGAAGTTTATCTTTGTTTAGCCAACACACTCATTGTAGAGAACTATTAGTATAATGAAATGGTGTGAGAATGCTTAAAATTGTTGAAAGAATACATTTAAGAGCTACTCTTTAGAAATACCTATTTAAATAAAAACAACTGGTCTGCTCATTACCAATAACTTGTTGAAATTACCCCCAGCAGTTTGGAGTGAGTGTGTGAGTGCATGCTAAGTCGCTTCAGTTGTGTCTAACTCTGTGACGCTATGGACTGTAGCCCACCAGGCTCCTCTGTCTGTGGGATTCTCCAGGCAAAAATACTGGAGTAGGTTGCCATGCCCTCCTCCAGGAGATCTCCCTGACACAGTGATTGAACCCAAGTCTCTAACATCTCCTGCATTAGCAGGTGGGTTCTTTACCACTAGCACCTTGGAGTGAGTGAAGAAACTTAGATTACATGAAGATACTTATTGTAGCTGACCGCTGGTTAAGCATTTCTTTTAAAATATTTTTTAATTTAATCAAGTTAGACTTTTCCTCTGCATCTGGGCGATGCCACATATGCACGTGAAGAGTATTTCAGAACCTGGGACTCAACTTGTTGTTTAATGAGCTTCTTTTGTTTCAAAGTGGAACCTTGCAAAGACTACATCCAGTCCTTATCCACAGTGACATGAGCAAAACTAACATCGGATCATCTGTCCTTCTTGTCACCCTGCAGGTTGTGAACATAATGAGTAGAGGCAGAAAATGAGCAGAAATAGCCAAACAAAAAGTTAGGATTCACATGGTTAATAATATTCAAAATCCCATGTTTGGCCTAGAAGATTATAGGTATTTTGATTCATATATAAAACAGAACAATTTTAATTCTACCTATGGCAATGAAGCTATCAGAAAATTCTCAAGATATATTTCATTTTCTCTAAGACAACATAATGATAAAACAAGTAAGCTTCATGTAGTGGGGCTTAATACTTTGATAAAACCAAGATCATGCAGTGAATTAAATGAAAATCTGGAAATAAAAAATGAAACTGGCATTTTTATTAAGGTAGGATGTATCAAAACAAATGAAAAAGCCAGGGGAAAAAAAATCGCTACCAGGATGGAAAGACAGAGATGAATTTTGTGTGGTGTTTTATTATGTGAATACATGTTGAAGATTCTTTGTCTTTGTCTAGGCAGTGCAATTCAAGTTCTAAAAGAATGGAATATGACAGGAAAAAAGAAGGTAAGATTGATATGGATTGTAAATTAGTAACATCTTCCATCAGAATCTTCGTGGTTGTTATCATTTTAACAAGGGTGCCAATTTTGTGCTTCTTTCAAATATGTTAATATGTATACCCAGGAAGCTTCCAGATTCATGACTTTCTTAAATTAAAAGCCACCCTCCCTACTAATGCCCTTGTTTTCTGTTCAAGTGTTTTTAACCACCAGGTGTGCTTTAGAAGTCCCAGAGTTTTTCTTTTTAAGTATTAAGGCAAGCCCAACCAGAGAATTCAAAGGATTCTAGATGTTAACTTGCCTGAACGTATCCCACAGCACAAAGGAAAACATTAAGGAGCTTTTTAAAGATACTTGAAAAGCTCTAAATACATTTTCACATGTTTTTCCAGCCGAGAGAATCTGTCCAGGGCTGCCCCCAGAAACATTTTTCCTGAATTCTAATAAGCTAGATTTTTAATAAAGGACGTACTTTAAAGCCATAGTAAGTAACGGACCTGTTTTCCTTTCTTTCGAACCCTGGCAGACTGACTGCTCCTTGTGAGCAGAGGGGAGATTTTAAGCTGCCCCATTCAAGTTATTTTTCTTTCTTGCCTAGTCACACCGTTCCGACCTCTGGGCACACGTGTGGTGTGCTGTACACATACTGGCCTTCCTGGTCTTGTGAGCATTTATGGGTACTCACTGGCTCCTTGGAGGTGGAACTTCTTGTTCTAGGCCTGTCATCTGTTTCATTACTTTGACAAAAAGTCTGCTTCTCTTTCCCAAGTAACTTCCCCAAGGGGAATCCCAGCATATACTCTTCCCACTGAGGGAGGATCACCGGCCCGAGGAATAGGTTTTGACAAATGCACGCATGAAAGCAGTATTACTTTCATAAATTCCCAAGATTATTGAAATTACTGGAATGATCCTTTCCTCCTTTTTCTCCTCCTCGCTTCTTGGAGAACTGGGAGAATTACGAGGTTTTTTGTTCAACATTTGTGTGCCACCATCTTTGACAATGTCTGCTTATCTTTAATCATAGCTTCCCAGACTTCTGTATGAAATGAAGATGGTTTGCAAGTGATTGAAAGGCAGTATTTATACTTACATGGAGAAATTTGAGATGTGTGGATTGGGTTTTAAATTTCTCTGATGTGGAAAAAAAAAAGAGCAGAGAGCAGCTGCAGACCCAACTCATTACCAAACCTTCTTCTTAGAGGTTAAATGGGAAGATGGTCTCCCCAGCATAGGAGACCCAGGGCTCCTGTGGGAATGGTGCCCCTGAGCCTTCCCTTCACCCAGTCATTGCACTTCTCTCCCCTGGAGGAGCCCTTACACAGAGCCATGCTTGCGGTTTCAAAGGAAAAGAAAGGGAATGGGGAGGAGAATCAAGAGAAAATTGTTTTTTCTTATTTCTTTTCAAACATGTTGCAGAACAAAGCCAGGCTGATGTTTAGCTGGTGGGACACTGATGCCACAGGCAGTCCAGGGTCTGTCCTGACAGGTCCTTTGTCTGTTCTCATTGGCTGAGGCCTGTACCAAGGTCTAAAAAAATTTCAGTTACCTAAAATTCGGGGTAGGGACTTTCCTGGTGGTTCAGTGATGAAAATTCCACACTTTCACTGCAAGGGGCATAGGTTCGATCCCTCTTCGGGGAACTAAGATCCTACATACTGCAAGATGTGGCCAATAAATACATTAATTAAATTACTAAAAGATATAAATAAAAAATGAAATAAAATGCATAGTTGTGTTATTCTGAGCTAAATGTAAGAAAAGTCTTACGGTGCTGTTGAGCTAGCAGCCAAGTATTCCAGGGGCACAGAATTCACGTGGGCCCACGTTGGTTTGGCAATGCTTTCTAGTAGTTCTCCACTCCAGCTTGAATGTTCGTGGGGATGATCCCGGGACTTCCTGGACAGTGTGGCAGCAGTCCAGGGGTGGCCTGGTTGGGGGGTGCCTTTTCAAGACCCAACCTGGACTTTGGGGATTTGACTCCACTTCCTCATTCTGCAAGGAGGTGCCAGCCTCTTCTGTTCCCACCCTCCCCTCAGGTTTCCCTCCTCCCCAGAGGAGCAGAACCTCAGGGTCCTCCCTGCCCTCCTCCCACCCTCATGGTCTCTATAAGAAATGAGAACTCTTCTCCAATAGCACAGTAGCTGAATTCAAGTTCCTCCAGGGTAGTAATCACGAGTTTTCACTCTATGACCATTCAGATATGTAGGCCCTCAATTTGCTCAAATGATATGTCAGCTATTTTAAGCCATTTCCTGCTGTTTTTTGCTTGTAAAGGAAACTTTTTGTTTTCTATGTTTATGAGGTAAAAGTTTATACAACTCATTGTGGGAAAGAAGCTATTTATAGTAACTTGGGCAGTTAATAAAGACATCAGTGTTTTCACCCATTTTATTTGAAGAGTCAGAAAACAAAAAAAAAGCAAAAGGATAACATATCTTATTTTGCTTTCTCGGATTCACATTCTATTTCAAGGTGCTTGTGCGCTGCATAATATTCATTTCTCATTTGTTTCTCATTCTAGAACAATAAGAGAAAAAGAAGCAAGTCCAAGCAGCATCAAGGCAACAAAGATGCTAAAGACAAGGCAGAGAGGCCCGAGGCAGGGCCCGTGCAGCCACCACCACCCCAGATACAGAATGGCCACATCAACGGCTGCGAGAAGGACAGCTCATCCACCGATTCCGCCAGTGAAAAACCAGCCCTTCCCCCTCGTGAGAAAAAGATCTCAGTACTCGAGGAGCCTTCAAAGGCACTCCGTGGGGTCACAGGTCAGTTATTCTTCAGTAAAGTTGCTTAGGAAGACATAGAAGAAAAGGATGGCAGGGGACCCACTGGGGCCGTCACTGCTACGGTTGTTGGTGGTGAAAGGAAAAGATTGTCCTGCAACATTGTGCATATATTCAAATGGTCTTTAGGCAGGATGGTAGGGGCCGGGAGGAAAGTCACAGGCCCAGAGAAGACGTGTCTAATCCAGCCCTGCAAAAGTCAGAGGATTGTTTTAATCTAAAAAATATAGTTCTAGTCTCTGTTGGAATCATCAGGAAAATAGAAATTCCAGCTTGAAGAAATTTTTCTTTCTAAAGGCACTTTGGCTAGGAAAAGGGAGGGATAATTGGTGACCAAAGGAAATGTTATTAAAGGGTAGGCCAAATTATTTTATCTCCTGGTATTTTATATCGTGCAATAGAATATAATCTTCCAGGCTGTTAGAATCTGGAATATTCTTTATTTGTGCTACAGCTATATAGTCATCACTCAATGAAAGGCTGCTTCTTAATCAACCGTATGACCTTAAGGGCATCATTTCATCTCTAGTGTCCCATTTCCTTTCTGTAAAATATGGCAGCTGTACAGGATTCTACTAGATCTGTGATCTTCAATACTGTTTGGCCCAAAGCTCCATTTTTATGTCAAGTCCTAAAGTAAAATTCATAGATAATATAAATCTACCTAGAAACAGAACATCAATAATATAAAAATATAAGAAGTTCAAGAATAGCTAAAATAGAAGGCTTAATAAAATGGTCAGATGTTCATACCGTACACTTATCACGAATCGCTTTACACTTACAGGAAGGGAGACAGTAGTCAACTGGATAACATGAATACTGTTTCTTTATATTCAACATGTGAAGTAAAAACTAAATAAGTATATTTTAATGTAGACGTGGGGTCACTGGGAAAGCAGCTGCTACAAATGCAGACTGAAAATTGCTAATTATCCACTCAAATACTGTGACTGCCCTTGTGGTTGGCCATGGAATTTTCCAAATGGTGAAAAACTCTTGGTAAAGTTATAAACACCAGAGAGTACAGTTTTCTCTTAATGTATATAGTAGTTGAACCCTGGAGATCCAAGTAAATCTTGTAAATCCATAGGAAGACTGTACAAAAAATACTTTAAGTTTATATGTCACGTGTCTGGGAAGACATGAGAAAATTCAGGTCACTGGGCAGTTCTTCGTTGTGTGGGATTCCTGTGATTGTGAGTCATCTAGCATCCTGCCCCCAACACCCACCCATACAAAATTACTTAGATAAATTTTAAAAGTTTTTCAAAACATCTCCTAAAATAAACCAAAGATGAATAAAACAGGGGCTTAAAAAGCAGAGACATCACTTTTCAGACAAAGATTCGTATAGTCAAAGCTATGGTTTTTCCAGTAGTCATGTATGAATGGGACCATTGAACCATAAAGAAGGCTGAGTGCCAAAGAATTGATGATTTTGAACTGTAGTGTTGGAGAAGACTTTGAGAGTGCCTTGGACTGCAGGGAGATCAAATCAGCCAATTCTAAGGGAAATTAATCCTGAATATTGATTGGAAAGACTGATGCTAAAGCTGAAGCTCCAGTACTTTGGCCACCTGATGCAAAGAGCTGACTAAAATTGGAAAAGACCCTGAAAGATTGAGGACGGGAGGAGAAGGGGGTGACAGAGGATGAGATGGTTGGATGACATCACTGATTCAATGGACATAAGTTTGAGCAAACTCTGGGAGATAGTGAAGGACAGGGAAGCCTGGCATGCTGCAATCCTTGGGGTCACAAAAAGTCGGACATGACTTAGCAACTGAACAACAACGTACGGGGAGAGTTTAGTCAAGCAGAAGAGACAGGTGCAAACAGAAAATCACATGATAACCGGTTCTAAATCAGGGATTACCATGAGGAAGCATGAAATAACTGACACTGTGTAACACATTAAGAAGTTTTCTAATTGCTCACAAAGCTCTACTTTTCTTCCATAAACATTACCTAACAACACTATTAATAGTGCCATAATTCAGAAAATCCTTACTACACAATGATATCTTATAACAAACAACAAAAATAACCTATTTCTCTTTAGAATCTGGGTGTTCCAGTCATCTTTTAATTCAGCTTTTCCTCTGCCTACAATTTTGAGAATGTTTTGATTTATGGTCAGGGCAAGAGAAAGAAATTAAATAATCGAATGGCACATTCCCAACTTTGCCTGTGATTGCTTTCACACGAATTACTTTCAAAATCTAATTACTCAGGTTGCTGTTGTGATATCAATCATACATTAAAAGCCCAGCACATATATTTGTTCATTTACTTATAATTTATACCTTCTTCCTAAAACAATTTCAGTAACTCTATCAAGTATATGACATTAGAGCAAATGCAGTATTGAAGCGCTTCACTTCACAGTGGAGAGCTGCCTTGAAAGTTAAATACCCAGCAGATGAGTTCTCTGTACAAGGGGGCTTTTGTGAACCCTGTCATGAAACTGTTGGCAAAGAATACTTTATTGCACAAAGAACCATCCCAAGATCCCTCAGCTTTGTAAGTTTAGCATGAAGTCATTAAGGTATATCAGTATTATTTGTTAATAATTAATAAAACAAATATATTACTCATGTAAATCTTTCTGTTAAAGAATAAATGACGACAGTGGAAGGTTATCAGAAGTTTTTGCAAAAGGAAGGGAATTCTTTTGGTTGACCATTAACTTCACCAACAGCTTGTGATCATAAATTTCAAAATGAATTTATAGCTAGTTAAGTTTCTTTGCAAAGATAATGAAGATTAATCAGGAGGTTGATGCCAAAACTATCAAATGACTTCTGAAGTGCTTTGTTCAATTTTTCAGAAATCCTAAGATCTCTGCTAAATATTTTACAGATGAGTGTCGGATCTTGCATATTACTGCACCCCATTTGGAGTAGACCTTTGAAACTGGGCAGGATGGGAAAGATCCCTTAATCCCCTCACTTTATAGCTGAGTAGATCAAGGCCCCAGGGTCGAAAAGCTGAGAAGATCTATGCCCCAGGGGTAACTCTGTCTGGTTAGCAAAAGCCTGACTCAAATCCATGCAATTTTATGCATGCATTAGAGAGTTATTACTAAAACCACAGGCTCCATAACTCCTGAAAGATGTATATAATTGAAAAATTAGGGAAAAGTAATCATAACAAAACCAGATAATTATATTCTGTACTTGAGTGAGTTCAAAGTATGAGCCTTAAAGAAATCTCCAGTCTGCTGGTGGCGGAACATTTATCAAGCTTTCCAGTGATGAAACTGGCTCAGGGAAGCTTGCCCTGAATGCCCAGTTGGGCAGCAGGCTGTGAACATGTGGAAAGCGTGTTTTATCTTTTATAACACCTTGACATTCAAGATCTCTCTTTCTAAAGGTTTTAAAAAGGATCATTTGCTGGCAGGGGAAAAGTTAGCCTTAAGATATGTGCAGGTGGTTCCGGGGTGTTAGTGTGACTTCCCACATGAAAAATAACCACCAAAGGCATCATCATTTCAGGCTGTAAATATAGTACTGTCGAGTGGGACAATGCTGCAAGTCAGCGTATAGCTCTGAAGTTGGGGAGTTTGATTTAAACTTAGTACAAAATTACTTTTTTAAGCCTTGGAGTAGTTTTTTCTGTATTTCAGAATTTTTAATAACCACTCAAATTAGATCTTTTACATAATGCAATCAAGATTATCTGCATCTAAGTACAAAGTCAGACAAGGAGTAGATCAAGATTTATTTTCACAGAAGTAATGCCAAGGGTCATTTTTATTTCTAAGGCTCTATCTAAATGGTTAAAGTGCATTATGACCTTAGGTTTCATTTTTCCCAGATGTGGCTCCTACTCTGTTTTCCCTAAGGGTCAGATTGCTGAAATGTCCATATGCTTATCACCGCATGGGCTAGGATAGGAATTCAGATTCCTCTGCTGTCCTTTTCCCCCTGGACACAATTCCCATCCAATAGGAAAGAAGCAGGATTGTGGGCTACCAATTGGCTCCATTGAGATAAGCTTGGGGGCGGGGCTTTCCTTGTCTTCAGCTCCTCTTCCCAGCAGGCTTCCTTTATTTCCTCTCATCTTGTAAAGCATCTTGGGGAGCCAGCTCTTCTGTTACCTGTTACTAGTTTCTAACAGAAGGCCCCATGCTGTGTTCACTGACCTCCAGGGTCTGGGCTTCTGCCCTGTGTGGGAGAACAGGGGCAGCCTCATCCTTTTACCTTTGCCAGGCAGATTCTGCATGTGGCTTGCCTCTGGGACAGAACCGCTTTCTTATTCTCTAAGTGAACTGAAGCAAATGTGAGAGAAAGGGTCCTGTTATTTTAGAATGTTGGCTGCCTGTCCCTCATTTGTGCTTCATATAAAAAAGAAGAAAACAACAACAGACTATTTTACAATATTTTTGTGGTGTGGGGTTCCCTATAAGATTTCCAAGCAGATTTTTTAATCCTGTTGTTGGCCCTAGCTCCAAGATTATCTCCTCTCCTTTTCTAAACCCTATATTGGACCAGAGGATTAGAAAAGATCAACAAGAAGAAAGCAGCTTGCTGAGAACTTTAATAGAAAAGCCAAATGTGTGTATTCCAGGATTTCAGCCGTTCCAGCTCTCAGATGGAAGTAACATAATATCATTGCTAAGAAGCAGGGTTTAGCATTAAACATGTTTGGATTCAAATCTTGGGCTCGTCACTTACTAGTTGTGTGACCCCTTCCGTGTCTCACCTGCAAAATATTCTGCAATTGTGATGAGGAGTAAATGAGATAAATAAAGTGATTAGCACAGTATTCGACACAGAGTAAACCCTGAAGTCATTTCTTTATCTATATAGGAAATATTTTAAGCATCTAACATGTGCCAGAGATTCTTCTAGATGAAGTGAACAAAATAAAAAAGTTTTTGCCTTCCTGGAGTTTATGTTCTTTTGTGGGAATGGGGAGAAGAGAAGCACAGTAAACCAGAATCCACCAAAATGTGTATGTGAAAGTGTTAGTCGCTTAGTGGTGTCCAACTCTTTGTGACCCCATGGACTGCAACCTACCAGGCTCCTCTGTCCATGGAATTCTCCAGGCAAGGATGCTGGAGTGGGTTACCATTTCCTTCTCCAGAGGATCTTCTGACCCAGGGATCATGCCTGGGTCTCTTGCATTGCTAGCTGATTCTTTACCATCTGAGCCGCCAGGGAAGTTTAAATGTTTATAGATTATAGTAAATGTTGTGAAGGCAGCAAGTAGGAGAGAGGCTGGGGCAGGAGGAGGGGTGTGTGTAGCAACTTCAGATAAGGCCCTGTGTGAATGGGTGAAGGAAGAGGATATGTGGATGCTGAGGGAGCCCCCGTTCACGTTCCCTGACATCAGGCTGTCTTGGTCTAAAAAGCCAATGTTTTATTTAAACCTTACTTAAGGATTATTTTAGCTAAAGCCCTTGTAGCATTGTAACCATTGGTTTTTAATTAAAGATATAGTGCTTTGTTAGGCTATATAGCTGACATTAAGTACAGTCATGTGAACAGGCATTTTGAAGCATATAGTTTAAAGCACATTTATCATTATTCGCACTCTTTTATTTTGGCATCTAATGCTTTAGTGTTAACTCCCGTTTGTAGCTGTGTGTTGTTCAGTGTCAAACTCAGCTTCCAGCAGCATGGTGTCTGATTAGTTCAGGTAATGTTAGAGGCAGCCTTACATTGTGTTTTCCGTGTCTTAGACCTCTGCTTCCTTGCTCTGCGTGTGATAAAGCAGGAGACAGAAACAGACACAGGACGTAGTGACATAAGGACACGGGATATATAAACCCCCTCGGGCATTTTCCCGTCACCTGGAGAGAGTGGACTCCAGAGCCCTCTCCCTTCTCTTTCTCATTTGAAAACTACTTTTGCTGCATCTCTACAGCAAAAATTCAAACCATCTTCATCTCTGAATAGCTGATACCTTCCCAACTTCCCACTCAAACCTTGTTAGTTACAAGGTTTCAGTTATAAACAGACTTAATTAAATGGAATGCACTCCTTGCAAAGAGCAAAATGCCTTCCATTAATTTTTTGGACTGCAAGGAGATCCAACCAGTCCATCCTAAAGGAAATCAGTCCTGAATATTCATCAGAAGGACTGATGCTGAAGCTGAAACTCCAAAACTTTGGCCACCTGATGCAAAGAACTGACCCATTTGAAAAGACCCTGATGCTGGGAAAGATCGAAGGGAGGAGGAGAAGGGGACAACAGAGGATGAGATGGTTGGATGGTGTCACCGACTCAATGGACGTGAGTTTGGGTAAACTCCGGGAGTTGGTGATGGACAGGGAGGCCTGGCATGCTACAGTCCATGGGGTCGCAAAGAGTCAGACAGGGCTGAGCAACTGAACTGAATTGAATTGAAACCTTTAAGTGTATTAGTGATATTTAAGACCTTGTAAAGACAATATAAATTAAAAGACTGGTTTCCAGTCAGAATGTTCCCAGCTTGATCTGAGCCAATCCAGTTTTACAGAATGGACTAAACCCATCTAAGTCTTTGTTCCAAAGTTATTGGCTCCTCTGAATTTCTGTTAATTGCCCTGTCACGTAGTGATAGAAGAATGATGTAAGATGCAAATTAAGGTATACAATAATTGTAATGTGAAAAGAGTTGCCTTGGGGTTTCATCACTATAACATCTTAAGAAAATTATCTTTACTCACTGTCTCCATGTCTTTACCTCTCTCTCGCTTATCAATTTTTTAAGATCCCATCACTCCAAAGAAATTGCCCCCACTGAGTTTACCATTGGCCTCCATGTATTGAATCTAGCATACATTTTCCCAATCCTTAAGTTACCTTTTCCTTGCAGGACTATTGACCACTCTTTCCTCAACCATCATGGTATCTATGACCTGATACTTTTCCTGATTTCTCCCCTCCATCTTCATTGCTTCTGTGTTTCCTTTGAGGGTTCTTCTCCTCTAACTGGCTGTTAATTGTTGAGGTTCATCACGGCTGGGTTAGTTCCAAGTCCTTTCTCACATAAAGCTCTCTCTTAGATCATCTCAGTCGTGCTGTAACTTGGATTGTGTATGCTGGCTCACAAACTCCTCATCCCAGTTGAGGCTACTCTCTGAGCTTAGACTCCTGCTTGATATTTTCACTTTGATATTTCAAAGCACTCTAACATCATGCTCAAAACAAACTCCTGATCTCCCTTCCCAGTCTTAGCCTTTTGATCTTAGTGTACCATCCATCCATCCTGAAGCAAGACAGAAATCTAGGCATCAGTCAAGACATCTTCCTCTCCCCTGATACTCAATTGATCACCAAGTCCTATTGGTTTTCTTTTTCAAATATTCCTGGCATCCATCCATTTCTCACTATCTTGATCTCTACGTTCCCATCCAAACCATCTTCTCTTGTCTCTGCTGCTATAGTAATCCACTCCTCAATCACCTGGCATTCATTCTGTTCCCCTCTAAATCATTCTCTATCCTGTAATCTCTTCAGATAACACATATTTGGACTTTTAAAGATAAAGACCGAAAGTCTTACTCTGGCCTATAAGTGAAAGTGAAGTCGCTCAGTCGTGTCCGACTCTTTGCAGTCCCATGGACTGTAGTCTATCAGGCTTCTCTGTCCATGGGATTTTCCAGGCAAGAGTACTAGAGTGACTTGCCATTTCCTGCATATTCTGGCCCTTGGGTCCCATTCCAGCCTCATGATCTGGTGTGTTGATTCTTGCTCTTTGCTTCAGCCATACTGGTCTCCTCTTAGTCCCACATAGGGGCTGTGTACATCAGTCAGGTTTAAGTCAGGAGACAGAAGCCACACTGGTTATTTGAATAGGTGGAATGTAATAGCAAGAACTGCTAACTAAAACAGTAGGAGGTGGCTAACTACTAATTGGTAAGTGAGGACTCTCAGGGGTCTAGGCTTGTCAAGAGAACAGTTACTGTTTCCAAGAAGGCTGGACAATAAAGGAGGTAGGACTGGGAGATTCCCCTGGTCTAAAACTAGATTCTGGCCTCATCGAATAAAGTGTGTTGTTACCAGTTGTTTGTTGTTGTTCGGTCGCTCAGTCGTGTCTGACTCTTGGCAACCCCATGGACTGCAGCACGCCAGGCTTCCCTGTCCTTCACTGTCTCCCGGAATTTGCTCAGACTCATGCCCATTGAGTTGGTGATGCCATCCAACCATCTCACCCTCTGTCATCCCCTTCTCCTCCTGCCCTCCATCTTTCCTAGCATCAGGGTCTTTTCCAATGAGTTGGCTCTTTCCATCCGGTGGCCAAAGTTCTGAAGCTCCAGCTGCAGAATCAGTCCTTCCAGTAAATAGTCATGACTACCAGAGGAACATGCTCGCAGCCTTGTGGTGACAAAAGATCTTGGCATAAGGCCTGGGCCGAGCTGTCCTATAGAAGAAGCCTACCATTTCCGGAGAGTGTAGATGGACTGGAACTGCTCAAAGCCCTTGCTGCCGGGGGAAGTCGGAACGTGGCATGAGCGTGCATCCGGAACTCCTCTGCATGGCTGCTGGCTCCTGTAGGGAATAATAACAATGATGAAGGACCAAAACCAGAAGTGTATTTCTGCCCTCATCACCTTGCAGGGGACTCTTTGTTGCCCTCTACTAACAAAGATAATAATCTACCAATTGGCAAAAGAAAATTGTTTACAGGGTCCACTGCTAGTTATCACAAAGTAGGGCAAACAAGGGTAGATTTAGAGTCAAGAGATAATAACTGCTTCAAACACTCTCTGCCTGGAATGCAGCTTTCTTCCCTCCTCGTCTGATTAGCTTTCTATGTGATTTCAGGTGAGCTTAGTTGTTTCTTCTGTGGAGGATTCATTCTTGATATCCCTAAGTCACATACATGCCAAGTGTAGGTTTCAGGACTGTGCACTTTCGTTTCCATAAAACTTATCAGAGTTGTAATTCTGCATGTGTTTGTGTGGTGGTGTGGTTTGTGTGTCTTCCTTTGAGGCTGCAAGTTCTATGAGATGGAAACCACAGATGTCTTTTACCACTGTTGTGTTTTTGGTGTCTAGAACAACAACTGGACATAATAAGCACTCAAGCCTTTTTCATGATTTGTACTGAGTTATTAATATAAATAAATGGATATGTAAAGGTTAATTTGGGGCTTCTCTGGTGGCTCAGATGGTGGAGACTCTCTGTCTGCACTGCGGGAGACTTGGGTTCAATCCCTGGGTCGGAAAGATCTCCTGGAGGAGGGCATGGCAACCCACTCCGGTATTCTTGCCTGAATTTAAAATGTTTGAGTTCTGATGCTGCTTTTAAAAGATAATTGTGGATTTTGTATTTCCAGTTTTAAAAGACATTTATATTAATTGAAGAGATGTGAAAAATACAGTAAGGTTTAGGGGGGGAAAAGCCTACCTCCTAGAAACAACCACGGTTAAATTTCATTTCAGAATGTTTTAGATTTACAGATATATAGGGGTCATTTTTACAAATGTAATGTAGTGTGTGAACTTTTGTATCTTGCTTTTTACTTAACATGACATTATAAACGTTACCTCATATCATTTTGTTCTTTAAAAACATGACCTTAATAGCTGTGCTGTGTTTTTATGAACTTGCCATTTATTTTAATTATTTCCAAACTGTTGTCCAAATACATTGTTTCCCCTTGCTATTATAAGCAATGCTGTAATGAACATTTTTTGTATATAAATCTTTATGAACAATCTTTTTCTTGACATACTTTCTTAGAAGTGGAATTATTGAGTTCAAAGGGTATGAATATTTTTAAAATTCTTAATATATTGCTGTCCAAAAAGATTGCACTAATCTCATTGTTTTATTTAGAAAATTGATTAATAAGAAAATGGAGCATTTTGCCATGTTTAATTTCCATTTGCATTTCTTCTTTTGTGAATATTTAAGAATACTAAGATCAGTGGTCAAAAATCTACCAATTACTTTATCACTGGTTATCAGAAAACACTATTGTATTCACACAAGTACTTTTAAGAGAATAGTAATGCTTTAAGTAACACAGACATTAGGAATTTTAGGCATTATTTTATAATAGCAAAATTATATTTTATCAAAGTTTTTTTCTTGATAGAACCACTTATAATACTAAGTTAATCATGAGATGCTGTGATTTACTAAAATTACATTTGTATGGGAGACTATGAAGTCACCTTAACTCAGTGCGTTAAAATAATTATTTTAGAACTACTCTATAATGAATATATCCTTTAATATTTATTTTATTTTTTTAACTGTGCTGGGTCTTAGTTGCAGCATGTTGGATCTAGTTTCCCCACTAGGGATTGAACCCATGTTTCCTGCAGTGGAAGCAAGGAGTCTTAGTCACTGGACCATCAGGGAAGTTCCTTAATACATCCTTTAAATTTAGACTTGAATTCTGTGTATACTTCCTTCAGTCTACCTTTAAGTACAAAAGGCTTTCACCAAAAAGCTAAAGAGACAAGGGAGTTTTCAGAGACTTTCAAATCTGAACACATACATAGTTGTACATATATTATGAAAATCTTTGGATCTAAGTTTATATATTTCTCCCCAAAAGAAGGTTTGTTTTCTTTGATACTGTTAATAGAAAACAACCAACTCTGTTCATGTTTTACTCTGTAAAATAAATCAAGGACAAGTCAAATATGTAAGTAGACACTAAGATTTAGTAACTGGAAAATAGATAGTTCTCAGTATTGACAAGAGTTAAGTGTAAGTGCAATTACATGCACTACAGTCGAGTGTCAGTGGGTCTAAGTGACTAGAAAATAATTTGGCAAAGCATATCAATAATTTTTTAAGAAAGATAAAGGCAAGAATTTATGTCTTCTTCATCACAAACCCTGCTAAATTATAGTAAAGGAATTTTTAAATATGGAAATGCACAATGATGAAGGAAAGGGAAAAGACAGCCCCAGTTTCTAGAGGAAGAAAAGCAGATGGGAGAGGACTGATGAAGCAGAATGTGGGAAGTTGCAGCGTAGACTTCAGAGGGAGGGAGCTTTGGCAGGAAGGATGCTGACTGCCTGGCAGAAAATGGGGAAATGCTAGATCTAGAGTTGGCTTTTAGGATGGGGGACAAGCCTAGAAAGAGAGGCATAAAGCAGGGTAATTAAATAAAGATATTTTAAGGAACAGTCCACTATTCCCTTACCTACTTCCATTCCAGTTTGTTTTTTAAGATGTCTAACATTTACCTTCAAGGTGAAAAGGGAGGGGTGGGAGTAGGGAGAGCAGAAAGTGATAGGCTAGTATTTTAATGACCGTTGGAATAAAATCCAAAATTCTTCACAAGAAAATAACAAAATCCAGTGTTTCTCAAAGTGTCATCCACAATATTCAGTGTCCAGTTTAAAGTATTACTATATTACTAGACACTGCAAGAAGAAAATGTGACCTTTAGTGAAGAGAAAGATTAGTCATTAGAAGCAGACCCATAGACAGCCCAGATGTTGAAATCCGCAGACAAGGATTATCAATATGTTTTAAAATTTTGCCCAAAAGAGTGGACTTAATAGGTGAAGGGAGGAGAATTTCAGGAGAGATGGAAAGAATGAAATGACAACCCTGGAACTAATAAGTACAGTATTTGAAGTTTTTGGAAGTCATCAGATGCAACTTGGACAGCAATTTGGCAGCAACTTGGACAATAAAGAGTAAAGGATGGGTGAACTTGAAGACAGGTCAAAAGAAATTATCCAAACTGAAGAAAAGAGAAAACGAAATGGTGACAAAAGAAGCTGAGCCTCAGTGACTCAAGGGACAATTTCAAGCATTCTCATAGATATGTCATTGGAATCTCAGAAGAAAAAAGGAGAGAATGGAGAAACAGGGGGACATATGAAGAAACAATGCCCACAGTCTTTCCAAACTTAACATAAAACAACAACCCACGTATCCAAAGAGCTCATCAAAATCCAAGCAGAGTAAATGATAGAAAATCACACCAAAGTCTGTCACACTCAAACTGCTGAAAGTCAGAAATGAAGATAAAATTTTAAATCAGTCAAAGGATAAAACACACATAACAAACAGGAGACAACAAGAAGAGTAAAGGCTAACTTCTCATCAGAAATGATAAGGGCCAGGAAACTCCAGAATGAAATCTATAAAGTCGTAGGAGTAATTGCCAATACGGAATTATATATATATATGTATCGAGAGAAAACATCCTTCGAAAAGGAAGATGAAGTCAAGATATTTTAAGATGCACAAAAATGGAAAGAATTTTTCACCAGCAGAGTTGCACTACAAAACAAGCTAAAGGATATTCTTTAGGTTGAAAGTAAATGATACTAGATTGAAATTTGAATCTGCTGGAAGAAATGAAAAACACTGAAAATGGTAAATTTATGGGTAGAAAGAAAAATGTTTATTTTTCCCTCTTTGTTTTTTTTGAAAATCAATAGGCTGCTTAAAGCAAAAATAATAACAATGTATTCTGAGGTTCACAACAAACAGAGGTGAAATATATGGCTATAAGTATACAGTTGATAGAAGTGGGGATGTGTAATTATTTATTTATTATTGTATGATTGTTACATTATACATGAGGCAGTATAATATTGATTCAAAGGACACTATGATAAATTAATGATGAAGGAAATGGCAACCCACTCCAGTATTCTTGCCTGGAGAATCCCATGGATGAAGAATCCTGGTGGGCTACAGTCCACAGGGTCGCAAAGAGTCGGACACAACTGAGTGACTTCACTTTCACTTTCCCTGTAATCCTTGGAACAACCTCTAAAAGCAAAGAATGAAGAGGTATCACAAAACAGATAAGACTAACAATTTCTTGAAAACCATTTCACCTAAAAGAAGTAAGGAAAAAAATCAAAGAAACAAAGAATAAACACAACTCAAAATGGTAAACATAACCCAGTAATACCAATAATTATATTAAATGGAGATGGACAAAAGACTCTAATTAAACAGCAGAGATTGACAGACTGGATAGCAAGACCAGTAGCAAGACCCGATCATATGCTGATTAAAGAAATGCACTTTACACATGAAGGCAGAGACAGACCAAATTCACAATAGTTATGGGTTTTATCACCATTTTATTAGTAACTGATAGAGCAAGTGTATTAAAAATCTTTCAGAATTTTTGCATAGTGTTGTCAACCAACTTGACCTAATTGACATTTGTAGAACACTACACCTGACAACTTGAAGGACACATGACATTTTCACCAAAATTGACCAATTGCTAGACCATAAAATAAGTTTCAAAAAAATTTAAGTATTAAAATCTTTAGATTATGTTCTTTGACCAAAAATAAAAGTAAAATAACATTTAATAGCACTAAGATATCTAGAAAATTTCCAAAAATTTAGAAATTAATCAACCTTCTAAATAATTCATTGATGGGATATTTCCTGGCAGTCCAGTGGTTGGGTCTCTGTGCTTTTACTGTTGAGGACCTGGGTTCAATCCCTGGTTAGGGAACTAAGATCCTGCAAGCCATGCAGCACAACCAAAATAAATACACAAAAATAAATACTCTATTGATCAAAGGAAAAAAATTCACAAGAGATACTAGAAAATAATTTGAACTGCACCATAATGAAAATACAGTAACCCAGTTACCACTATCGGTAATGAAATTGATTCTGATCCCTCATTTATTTATTTAAAGACTAGCAACAGGATATTATAACAGAATTTTATGCCAAAAGGGAAGTGAACAAATTTCTTTAAAAATATGAGTCACTAAAATGCACATGAGAAGAAATGGAAAATAGAAATAGCTCTAAATCCATCAAAGCAATTGGTAATTAAAATTCCAGGCTGAGGTGGCTTCACCAGTGAACTCTTAATTTAAGAAAAAATAATAGCAGTCTTAAACAAATCTTTATTTCCTGAAATAGTTTAGAAATAGAAGGAAGTCAGCACTTTTCAACTCATTTAATGAGGCCAGCATAGCCTTATCAAAACCTGACAAAAATTATTACAGGAAAAATCTCAGGACCACATTGCTCATAAATAAAAGAGCAAAATCCTCAACAAAATATTAGCAAGCCAAAATAAGGACAATATATTAAAAAGTTAATACACTATAACCAAAGTAGTTTTTTTCAGGAATGCAGCATTGGTTTAACATTTTAAAAGCAACCAATGTTGTAACAAAATCAAAGAAAATAACAGCATGATCATCTTAAATCACTTGATAAAATAAAAGCTCCCTGTAGATAAGAAAAATTACTGATAAGCATATGAAAATTATACTGTATAGCCAATATAATACTTGACAATAAAATATTGAATGTAGTTTTCCTAAAATCAAGAACAATGCAAGAGTAATTGTTCTACATTGTCCTAGAATTCCTAGGCAGCCTAATAAGGCAAGGAAAGATTGGAAAGACAGAAATTACACTTCATTTACAGATATTATTATTGCCTATTAGAAAATTAAAAGAAAGCTACAAAACAAAAAACTGATAAGGAAATTAGCAAGGTGTTTTAGGTACAAGTTCAACATATAAAAGCTAAATTGTATTTCTGTATTCTAGCAACCAGCAATTGGGAAAGGAAGTTTTAAAAAATTACTATATATACAATGACATTTTGCATGTCATCTAAAATTTTTGTTCAGTCACCAAGTCATGACCGACTCTTTTCCACCCCATGGACTGCAGCACTCCAGTCTTCACCATCCTGTCCTTCACCATCTCCCAGAGTTTGCCCAAGTTCATGTCCATTGAGTTGGTGATGCCATCCAACCATCTCATCCTCTGTTGCCCTCTTCTTCTTCTGCCTTCAGTCATTTCCAGCATCAGGGTCTTTTCTAATGAGTTGGCAGTTCACATCAGGTGGACAAAGTATTGCTTCAGCTTCAGCATCAGTCGTTGCAAAGAGTATTCAGGGTTGATTTCCTAGGAATAAAAACTAAAGATGCACAAGACACTGAAAGCCATAAAATGATGCAACAAATAAAAGAAAACCTAAAGAAATGGGGGGATATATAATGTCCAGTACTTAGTAGATGCAATATCACTAAGATACCAGTTATCTCCGAATTGATTTATACACTGAATGCAAATGTAGTTAATATCCCATCAGATTTTTTTTAAAGAAATATACAAGTTCATTGTTAAATTTATATTGAAATGCAAAGGACCTAAGACCTTGAGGCAATCTTGGAAAAGAAGAGTAAAATTGAAGGACATTCATTATTTAATAGACTCATTATATAGTAATTAGTAAATGAGATAGTGTGGTATCAGGGTGAGGAGAAACAATTAGATCTGTGGATTCAGCAGTAGAACACACAGATACAGTCAACAAATTTTCAACTGAGGTGCCAAAGTAGTTTAGTGGAGAAAGGTCAACTCAGATTTATCATGCTGGAGTCTTATATTCTTTTTTCACATTTTACATACTAGTTGTTAAGGGCAGAAAGACTATGTCCCATTTAACTCCTGCGAATTATCCAGGGCTAGCACACGATGTACAGGCCTGTTGAGTTAAATTGGATCAGAAATCAGATCCATACTCAGAAAGCTATATAACATCTATGTTGGGATTTGATAAGTAATTTTAATAAGAGGAAGTTTCGGGTAATAGATTCAAAAACACATAAGCTTCTAGGAGCAAATTTTTAGACACATGGACAAGGATTAAATTCAAATATAATTTTTATTGAAATCTGGGCAGATAGGGCGTTTCCAAAGATAACTTTTCTTTCCAAGAAGTAGCTCCTTTGGTTCAAGTATTTGATGAATATTGGATAAAGACATAGCCAGAGACTCATATCAAACTAGGCTCCCTATAATTGGAAAGGCCCCAGGCATGCAAAGTACGAAAGTAATACTGATTCATTCATTCACCCATCCATTCAGTATTCATCATGTACCCACAAGGCACCAAGCATATAATGATGAACAAGACATACATCACTGTCTCCACTTTTCTCATGTAGAAATTGAAGAGGATATTTTAAGGTTTCACTAAAATCAATACTCTTAGTCTAGAATATAAATTTGTAATGACTATAGATTGTAGGCCAACAAATCTCATGCTTCTTTTGGTTTGTATTAGGGCTCTTCAATAGAAAAATAGTATGAGCTGTACATGTAATTTTAAATTGTCTAATAGACACATTTAAAAAGTAAAACTAAACAGGTGAATTAAATTGAGTAATATATTCTATCTAAATTATATTGACAATCATATTGACATGTGATAATATTTTTTATTGGGCAAAGGAATATTTTTAATTCTCCTTTTTTTTTGTACTAAGTGTTCAATAGCCTCATGTGGCTAGTGGCTACCTTATTGAAGAGTGATATGACTCAGCTCCAAGTCAGCTATAGTCTATTGAAGATTACAAGTGGAAGGACTTCCCTGGTGGACCTGTGGTTCAGAATCTGCCTTCCACTGTAAGGAACACAGGTTCGATCCCTGGTCAGGGAATTAAGATCCCACATGCCATGGGGCAACTAAGCCCTTGCACCACAACTACAGAGCCCATGTGCCACGACTAAAATTCGGTGCAGCCAAAAATAAATAAACAAAATTTCTAATTAAAATGATAAAGTTTACAAGTAGATTTCAGAAAGGTGGAAAACGGATGGTATTTCTAGCTCATAATGTTAGAGGAAAATCACTGTACCCAGGAAAGGACTCTTTATTCTATTGCTAGAAATATCAGCACCTGTGGTCAGAATGAACTAATTCTGTTATAGTCAATAGTTCTCTAACCCTCCACCAATTTACCAGTTTTCATCTGAAAGAATCCTAGCGTTTTACTGTGTTTGGAGACAGATTGTACCACCAGTGTGCAAATATACCCAAGTAGTCTTTGAGAACTCAGATCTTTCCAGCAGTCAATGACCCCACCGTTGAGACAGCTTTCAGGTCCTAAAAAAAAAATACTACTACTCAAATTTCTCAATAAACATTTGTTGGATGAATGATGAAATGAACCAGTAGCCCTCATATCAGTTCTCTGATACACAAAATATATTCAGCTCTAGGTTAATAATCCCAAACTCATTTGCATGCTGGTCTTCCATTTAAAATGCTTTGGCATTCAACAGAATAATTTCTTTCTTCTGTTCTAAGGTCATTATTTCCACTAGGCTATAATGGAAATCCCCTTTATTTTCAAGAATAACAGTAATTTACTACACTGTGCACAATGAACTGTATTTTAGAGTCTTAATTTATTGAATTTCATCAAGCCTGAATCTCAACTGTGATTTAGAGAGAGTTGGAACCAGCCTATACTTACTCACTTTTAACAAAACATTTATACAGTCATCAAAAAATTAGTTTTTCATCTTTCACAGTAGAGTTTCTCCTGGTGAGGGTAACACCCAGGTACCATCCAACTCCACCCCAACAGAAACACCTGGAAGCTGAATCCTGGATCCACTTCTGAATCGAAATTTCTGCAGGTGGTGTCAGGGAATTTGCATTTGCAATAAGTACTAGGGGAAAAGTTACGCACACTAAAGTTTGACAACCACTGCCCCTGCAGTGAAGTTCCAAACTTTAGTAAAACTAAAGATAAAATTGTATACTATCATTTAAATCTGTTTTATTACTGGAGGAAATGATGTTTTCAGTACTTACTTACTTTGTTCACCACCTGGGCTGAACATTCCACTGTGTGCTATAATTTCCTTTTAAGTAAATTTTAAGAGGCACTCAATATTCAGCCTATAAAACGTAGGCTGTGCCTTTTTGATATATAGGTAATAAATGATGGATTCAGCTAAAATCAGATTTACCCATCATAAATGGGCAAATGTCTAAAACCAAACTGACTAGGACCAAATTCTATTCTTTTGTACTTTCCAAGTGTATTCTCTATAATGCTTGTGACAGTGTCAGGAAAGGTATTCTTTGTTTCCTTTTTTTTTTTCTGTGAAGTCATTTTAAGAGTACTTTAATTCAGTCACAATCCTACAGATAGGTATTGAGCTAGACACAAGTACTGGAGCTTCAAAAACGAATCAGATTTTGCATCCACCTTTAAGGGCATCTTAGCCTCTGCAGGGAAGGAGCAGACATGAAAACTTTGTGTTGAATTTAATGCACCAGGTTACACCAGGAAGTAGAGCGAGGTGAGGCAGAGGCCGGGCTTCATAGCGATGATGTTGTGCTCAGTTTGGGTATGAGCCATAGTTGGCCAGAGAAATGGACTCATTCATACAGGGTAATCCAGACATCAGGAAGGTCAGAAGTGCCAAACCTACACTCTTTCCATTACACCCAACTTTCTCCAAGAACCTGACCTGCAAAAGCAGGCTGGCTTCCCTTTTTCTCATACCCAGAGCTCTCTCTGGTTGTCAGTAAGATGTTAAGTGTGATACATTTCCTTTTCAGGCCACTGAGGTGCCATTTAATCCACTCCAGCAATAACTAAATAGGAACCTACCTTTAAAAGATGCCGAAAGCAACGTGCTGCTAATTTATTGCCACATCTGTTAAAGCTCCAGAGGGAATCTGACTCTCTAGATTTAAAATATAGTTGAGTTATTGTGATGATGTTTCCTGATTTAATCCTTTCATAAATTAGATGAAATGATCATAGGACCTGTTGTCACTTCATTCTTGCCCTAGCTTCTCTTCTGCCTTCATTAATTCCGAATAAAATACCAAAAGACATTGATGTAGCACTTGGAGATGGGAGGGCTATGTTTTTATAGCCTCAATTTGAAATCGCACTTAAAGACATCTAAGCCTTTACTGAATAGTGGGGGAACTGTTCATGCATATAAGGCTCCTAAGGACCTTCCTGGGTAGTTATGGGTGAGGAAACTAAGACTCAGAGATAAGTGGCTTGCCTGGGGTCACTCTGTAAGTAATTACTAGAGTCAAAACACCCACTGAGGTTTTCTAACTCCAAGAACAAGGCTCTTTCTAGTATATCCTTTCATCTTCTGGGGAATCTATTAAAACAGTTTCTTGACTGTTTGCAGTGAAAGGAACTATTGCCAACATGTTAACAAAACCCAGAATTGTGGCATCCCCATCAGCTGATCATCAGTGTTTTTAGTTTATCACTTCACAGACATTATTTGGTGTTTTCTTACAGAAGGCAACAGACCACTGCAACAGAAACTGTCCTTAGATGGGAACCCCAAACCTATACATGGAACACCAGAGAGGTCAGATGGCCTACAGTGGTCAGCTGAGCAGCCTTGTAACCCAAGCAAGCCTAAGACAAAAACATCTCCTGTTAAGTCCAATGCCCCTGCAGCTCATCTTGAAATAAAGCCAGATGAGCTGGCAAAGAAAAGAGGTAAAGTGATTTCTTTTGCACAAATGATTCAACATATTTTGCGCACACAGAGAAGTACCTGAATGACAGAACTTTCCAAAAGATGCCGCTTAGTAAAGAGAGTTAGACCTGAAATTGCATTTCTTTCTGTGAGCCACATAGATTGAAAACCAGATACGATTCCTCCGTTGTTAATCAAAGGGCTTGAATGTTTAAGTGGAATTATATCCTCTTTCCCTGCCTCTCTGTGGCCATTCTTCTCTTTCTAGGCATGGATAAATTTGCACCACAAACACTTGGTACCCTAACATCCTATAAAGCAAATGTTCATTCAGGAGCCTCTTTAGCCACATAAATGTTGAATGTTTTCCTGATATACAGGTTCTGAATTTGCATTGACTAAAGATGAGTTTAGAGGCCAACCATGTCTTCTGATATGATGTTCCTCATGTAAATTCAGTTCTGTGTTAGAACTTTCAGACAAAAGACACTGAAAGAGGGTTTTATATTGGACACACTGTATTTTGATTACTTTTTGAACTTTGATATATTGATACTTTATGCATAACTAGTATTAAACATGAAAGGGGCTAAATCGCTTCCTTTCTGATTACCAGAGGATTTAAATAATATTCTCATTCAGGCCTCAGTTGTATCTGATTTCCTTGGCTTGGGTTTGATTATACCTTCTCACTTTTCTTGAGAGAGATTTCTTTTTTCTAAGAAACCATGCCCTTGTTGGGATAAGTACAATTTGCCTATTTGCTCTGCACTATCTGTAAAGCCTGGTGACAGTTTCAGGAAATCAGGCAAGATTGGCACCCACAGAGCTGCTTTAAGTACTGCTGCTATAATTACAGGCCTGGCTCAGGACTGATGGGGCCAGAGCCAGGGTACCTGGCACGGATGCTCTGTCCTCTCTCTAGCCCATCTGTACCTCTCCCAACCTCTATGTCATTTTCCTCTTCCAAAAGCCCTGCTGGCTTTAAACCACACAGAGTGGTGTTTATAGAGAGAGCCAGCAGCACAAATGGTCTTTAGATGTATCAGATTCTAAGAAACCCCAGTTTGTAATAGAACATAATGATCAGAGTCTCTTTGCAAAGGGTAAAGGAGATACATGTGCCCAAAATGGCCCAGCCAGAGAGCCCACTGGTGAGATCACAGCTTCTCAGGGACCACACAAACCACCCACTCTGGATTTAAAAAAATTGGGACTATAAACATCCTCTTAATGGAACTTTTTTTTTTCAATTGAAAAACAAAAGAACATCTCTTCTTATTGGAAGGGGATATAGTTGCCTCTGTCGTTGTTGTTTAGCTCAGAAGTAAAAAAAATAAACGGATCACTTTAACGTGTTCTTTCTTGACATTAATTTCAGGCCCAAATATTGAGAAATCAGTGAAGGATTTGCAGCGCTGTACTGTGTCTCTAACTAGATATCGTGTCATGATCAAGGAAGAGGTAGATAGTTCCGTGAAGAAGATCAAAGCTGCCTTTGCTGAATTACACAACTGGTGAGTAATTTCACTTAGAAACTATCAATTTATGGTACTTGAGCTGTTCCTATAGGTAAAAGCATCAGATGGAAAAATGTTTATTTAATACGTAAACATCACAGAACAACACTTCAGTGAGTTTTCTTAAACCCTGCTGACAGATGCATATCTTGGGAATAGAAAAGAAGAGAAAATTTGAAATAAAGAGAAACCTGATAGACATTATTCGCTGGAGTTTGAAGTTGGGTCAAAAGTATATGAATGATTTAGAACACAACCTCAATAAAGGACAAAACTTCAAAAACTGTATTTTTGACAAATCTTTGGAAGGTTAACGTGAATGCTTACTCAGAAAGAATATTTTCCAGCCTGATGTCATCATAAAATAAGAAAAGCTCCCTTAACAAAATTCAGAAACAACTTATGTAAACTTAGTGATAGACCCCATTCTTGGTATCTTGAAGACTGGAATTAAGAAATGGTATGCCAGTATGGTTTTGGTCCTGCCCTGCCCTGCTCTGCAGTGGATTTTGATGGAAGACATTTCTTTCAGCCTTATACTTTTGCTCATGTCCACAGTCAGAGTGAAATATCTGTTAGTAAAAAGATTAAGTTAATATCAGTAGAAAAATGTTCTCAGTGTATCCATCAGGACACTTTCAGTTTCAAGTGACAGAACCTCAAATCACAGTAGTTAAAGAGAAAAGAGGATTTATTACTGATGTACATGAAAATCCCAGGAAATTCCTTTAGGCAAATTTGGTTCTAAGCCCAGTATGTTAGCAGGATTCAGATTCCTCTCTCTCTCTCTCTCTGCCTCCTTTCCTTGCCCAATGACCCCCACAGTCTCCTGGTTCTGCTTATTCTTCACTTCACTCTTAGGTACAGTGTCTCCATGTAGCAGCAAAGATGACACGCTGGCAGCTCCAAGCTTACACAGTCTTTAGCCCCATGATCTTAGAGAGGACTTCGTTTCCAGCAGTTCTGATAAAAAAGTCCAAAAGGGCTAATTCCCATTGGCTGGGTTGGGTCATATATCTGTCCATAAACCAATCCCTGTGGCCACAGGGACAGTCTTCCCACTGGCCAGGCCAGAGTCACGTGCCTGCCCAGAGAGTTAGTGGTGGGACATTGGCAGGTTGCGGGGGAAACCCCACCTGAACTCCATGAACTGAGAGGTGAAGAACCCTGGATCCCTGGAGAAAAATCGTGGTGTTAAAGAGGAAAATAAGAACAAAGAAAACACATGTCCACAGTGTCCAGGCTCACATAGCATGTTCCCTATATTGGCCTATCATGATTCCAGAGTTTGATCACACTTTCCACATATTCTTCCCATTCTAAGTCCTTTCTTTGACACTGATGTGCTTTTTTGCTGACTGTAGCATAGTGTAAAACTAAGGATTATGTCAAACAGTAACCTAATGTAAAAGTCTCAAACTTTAAATCATCTGCTACTCAGACTGTGAGATTCCAGGGGTGCATAAGTCACCAGGGACTTGAAAACAAACCATCTCCTTCAGTTATCATTCAGTGAGGAATCATTTACCCTCCACCCAGTGGAACACTTCTCTGTTCAATCAGATTATAACCTCACTAATTGTTCAAAGCAAACTCCAAGAATATGTTTGAAAGTACTCGGAGAAGGTAAAGATGCTACACAAATAAAAAGTGTTGTTATTACTATTATTGATTTTTAAATTTTATAGTTACACGACTTTTCCAGTTTATCCTTCAGTTCAGTTCAGTTCAGTCACTCAGTCATGTCCAACTCTTTGCGACCCCATGAACTGCAGCACGCCAAGCCTCCCTGTCCATCACCAACTCCCAGAGTTCACCCGAAACCATGTCCATTGAGTCGGTGATGCCATCCAACCATCTCATCCTCTGTCGTCCCCTTCTCCTTCTCAATTTATCCTTCAGTTCACTTCAGTTCAGTCACTCAGTTGTGTCCGACTCTTTGCGACCCCATGAATTGCAGCACGCCAGGTCTCCCTGTCCATCACCAAATCCCAGAGTTCACTCAGACTCACGTCCATCGAGTCAGTGATGCCATCCAGCCATCTCATCCTCGGTCGTCCCCTTCTCCTCCTGCCCCCAATCCCTCCCAGCATCAGAGTCTTTTCCAATGAGTCAACTCTTCGCATGAGATGGCCAAAGTACTGGAGTTTCAGCTTTAGCATCATTTCTTGCAAAGAAATCCCAGGGTTGATCTCCTTCAGAATGGACTGGTTGGATCTCCTTGCAGTCCAAGGGACTCTCAAGAGACTTCTCCAACACCACAGTGCAAAAGCATCAATTCTTCAGCACTCAGCTTTCTTCCCAGTCCAACTCTCACATCCATACATGACCACTGGAAAAACCATAGCCTTAACTAGACGGACCTTAGTCGGCAAAGTAATGTCTCTGCTTTTGAATATGCTATCTAGCTTGGTCATAAGCGTCTTTTAATTTCATGGCTGCAGTCACCATCTGCAGTGATTTTGGAGCCCCCAAAAATAAAGGCTGACACTGTTTCCACTGTTTCCCCATCTACTTCCCATGAATTGATGGGACCCTAATATGTAAAAGCATGCTCAGGGGCTTCCTTGATGTTCCAGCGGTTAAGAAGCCAGTGCAGGGGACATGGATTCAATCCCTGGTCCAGGAAGATCCCACATGCAGTGGAGCAACAAGGGCAGAGCGCCACAGTTACTGAGCCCAAGCACCTTAGAGCCCTTGTTCCACAACAGGAGAAGCCACCACAATGAGAAGCCTGCACACAACTGGAGAGGAGCCCCAGCTCTCTGCAACTAGAAAAAACTCGTGTGCAGCAGTGAAGACCAGCACAGCCAAAAATAAATAAATAAAAGAACACGCAACATCCAGACTTGTTCTCTGGAGCCAGAGTCAACACACGTCGCCTGTAAAGTGCCGGCAGGTTAAAGAACCTTAAGCTTTCCAGGCTGTAAGGTCTGTGTGCTCCTACTCAGGGCTGCTGTTGGGGTATGTAAGCAGCCGGAGAGCCTTCGGAGGCAGGGGGCAAATCTGGCTCAGCGGGGTCGTGGTTTATCAGCCTCTGTCTGGAGCCTTTGTCTGGAGGCTGCTCACAGAAGACTACTCTGTCTTCTCCTTTGGTGTGGCATTTTAGGATACAATCTTCCTCTGAGGCCCACGTGTGACACCTTCCCCCTGAGTGAGTCACACACTAATTGACAGAGTGTAGCAATGACCTCAAATTACCTCTCTCCTCCAGCTGCTTTGAGTCCTTTTATTTTTTATTTCCTTAGTAAAATGAACATCGCATGGCTCATGAGACATCTTGAGATTTATAACAGATTCTTTGAGTGCTTTACTCCTCAAGAGCGGGAAGTGTGGGGCCAGGAAAGTCAGCACCCAGGGAAGATGCGTATCTTTGCTTGTAATTCACATCGTGTTTTATACTGATGGGAAGGATGGCTTCTGAATGAGCTCTGCCAAAGCAACACGGCTGTTTAAAAGTCACCTCCTTGACAAAAGGACATTTTCCCTCCAAACTGAACAAGAGAACATTTAGACCAACTACTTCCCGTATGGTATTTCTGTGAAAGGGGAAAACACCACCCCTTGTTTTCTGCCCTAACCCTTCAGCAAAACAATCCCCAAATAATTACACAGATGTTAACTTGAACATAAAACTAAAGTATTTTTTATCAACCACAAACATGCATTTATGCCAAAGGGAAAAACTTGGCCTCTATTCAAAATAAGTATGCTGCCCAGGCAACAGGGCGATGTGCTTGAATTAAGCCTCTCATTTTCTGAGGAGCAAAGGCTGGATCTTAAGGATTGTGGTGCTCTTGAAAAAATAGTAGGTCATGGAATAGAAGAAGGCAGCTTAAAAGCTTAAAAAATGAAACTTCCCTAGTGGTGCTGAAATCACGAACTCTAGGCACTAGAGAGAATTTTGAGTGCAGCGCTATTCATTTAGTACAATGGAAACCTCAGGGCTGTATCATAGAGTGTATCCAGATTTGGAGGATGTGGCGTCCTCTGGAGATTTCCAGGAGTGCCGGTTCTAAGGCAGATGTTGACTCATGTGGTGCATTAGCAACAGGGGTGTGGGGTACATCCCTCTGCAGCTTCTCCTTCACTTCCTCGGGGCCACCCTGTTCTCTCACCTAAGCACTCAATAGGCGCTGTGTGTAGTTTAGAAATAAATAGACACTCAGTTTAAGAAAAAAAAAAAAACCTTCACATTCACTTTGCTACCAAAGCACCAGCTTCAGGAGGTGAATCCCAAGTAACTAAATTCCCCCCCAAGCTGGAATTCACCGGAATGAATTGTGTGACGTTGGGAGAAAGCCGTGGTTTGCACAAGCTCAGTACTGAGTCACGGGAGTCTGAGCGAAATGAAGGAAATCCTTGTCCTTCCCAATCTGGCTGTGAAGAATGTTTTGCTCAATATGTTACTGAAGAAAGCCATTAAGTAGCTAACTTATAATATCAGAGCTGGCACTTAACCAGGACACAGTTGCATGGGGCTAAACGATCATTACATGGCTCCTTCTCATTTTTCCAGAAAGAATTAGGGATTTAAGAGGGGGAACAAAGATGACACAATACCCTCTCAATATGTCTTCACAGAAAATAAATTTTGCAACATGAGCGTCTGTGTGAAAAGTCACATCAGGAACTAACATGAAGCAGCTGGTTTCTTTCCTATATGATTGGCCCCCTACCACAACTGGAAAATATTCATCCTTTCAAATCATAGCTGCCAGGTTTAATTGCTTTGTGTGCAGACTAGTCTAACTTCTCACAAATCTGTGTGTGCATGGCCAAGTTGATGTTGACGGCTTTAAATGAACAATAAAACATTAAATTCAAAAAGCATTGAGGAAGGAGAGTAATACTTGATAGTTTTGCCATATGCTGGGGGAGAAAGGATTCCAAAATAGAGCTGTAAAAAAAATTGTTAGGTGCTATTGTCAGTTTAACATCTAATTAAAAGCATCCCTAAAGAAAACGGAAGATGGTAAGGAGCCAAAGGGTTAGGGTATGTGCTGGGTAACCAGGTTGCAAAGAATGGGGGCTGGAGGGGATAATATGTTTAGGCCGCTTTGCTTTCAAAAAAGAAAGGGAAATCAGTCAAAGCATGCCTCCTGTATAAAGTGGCCAGACGTGTTCCTGGACCTGTGTTTATTTTCTCTTGAAACAGTGCCAGGAAATTGGAAGTAGGTCAGAAGTTTCCCAGCTCCCCCGACCATAAGCCCTTGCCCACCTTCCCTTTCTCCGTTGGCTTTCCCTTAATCTTGGAGTTCACTCCCTCCCTGCAAGGGCAGGTGAGCCTCCTACTGCCCCCTACAGGCCTCACGGCGACCCCAGTCACTACATTATGCCTGCGTGTTGAGTTGCTCAGTCGTGAATGGCTCTGTGTGACCACACTGTGTGACACCCCACCTCCCCGGAATGTAGCCAACCAGGCTCCTCTGTCCATGGAATTTTGCTGAAGCAGGTTGCCATTTCCTCCCTCCAGATCATCTTCCCAACCCAGGGATTGAACCTCTGTCTCCTGGGTTCCCTGCATTGGCAGGTGGATTCTTACTGCTGAGCCACCCAGGAAACCCCTGCTACACCGTAGGACCTTGTAATGGGCTCTCTGTCTCCTTTTTCTTTTCTTCCATTTAATAACGACTGAAACTCATTTTGTGTCACTGGTAATCTCATCGTTTTGATGACCATGTGATCCCCCCGCCACCGCCCCCACCAGAGTGACAGATTTGCATGTTAACCAGCTAACCGAGTCTGTTAAAGCTCTCCTCCAGCCGAAAGAATGACTCTAAATGTGAGAACTGCCAGCTAAAGAGAAAGCCACTTCGAGATAAGTATATCTTGTGCATCTCTCAAATCCCCCTCTGAAGGAGGGCTCTTTATCTGCTGCTAAAGCCCTGTGGGTAGCCAAGCAGAACCACACACAGACCACCAGGGTGGTCAGCAGGGTGGCCCTATGCACAGACCAGATATCACTGCTGTGACATTTTAAATGTGTCTTTTTCTGGGATATGAACTCGAGAAGGCCTCCCGAAGAAGAAATTGTCAGTGGGGCTCTTGCATTTCAGAGCAAGCCAGGCAGCAGTCTGTCCCATATTCCCACTTTGCTGCTTCTCGGGTGCCCGAATAACATCAAATTCTTGGAGCAGGCAGCCTTAGAACTACTTCAGCTTGAGTCCAGATGAGACCATTTGTCTTCACTTTTGCAGGTTTATCAGATAACAGGATTCTTCTTCTTTGGTTGTTTCCTCCCCTTCCCCTGGTCAAACTCCCCAAACTTTAAGCTGCCTTTTCTATTATCTGGCTCTCCATACAGTGCTAAAAGCTGAGTTTTTCTGTGCCCTTCAGGTTTTTCATTTGTTCTCTTTGTGAATAACTTAGCATTGACTGAAAGATGATGCCTGAGAATTAATATTTACTTCTCTCAGTACCAAAGTACATGTGTGTGTATGCACTATAATTACAAACTCTAGAGCTCTGTGGTCATCCTCTGCTTTGGTACCAGGCCCAGAGATGCTGATTTCACTGGGCATAAGTGAACCCAGAAATAGGGTTTTTGTTTTTAAAGATCCCCTGGGGATTCTCTTATGCATCTGTGGTTGAAAACCACAGATTGAGAGTCCCGCAAAGGAGGGTGATATGTCTGGGGCTAGAGCAGTGTTCCCAACCAGATGAATTTGCTTTCTCCCAGGGAGACAGTTGGCATGTCTGGAAATATTTCAAGTTGTCACAGCTGCAGAGAGGTAGTGTTACTGGCATCTAGTAGGCAGACACCAGGATACCACTATTAATACTTATCCTAGTAAGCACAGGACAGTCTCCCCGACCCCACTCCCCACCCCCACCAAAGAACAATCTAGTCCAAGACATCAATAAGGCTGAGAAAGCCTGAGTGAGAGGAAAGGGAGACGAAAATTACACCGTCCTTCTGCATGGTCTGCTGCAGCTCCTTGGGTGAAGAGTGGAGAGTCCTCCCTTTGCAACCCCTGCACCCCCGCCACTACCCAGTAGCTCTCTGCCCCTCCTCCAGCAGCCCTCCTAATCCACCACTACAGACAAGAGGAGGGAGATTTCCTTTCCATGCCCAGATCATTCACATACCCCCCAATGCAGCCATAGTGTTTTCTCTTTTCACAGCAGTACCGTAGGGAGGCATTTCTCCCATACTTCCTGAAACATAAACCTCCTTGCTGTGCATTTTAAAGGTCAAATTACATTTTTGTTTCCTTAAGACCAGCAGAAACAATTACACTGAAGTGTAGAAAATTGAGGACTTTGCTTCTTTGCCTATTTTTCATTATAGAATTCAAGTCAGTCCTTAAGAGAAAATGGAAAAATTAAGAACTGAAAGTTGTAGCTGGTGATAGACCATCACTTTCATTCACCATGCTGTCTCTGCTGAGTCTTTTTTTGTTTTTTTTCTCATTTTGTAATAAAACCAAATAACGCAGTGGGGACCGGATTCAGATGAAGATCTGAGGCATGTAAAGATATATACAGTAGGGAATTGTTCCATTAAGTGTCTTTCTGGGGAAGTATTATTTTCCTCTGACTTTAGCCAGGCAGCAATATTGCTTGGTGTTTCTGGCTACACATGGTATATATCCAACTACTCTGGTGCCAGTGACATCCTCAGGTGGGCCTGCCCTTATGACAACAGAAGGTCTCTTTGCAGTCTTACCATGCTGTAGTGGTTGGGCAAGTATTTGTGGACCCTCTCTTAGAGAATTACCCTTTTTTAATTAGGAGAATATTAAAATTAAGGCACTCTGTCTACTTTGATAGGTAAGTACAGGAGAAATATATATTAGGTGAAACAGGTCCTAGAATCAGATCTGCGCCTCAGAACAGATGCTATGACGACAAGCAAATCTGGCTTTTGAGTTCAGTCACATGGAGGATGTGGATGTCAGTGTGGGTAATGAGTTGAGACTCCAACCGTGTGACTGAAATAGGAAGCATTCTGAGTGCATCGAGAGTGTCTGGGGCAGGGTGTTGGTCAGTAATAAAGTGATGCTTTTCTCTGAGCCCTTCAACAAAGGATGTTTATCAAGGATTACGAATAGGAGAGAGAGCTGACGTTAGGAACCTTTGTAGTCACTTAGTATTGTCACGTGAAGACTTTAACAGGCTTTTGGTTTCCTGTTAAAATATCAACAACATGTTAAATAATTGCTAGATTTTGCCAACTCCTTACCCTATACACATGATGCAGATAAAACCAAGAGTTTACGTATTTTATGTTTTTTCCAAGAAGTTTAATACAAAGTCTCTACGTCCTTCTGCCCTGCAGGGGAATACAATCTTTTCATTGATCAAAGCTTATCCAAACAAGACTTTCTGACTAATCTCTTTTCTTCTCATCAGATGGTTTTTCCAAGTGTCTACCTGCTAGCGATTTGTGTTATCCTGTGGAAATTAGACAAATCCATGCCTTCTCCCCACACTCAGTACTGGAGATTATGCCAGCATATTAAAAGAACGCACATTATGGAGATGAGCATACACCTGCAAAGGATATCGAGACAGTAGTAGAAGAAGCTAATAAATATATTTATGCCTCAAGAGAGCCGTATGTATGCTTTTCTGTCACTGGCCTAGCTGACAAACTGCCCAAAATGACTCCTTGTCCTTACTCGGCACCAGTCTAATAAACAGAAATCAGTTCCAGGATCCATTTCTGAAACTGTGAAAAGGGTAAATACCTTATACCATGGAGGATCTCAAGGTTCCTGTGACTTTGTGTCTATGGCAAGTCCCCATGGCACAATGCATTTCAAATCTTGCCTTGTTCGTGAATATGTGTGATTCTAAATAGGGGTAGCTCACTCTTGGGAAGCAAAAGCTTCTCTTTTCCTCTTTTCTTTCCTCCCCAAGGTTTTTCTCCACGTTAGATGTTTCCCCAGGGCCACTGTAAGGACAGAGTGAATCAGTCGACATGAAGGAAGAGCAGGCTAATAAATACAAAAAGTACAGAACTGGCCTTTTCAGTTTGGATACGGTCCCTGGGAAACCAGCATAAATAGCACCTCCTTGTATTAATAGCCTTTGTGAGCTCCACATGTGATTACCTCCATACGTCTTGTCAGCGGCACACTTAGCGTTGGAAGTCAGCTTTCTTTTACTGCAGCCTTCTTGCAGAATAATAAACCCAGAAGAAGAGCTAGAGGACAAGAAGTTGGTTCTGATTTTATCTTGAAATCTGAAAAGATTTCTGAATCCTTTCAGCAAATGAAGGCTACCCGTCAAATCAGCTTCAGAACATACTCCCGAATAGGAATCGTTGTTTTTATCATAGAACAGAAATATGAAAAGGAATTAAGCAAAGTGTTGTAACTATACAATCCCAAGAGAGTGTGTATCCTTTGTATGTGTGTGGTTTTTAAATTTAAAATATAATCCATTTGGGGCAATTTATCATCTAGCACAGCAACAAATCATATAAAAGCTGTACCTGAAGCTAATACAGTAGATTTCCTTACATGTATATTACATTATTGCTCCAGTGACTGTTACCTTTGGTACTTAATAGGCCATATTGGAACAAAAGTGACATCTTCCTGGGTTTATTAACAACTTAATTAGGAGGCATGAGGTGTGGATTTAGACAGGATAAGATTTAAATCTCCTCTCCACATATTCTAGTACCAGATATGGTTGAGTTTCCTAACTTCTACTCAGATGCAAAACAGGGCTACTGTCACTTTCTGGAGTTTTATGAAGATTCATGTACAAGATATGCACTCTGCAGATTATTCTAGAAAATGTCTTGCCTGGTCCATGATAGAAGTTCAGTCTAGACCGGTCCTCTTCTCTTTCAGGTAAGCATTTAGTAAATGTCTTTTCCTCTCTACCAAGACACTGGGAGGAAGTGAATCCGTTCCACCTTTCTGTTTACTGAGCCTACACTGGATTGTGGCTGTAAGACATGGATATTTCATCACAGCTTTTTACTGTCTACTCCCTGGTGAAGAGAGATGTAAGGCAAAGGGACCCCTGATTCCAAATGGCCACAGTTGTCACCACATCAGGCCTCCTTGCCACGCCTTCTCTCTTCTTCCCTTCCCTTCTCTCTGCCTTCCCTTCCCTTCGTTCATCCACCCAATACAGTAGAACCCCAGGGCTAGTGGGTGAATATAGAAACTGCACAAAGGCATACTGCCTCGGAGCTGGGCCTGGGGGAGGAGAAATCAATACCACCCGGTTAAGGAAGGGTTGACCACAGAGGCGACATTTGCGCTGGTCTTTGAAGGAAGACTAGGAATTTGTCATCCTGGGAGGGAAAAAGGATTCCATGCAGAAGAAATAACACAAGGAACGAGAAAATAAGAGAGACCACAACATGATTTGAGAGGAGTGTGTGTCCTGGGTCTTACTCCATCAAAGTGAATTTTGAGCACATCCTTCTCAAACCAAAAAAATTATTTATAAATAATTTATGTGCGCTATGGTTAATCTGTATACTGAAGATTGGGAAAGTCTACTTTTTGGAATGAAAAGTAAACACTGGGACTTCCCTGGTGGTCTAGTGGTTACGACTCTGCACTTCCAATGCAGGGGGCACAGGTTTGGTCTCTGGTTGGGGATTTAAGATCCTACATGCCACATAGCTCAGCTTAAAAAAAAAAAAAATGCGTGTACATGCAGTTTGCTGTATTCCTTATGCCCCTATTCGGGAAAGCATTGGCTGGGGCAGGTCCTGAAGATGAGGGGCAACAGATGAGCCTGGAGTTGCTGGCTGGTGAGAGCCTTTTGGCCCAAACCAAGAAGTACACATTCTCTCCTCTTCACACAAGAGTCAAAAGATGCAGGAGCCCTCAGGAGGCCAGAGCAGTGGCGGCCAGGCCCGACTCCCTTGGGTCGGAGATGGGCCAGCATTTCGGTGACTTTTTCTGGGCTTATCAATCTCTTCTAGTTTCTGTTCCTGAGTATGTGTTAACTGTGATTCATCACCATGGCGGCTTCTGCCTAGATGCCCTCTTCCCCCCAAGTTGGAGGGAAATGCAACAGTACTCAGAGTGGTTGGCTGTATTTTGGGTATGAGACAGAGATTTTAATTTGAAATTTGTTTTATCTTCCTTTCTACGTTTCCCGGTTTTTTGTTTTTAATGAGCGTGTAAAATGAAGTCGAGCTGTAGGTGGCGCTCGTGGTAAGGAACCTGCCTACCAGTGCAGGAGACACAGGAGACGCATGTTTGATCCCCGGGTCGGGAAGATCCCCTGGAGGAGGAAATGGCAACCCACGCCAATATTCTTGCCTGGAGAATCCCATGGACACAGGAGCCTGGTGGGCTACAGTCCATGGGGTCACAAACAGTGAGACACGATTGAAATGACTTAGCGCAAAATGAAGTAAGTGAAGAATGTTACTTCCTTAAGTGGTACCCTTGTGCTGTAAGACAATCAACACCACAGATAGAAGTTTGCTTTCTTTTTCATTGATGTAGTTTTGTTGTTCTTTTATTTTTTAAAAAAAGGAGATGGTAGTAAGTCATATCATTTTTATACCTATGCTGCTGCTGCTAAGTCGCTTCAGCCGTGTCCGACTCTGTGCGACCCCATAGACGGCAGCCCACCAGGCTCTGCCGTCCCTGGGATTCTCCAGGCAAGAACACTGGAGTGGGTTGCCATTTCCTTCTCCAATGCGTGAAAGTGAAGTCGCTCAGTCATGTCCAACTCTTTGTGACCCTATGGACTGCAGCCTACCAGGCTCCTCCGTCCATGGGATTTTCCAGGCAAGAGTACTGGAGTGGGGTGCCAAGCTGAAATAAAGATAAGTTATTTTCCCTGAATGCTGATCTCCATGGAAAGAAACAAAACTAAGAAGTAGTCAGCAAAGATAAGAAATTATATTATTAAATCAAATCAGATGTAAAATTCTAGATAGACGTATATAAGGAATGTAGATACTTTCTAATTGAACATGTGATGATGTGGGATTCGTAGAATTTGCAGGATTTTGCAACTCTGATGCCATTTCTTAAATTCCAAGAAGAAAAAGGAATCCCTGTCCATATTTGTTTGTTTTTCAATTAACTATTGTGTGTAAGGAACTCCAGGATTTTGTGTTGCGAGTTAGTCATTATGCTTCATCTGCACATGTCTATGCACCTCAGATGGTGTGGTGAAATATTCATCAACTGTAATTTAAATCATTATCTAATTCTAATATAAAATATGCAGACTAAGAGGTATTAACATTAATGGGTTATGTTACCTCTGATTTTAAAAAAAGGGAAAAAATGGCCTCAACCTGATTGGCAAATGGAGCCCAGCTGCTGTGTTCACTGGCTGCCAGAGTGATGTAGACCTGCCGTACGTGTTAACTCCGATTCGTGCTCAGAGACATTCTACTTTATTTCCCTGAGAGTCACGATTTCTAGGCAGCTGTTCAAAGAGTTGCATCCCAACCCCAGCTGACAGGCTGTAGACATGCATGTTGGGTTTTGTATGTTTATTGCACAACACGTTGGAATTCAGGAAATCTTTAGATCAATTGTCAAATCACTGCTGCATTCAGAAAAAAAAAAAAATCCAATTATAAGAAGAACACGGGTTGTTGGGAAACTGAGATGCAAACGTGGGCAGAGTAGAAGGTAAAAGACTCAGGAATCCCAACAGAAAGCTAAATAAATGAGCATAGCCGGCTCCTTGATAATGAGCTGTAGTGGCACACTGGCAAGAGGAGCTGGTTAGGAGAGCCGTTGCTGGGATAACTCAGGAGGACCTGATCACATGGGAAGTGAATGAAGGGGTGTCGTGGAAACTGGTGAGTGGTGAGAACAATGACCAGCAGTCAAGGCAAGGAAGGGGGCCAGGATGGACATGCAGGGGAGGAAGAATATTTACCCTCCACCCTTCTGGGTTCTTGACTGGGGTCCTGTTATAAAAGACAGATTAACAAGAGAAAAACAAACGTGTATTAACGTGGACACCTCATGTACACATGGGAGACACTTAGGGAAAAGTGAAGTCCCCACGGTGGCCTGGAATCCAGGATTAAATACCATCTTAATAGGGAAAGAGGAGAGGCATGTAGATCTCTGAGGGGAGAGTTCATGATTTTTAGGAAAGATGAACTGGTCCTTAGAAGAGCAAATGGAAGGCATGCTGCTGCTGCTGCTGCTAAATCACTCAGTCATGTCTAACTCCTTGTGACCCTATGGACTGTAGCCCGCCAGGCTGCTCTGTCCATGGAATTCTCCAGGCAAGTATACTGCAGTGGGTTGTCATGCCCTCCTCCAGGGGATCTTCTCGACCCAGGGATCGAACCTATGTCTCTTTATGTCTCCAGTATTGGCAGGCAGGTTCTTCACCAAGAGACAAAGTTGTGTCTCTGCAACCCCATGGACTGCAGCACACTCAGCTAGCGCCACCTGGGAAGCCCAGGAGGTATGACAGCTTGTGACAAAGTCTGACTGTGGTGTCAGTTCTAGTCTCTCCTGTGATGAGAGTCAGCAGCCGCCCTGTTTGATGAAAACTGGGAAAGGAGGTGGGTGTATGACAACTGAGCTCCTTTTGGACAGTCTGTCTTGAAGCGGATTGGAGAACGTGTGTCCCTGCATTTGCTGTTTTTCACTGCCCATAGTGTTCACAGTAATCAGTATACCGAAGTGCCGTATTTTGGGGTGGCATATTCTGCTAGTCTTCAGGGAGCAAAAGGGAGAAAGGAGAAACACGGAATCGGCAGTGATGCAAGCGCATGGGCACCATTTGTAGGTACCTGTTCTCCTGACCCCAGGAATAGAGAACCACATGTAGTCTTGCTGTGTGTGTGACTGTCGGGCCAGGAACACCTTTGTTGACAGCAGCAATCGTTGAGAAATGGGTGAACTGAAACCCCTGACTAGTTTTGCCCTGGGCCCAAGAATTCTTGGCAATATGTGGGGAGTGGACTAGAAATGGTTCCCGTGGTAATAGTACAGTACACCCTAAGTGGATAAAGGGAGGTTTTCTGCCCTCCACCTGGTGGGCACAATCCTTTCTTCCAGGGCAAGGGATGTAGATGCCTAAACTCCTGGGCAGTACAGGTGGTCTCTCCCATCAGCACCTGCTCCCAGCTCAGGGTCCACATAGCAGCCACTAGCACGACGAGGCTCCCAGGCACTCAGCTAGCCTTCTTCCCATGGTCACAGTTCTTACTCCTGATGCCGCAGTAAGGAGCAGAGCCCAAGATGAGGGGAGATATTTGTAGATTACCCTTTCTCTTTAGTGAAAGAAATGGAAATTGTTTATAGAGGAGCTCTGGCTTTATGGCTTCTCATTGACATGCTTTCAGCTATTTGATCCAGGCCAGGAAAAGACATGACTGAGTGACTGAGCAACAACAAGGAGAGGTGAAACATCCCCTTTTGTTGTTGTTGTTACAGGTTTAGTTGCTAAGTTGTGTCTCTTTGCGACCCCATGGACTACAGCACACCAGGCTTCCCTGTCCTTCACTATCTCCCAGAATTCGCTGAAACTCATGTCCATTGAGTCTGTGATGCCATCCAACCATCTCATCCTCTGTCGCCGTGTTCTCCTCCTGCCTTTGATCTTTCACAGCATTGACGTCTTTTCCAATGAGTTGGCTCTTCACATCAGGTGGCCAAAGTATTAGAGCTTCAGCATCAGTCCTTCCAATGAATATTCAGGGTTGATATCCTTTAGGATAGACTGGTTTGATCTCCTTGCAGTCCAAGGGATTCTTAAGAGTCTTCTCTAACACCGCAGTTAGAAAGCATCAATTCTTCAGCGCACAGCCTTCTTTATGGCCCAACTCTCACATCCATACATGACTACTGGAAAAACCATAGCTTTGACTATACCAACTATTGTTGGCAAAGTGATGTCTCTGCTTTTTAATATGCTGTCTAGGTTTGTCAGTAGCTACCCCCTTAGCATTCAGTAGAATCCTTCCTCCCTAGCCATCTCCTCATTTCTTTTTAAAAATTATTTTTTTATTTTTGGCTGCATCGGGTCTTTGTTGCTGTGTGGGCTTTCCTCTAGTTGCAGTGAGTGGGGGCTCCTCTCTAGTTGTGGTGCGTGGGCTTCTGGTGGTGGCTTCTCTTATAGCGGAGCTCAGACTCTCGAAGCGCAGGCTTCAGTAGTTGTGGCGCGAGGGCTCAATTGCCCTGCGGCATGTGGCATTTTCCTAGACCAGGGATCAAAGCGTGTACCTTGCCTTGGCAGGTGAAGTCTTCACCATGGTATCATCAGGAAGTCCAGTGTATACAATGTTTTTCTCTCTTAAGGGACCGGCGGTCCGGAGGCTCATCCTCCTGGCGAGCACAGGCTGTGTCTTCTTCCTGAAGCTCTTTTTCTTCCGCTTGGTTCTGCTTGGCAGCCCAGGAGTTAAAGCTCTACATGGAAGCACTTCATCCACCAGAAGGTCGTGAAGCAGAATTGTCTGGGATCAGATGCTCACAAGCAGTTTCTCTCACTACGCGGCCTCCCTGAGGCCAGCACAGGAAGATGAAGTGTGGCCTAGTTTTAACTCTTTAACATCTGACTCCAGCTGCTGGTGGAGATTGATCTTGTTCAGCTCCCTTTGAAATCCTACCTTCCCTTCCTCAGTATCTGCCAGTAGCTTCTGCTCTCCGGCTTCTCACCCAGTGACAGTCCGGTGGCTGCTCCCCATCAGGGCATCTTTATTCATGAAACACACCCCACTCTACATGGCTCCTCCAAGCTCTCAAATGAAGCCATTTTGTCTCTCTGTGTGTCTTCGCCTCCACATTTAAAGAAGTCTTTCACAGAGAAGAACATGATAAATCTCTTCCTGAGGAAGTGCCTTTCTGATTCTTTTTATTATTGTTATGATTAGTCCTCTATAGAAAGGAATCAAGACAGTGGAAACATTTTTATAAAATGACACTTTATCTCTGTGATTAACTATATAATAAACCCTAAAGCCTCGGCCATGGTAATCTTCCTCTCCTTACACCTTATTGCTTTAATAATAAAAGCTTTTTTACGGCAACAGGATAAAATTTTAGTATCTAGGCAGTTTAGATAAAATGAGAAGATGTGTTTTTGGAAGGATAAAGGGCACGTCTGAAACATGTGAGGTCAGCATGGGTGTTTTGTGAGCTCAGTTTATGTAGAACATGTTTGATAGTGTCTGTCTTCAGTCTGGTGCCCTCCTGAGGATTTTATCCAGCCATTTAGAAAACTTTCAGTGGTCAGCAGAAAGCTGATTAAAGACTTCCATGTTTCTTCCAAGTGTCACCTTTGAAAAGCAAATATACCCCAAATCTAGAATCGCAGATGATTAGCATGGGGAAAGTACAAATTTCAATAATTTATTACCCTCCCAATTTGCAAACAGAGTCATTCTCTACATGTTTTGATTCTGAGCCAAACCCTGTGAGGTTTTGTGAATATCGTTGTACTTTTTATTCATAAGCTTGTGTCTCAAATGATTAGATTCCATCAGTGACAAAAGTTATATGAATTTTTGCATAAACATGATTTATATGCAAGCACTACAATATACCAATTAAGGAGTTTCATTACTGTTATGCTGTAGAAAAATGAAGATGCTGTCTTCCCTTCCATTCATCACTATCAAGCCATTTTTGTCGAGCAGCCCACAATAGTCTAAGATCATAAAGTCTAAGAATGGAAGTTTTTTAAAACTCCATCAGAGTTTCTCTGAAGAATGGATGATTAAGCAGAGACCTGAAGGAAGCCACCAAGTGAAGGAGATGAAGAAAGGCAGGGTTGGGGAGGAAAGGTCTTCCAGCAACAGGAAGGGCATGTGCTGGAGCCCCGTGGTGAGGGGAGAGAGGAGCCCATACCTCCCAGGGTGTTTGTTAGGACGCTTGAATGACCTCACTGTAGTGATGCACTGATGCTCTCCCTAATGTGTGGGGCGCAGGGCACACTCTCGGGGTGTAAGTTACAAACAGCTCTCATCTGGAGGCTGCTGTCTGTCTACACACAGTGGTACCTTGGAAGCCCACATGTGACCTTTCTGCTTCTGCAGCAGGGGTGGGACAGTGACACGGATTTTTCTGTGGCTCGTCAACTCTCCAGTGCCATTCCTCCCTCCTCCCCTCCCCGCCTCCTAACTCCCTCCTGGGTTTTGCCCAGCACTCTCTGCCCTTGCCCAGCCCACAGAGTTGTTTCCCATCAGACAGCCCTTCAGTGTGTATCTCTGTCCTCCTGTCTCTAAGAAGTTTTCTTGGGACTTGTGAATGGCACTGATGAAATTGCTCAGAAAGTTGGGCATGACACCAGGCACTGTGGGCATTTAGAAGGTGTTAGGCTCGGGGACTTCCCTGGTGGTCCAGTGGTTAGGACTCTACGATCTCGCTGCTAAGGGCACGGGTTTGATCCTTGGTCGAGGACCTAAGATCCTGCAAGCCTCAGGGAGCAGCCATAAAGGTATTAGACACAGCCTTTCCGCTTGGACCTTCCTTTGAACTGGCTCTCAGCGCACTATGATGCTGTTTCCTTGCTGTCTGACAGCCTGCCAGAGGACTGGCCAGCCTCTACTGTCCCATCCTCCTTTGCAGCTCCCACATCCTTGTCCCTTACTCTTCCCTTCCAGAAACCTGCTGCCTTGAAAGGACAAAAGAATACAGTGGAATTCTCAGGTTCACCTTACTGATTCTCACAGGAGAGGTCCTGGGGTGCTGCCTGGGGCCAGCACCTTAATCCTGCTTTGCATCCAGCTCATATATTCTGAGCAGGGTCCTGACGCAGCAGAGATCCCTTGGCTCGCCTTGATGCATGAGTTTTGAAAGCAATCATACATAGCAGTGCTTGAATTACTAAGATGCTTGAGGACAGTCTTTTTGTTGAAATACCCAGAGGAGTGGAGGCATAGTTTGATGCCAACTTCACAGGCTTTTCACATCCTCCAGTGGGCATTAAACAGATTAACAATTTATTGTGTGTGGCCTTCATCCCTACTGTTGCTAGCCCAGGAGGCCTGAACTAACCGTGGTGTGAATGTCCAGCTTTGTTTAATACATGTTAGACCGAGGGATACAGTTTATACCCCAAATGTCCATCTTGTAAACTCTCTGAGCACATAATTATGTTAACAAGTTTAATCAACAAAAATTAACTGTGATCTTATAGCTGATAAAGAAATTAGCAAAGGCCCCTTCCTACACCATCTTCCTCACCCAGCGCATGGACAGCCCGCAGGGTCCGTGGTCCTGTCTTGGGACTGAGGCTGTGGGGATTGTGGAGGTTGTTGTGGCATTCTGACTGCAGCCTGCCCCATCCTGTCCTTTGAAATCTAAAGACACCCCATCTGGTATCACGTGCACCTTGCATTATCTCAGAACCTGGAGACTCTAATCTTAGCCTTCTGGTTGATGGAGGGTGGGGAATCCTAAGTTCCTCTTCTCACCATTGTCATTTTCTTCTCTCTCCATCTGTATTTCACTGTTTCCCCCATAAGCTCAACAGATCCTCTCGCCTTCTTCCTCTCAGCTCCCACGAAAGAATGTAGGCTCCACAAGGATGACAGGAATCTGGGTTTTTTAATCCACAGCTGTATGCCCAGCCCCACCCTCAGCTAATATTTGGCCAGTGGCTGAATGGTGTGTCAGTCTCTCTACAGACAGAGTTTCCTCATGCTCTTTGTGGCATATCCTGTATAGCCACCCCCACTGGGCAACCCGGCTTCCCTGTGTTGGTGAAGAGAATAGAGCAAGTCTCGCATGACCTGCAGCCATAAGTCAGCAGAGTCCCAGCCCCCTGGACTCCAGTTCCATGTGTGCAGAAAGTCAAGAGCACTGAGATTTGTGTTAGTTCAGGGATGTGGGCCAGATCCCCGCTGCACCCTGCCAGCAGGCTGTGACCTCTTCGCATCTCCTCAGCCCTGCACTGATGCAGACATGAAACTCAGCCGCTTCCTCAGTCTGTGTGTGCAAGGGTCTGTGGGGGGTGTGTGTGCGTGTGTATCCACACACACTCAGACCATTCACACCAAGTGTGGTGAAGGTCTGGATGCTCCAAGCAAGGCTTACCTCACACACCACACAGTGGACACCTCGCAGTTGCACATGTGGTCCTCCTGCTTCTGGAAGCTCCTTTGCTTACCTCACTACCAGTCATTTCTCCCAGCCTCTTCACCTTTACACCGTCCTGGCTGACTCTCTCTCTTTTCATCTCCCTTTCTGTTGTTAAGCTGTGTCTGACTCTGCGACCCCGTGGACCGCAGCACACCAGGCTCGCCTGTCTTTCTCTATCTCCCAGAGTTTGCTCACACTCATGTTCATGGAGTCAGTGGTGCTCTCCAACCATCTAATACTCTTTCGTCCCCTTCTCCTCCTGCCCTCAATCTTTACCAGCCTCAGGGTCTTTTCCAATGAGTTGGCTGTTCACATCAGGTGGCCAAAGTATTGGAGCTTCAGCTTCAGCATCAGTCCTTCCAGTGAATATTCAAGGTTGATTTCCTTCAGGATTGACTATAAAAATTTAAAGCATTTTCTCAAGCAGAATAGCTTAGTGTGTTGTCGTCATTTGGGCTCCTGACCCCGGATCTTTAGGTTCTCACCTAAGCTCCCTACCAGCTTATCCATTACCCTTGTTTTCCTAAACTAGCATAGAATTGCCTGCTCCATTCACTTGGCTTCTATGTAGCTGCATTTGTGAACTTTACAGGATAAATACGTGATAATTGCAGGAGTACAAGCCTATTGACTTAACCCAGCATTTCATACAATTCATGAACATATGCTGGTGTATGACCTCCAGAAAGAAACGCAAGAAACTGGTAGCAAATAGATACCTCCAGGCACGGGGACTGAGTAAACTGGGACAGAGATGGGATAAAGACTCTTCTCGCCATCCATCTTTCTGCATCATGTATTTTCTATATTTAGAACACACTGACATCATATGTACTTAATGTCAATAAATTAGGCACAGTCCTCCTAATATGCTAATTACACCAAAATGGTCATAGCCAGTGACCTTAAGCCACGTGTCTGCGCTTGATGGTTTAGGCTTCAAGCCCAGTTCTGGAGAATTTGCCATTCCTTGTTCACGTCAGCTCTTTCCATTAGGATTTCCTGGTTGGAAAGAGCCAAGCTCCTCAGCAAACAGTCCTTACTCTGCAAGTGCTTAGGTTATATCATTGGTTGAGGAGCCCTAAACTCTTAGACATAGTTACATCCCAGGAACCACTTCCTACCTTGACAAATACACAATATTTTCTCTTAAGGGGAAATAGACTTTCAACACACTTTAAATTTTAAAAGTACTTCTGATGGAGAACAAAAAGTACATCTGTTGGAACAATCTGAGTACAATAAAGTAATAAGGATAATAACTGAAGTGTATTTAAGCACATTAAATATGGCTTCATAATTAAACTATACAAACCGCAAAAAAATCATCTAATTGATTACTTTTTCAGGAACCAACTATTGTTTGGAAAACTGATAAATAAAAGGAGAGAACCGAACATTTATCCTGACTCATCTATGCAAACTGTACTTCATGATAACCAAATAGTTGGTAAAGGAAGGTTTCTCTTTAGGGAAGTTTTCAGTAAATAAATGAAAGATGGAGAGAATTCCAATATTCTCATTTTTCAAATCCTGTTGATCTAGGCAGTGACCACCAACAGCTACTAATATAATAATCATTAGAGATGTTCATTGTATTTCCTTTACATTTATTTTGAAATGTAGAAGTCTGAGCACATTCAGGTTTTATTTTGTTTCAAGAGGAATATTTATAAGTGTGTCCTGTTATGTGTCTGCTGATAGAAGTATATAACATAAAGTAATTTCTCCTGAAATAAGAAACAAATCTGAATTTAATCAAATTTCTATATCATAGCACATTTATAGAAAATAGATAAGATTGGGTTAAATAATACCATGGACGTGTAGTCTGCAAAATTAAGACCTTGAATAACTCTACAGGACACATAGCCTGGTTTTTTTAACAAATGAATTTCAAAGGAAAAAAAATAAAGAGAAATGGGAGGAAATGTATAGATTAAAATGGATATAGGAGACAGTCAACCAATTGTCATGAACAGGCCTCATTTAGATCCAGGTTCAAACAGTTAAAAAAAAAATGTATGGAGTAATTAGGAAATTTTGAATACTGAATATATATCTGATAACATTAAATTACTGTTAATGTTTTTAGGTATTGTAGTAATACTGTGATTACATCCCCCCAAATTTTTATCTTTGAACTATCTATATTGAAATATGTATGGTTGAGATGAAAACTTTAAAAGTCTGGCATCTCTACTTACATACACATAAAAATCTGTGAGAATATATAAGTGATTTGTGATGTGTTGATTCTGGAAGGGGAGCAAGGAATTAGGATGAGAGAGGAACTTTTGGACAGATAATTATTACTTTTCCAGATCATACCTTTTCAAAGGACTAACCAATAAATATATTAAATATAATGGAAAAGGTTAATTTGACCTTGAAATGATTATTTGGGTGAACAAGAAAGCATGGATTCAATACAGAACATGTGGATGGATTGACCCAGACCCATGTTTCTTAGGACCCATGCATCAGAACTGGGCCCTCTCTCTCCCTCCCAGACCGATTCTGGGAGCGCGAACCATAGAGACATTTGAGAATTACTGGCCTTGATAACCTGAGTGCCAGCTTTTTAGATACTTATTATATTGTTTTGGAACTTTGAAAATTCACAGGGCAAAAATACTCCCAAATTGAAATTCAAAGCAGTGCAATTCTGAAAGTCTGAAAAGGCTTGTGTTTTTAGATTTGCTGACAATGATTTAATCAGCAGATGTCACTGTGTAACACTGGGAGCATCCCTTCCATGTTGCCTCATTTTTGGAAAGGCAGAGCCTACTGCTGGCATTGTAACATAGAAATATTTATGGTAATCTTGTATTTTGTTTAATGAAAATAATTTTTCTTTTATTTCCTGTGCCTATTAAAAGTTTATCTTTGATTAAGCATTCTTTGCTTTTGTTTTTTTTTCCCCCAGCATCATTGACAAAGAAGTTTCATTAATGGCAGAAATGGATAAAGTTAAAGAAGAAGCCAGTAAGTAGACACATGGTTGTTCGATTAGGAGCCTCCCAATCAGAAGTAATCAATAGGTCAGATGACAGTGATACAGATTCTGAATAAAAGTGAAAGTGTTAGTCGCTCGGTCATGTCTGACTCTTTGTGACCCCATGGACTGTAGCCCACCAGGCTCCTCTGTCCATGGAATTCTCCAGGCAAGAATACTGGAGTGAGTAGCCTTTCCCATCTCCAGGGGTTCTTCTTGGCCCAGGGATTGAACCCAGGTCTCCTTCAGTGCAGGCGGATTCTTCACCATCTAAGTCAGATTCTGAGTGGGGCCAAAAGGATGGAACAGAAGCACCCACTGAGCAGAGGGCAATGCATGCAGCAAAAAATAGGTGTCACTTGGGTTTATTTAAAGTCCAGGAGACTTTTGTGCCTAAATAGGACTACTTACAATTGACTGGGTTTAAAATGATATTGAATATTAAATTTTTAAAATATAATATTTGAATTACATTTGTAAATTTAACATAGCTTATTTTTTCAAGCACTTCGGACACCTGAGAAGGCAAACTCACAAACCTAACCAGCAAAGTATTCCAAGCTCTTAACCAACACTTACAAGATTAATAATTGCCTGGTGACTCAAATGGTAAAGAATCTGTCTGTAATGCGGAAGACCTGGGTTCAATTCCTGGGTCGAGAAGACCCCCTGGAGAAGGGAATGGCAACCCACTCCAGTATTCTTGCCTGGAGAATTCCATAGACAGAGGAGCCTGGTGGGCTGCAGTCCATGGGGTTGCAAAGAGTGGGACACCACTGAGCAACTAACACTCTCACTTTCAAAGATGTACTAAATGAAATTCTCTTAAAACACTCCAATTCTGTTTACAAACTCAGTCGAATTCACTGACACCTACCAACTTAACACTCCAAAAGAAATGTTTTAAATTGAAACCACAAGTGAGACTGCTTTAAGATACAGAATATTCTATATATAAAATAATGAACACACATAAGCAGTCTTGATCATTACAAAATTTTTTCTAAATTTAACACAAAATATTAGTTACTCTGGGTTTGATTTATTTTACTATTTTTACACCTATTTCTAAACCTTTCCACTGTTGGAAAGTTGCTCAACAGCCAGTAGGGTGGATTTGCCGTCTCAGATAGGCTGAGATTCATGAGTTGGAAATTTCAGCTGAGACAAGACTGCTCAGTCAAATTCAACACAAGTGGACATGTTGATCCCTCTTTTATTTTTAAATTCATCTGCTTTGTTAATGGGAAACCTAAGACCATATTTTTCAGCTGGGATTTAGTTTTACAATTTTTATCTCCTAGGCATTTTAAATTCTTCATCCTTACCCAAATCTTATCTCATAAATTGGATAAATGGCAATCTGCATTCCCAACCAGCTTTCAGCTAAATTCCTGTACTTTTGACTTCAGTGCTTTTTTTTTTTTATCAGTGGAGGATCAGACTAAATTCTTCATTCTTTTAATATTTTTCTTGCCTGGTCCTTGGCCATAATTCAGTAGTCATTTTATGAAAAATAGCTATCATTATTTTTGTTAGATGACTTTTCTAAATAATTTTAAACAACACTTTAGAATCTAAAATACAGCAGGTTTTATGAAATAAAACTAAATATGATCCGGGGTTAAGCTTTGGAATATTTAGATATTTTCACAATCCCTTTTATTGTGAAAGCATTTTATTTTTATGGAATTTGTTGATTTCTTCTGTAGCAGTAAATTACCCCATGACAGGATTTTCCCTATTTCTTGGGTACAGCTTATTTTCAGTTCCATTTTCTAATGACAAAAATGCTAACTTCCAACGCAACAGAGAAACAAATGTTTCTCTAGCACTAAAATAGAAAGTTACTAGCACCTCACTTTCTCAGAGGTTAACAGAAGGCTTCAGATTTCAAGTGTTCATTCTTCCTCCTTGGGACAATAATATTCGATCCCAAGCCCTGTGGGATTTGGGGCATCTCTGGAGAGCATCCCTATTTTTAAAACTGATTCAGTCAGTGAACATTTACTGTGTGCTCTGTGTGTGCTAAGCACTGGTGGAGAGTGGGACGCACCGCAGACAGATACATCTGGAACTGCAGACTCAGAACTTTCAGGCTAGCTGAACCAGCGAGATGGGTTCACAGGATACCCCTAATTTCAAGAATCTGTCCTGGTGTAGAACTGCCCAACGCCCTGGAGAAGCCAGCTCACTTACCTTGGAGGTGAACAGAACTGAAATCACATTCAAGTTCCACCCATTTACTGGCTGTGTGACCTTGAACTATTCTGTGATGTTCTCAAAGCCGGATTCCTTATCAGAAAAGGGAACATAACACACGCAGCTACCAAGCACTTAAAATGTGGCTAGGCTAAATTGAAGTGTGCTATGAGTGTAAAATGCACACTAGCTTTCAAAGACTGAATATCTTTTTTAAAAAAAGTAAATATCACATTCATAATTTCTGTGTGGCTGACCTGTTGAAAGAATGATATATTGTGATATACTGGGTTAAATAGAAAGTTATTAAAATTAAAAATAAAAGGAAAGGGGGGCATAACAATTGTGTCTATCTCAAATAGTTACTATAAAGATAGAAGGAGAAGACACATGTCGGACCCTTGGCACAGTGGCTGATGCAGTGTGTCCAAAAGAGAAAGCTCATCTTAGTAAAGAAGTTAGTTCAACCCCCTGAGAAAACAGGGGTCAGAGGGTAAGTTATGCAGCCTCTCTCAGGTGACACACGTTGTTAACCGTGAGTCTTCTTTACGGAGAGAAGAAATCATTAAATCTCTCTATAAAGTACTGAACTGTCAATGTGCGTGCTAAGTCACTTCAGTCGTGTCCAACTCTTTGCGACCCTGTCGACCATAGCCCACCAGGCCGCTCTGTCAATGAGATTCTCTAGGCAAGAATTCTGGAGCGGGTTGTCATGCCCTCTCCCAGAGGATCTTCCTGACCCAGGGATTGAACCCGCATCTCTTGCATCTCTCGCATCGGCAAGCAGGTTCTTTACCACTGCACCACATGGGAAGCCCCAAATTGTCTTTACAACCACCATTTTGAGCCTCCTTATCTATGGTCTCAAGATATTTTCCACATTTTCCATTTCTTGCACATGATATAAGCTACATTTCCCCAATTATAATGTAAGCTTCTCTATTCCTCATGACACCTAACACAAAGCTGGGAAGACTGTGAGTACTTAATTGTGTTAAGTGAATCATTATAGTTCATTCAGTATCCATGGGCTGTGGGATCCAGTATTAGTGAGCATTAATGCAACTGCAATAAGAGAGTAGATAAATATATCTCACTTTATTAATAGTATTTTTATTTAGGGTTTTTTAGTATATGAGTCAAAACAGTTCACATAGGCTATTTCATTTAGTTCCATAATAATCCTGTGAGGGGTATACAGTTATTATATATTACAGATGACGAAACTGAAGAGGCTGTAGTGCTATGATCTCAAACTTTGGCTGCCCAGGGAATTGGAGGCCTAGACAAGCATGTTCCCAGAGTGTCGAATTTACTAGAAATGGGAAGAAAACATTATATTAAAGGAACACAGATTTATTATGAAGCAAAATGCAAAACTCACCAGAATTTTTAAGGAATCAAAAGGATTTCAAAGACAGTTTGTGTTTCAAGAGCTACTTCTGCCCCTGCTCCTGGTCCCCTAACCCCCAGGATTTCAAATACACCCTCTGCTAAGGAATATTATTCAAGAAGCCCTGAAATTTTCTATGGTTCAGGTAATATGAACAAGCTTCCAATGTATTCCAGAAACTTGAAGGAAAGTATAAATCCTGTTGAGGAAATGGATTTCAGCATACCAGATGACTATTTATAAAACTACATAAATAATATTAATCGAGTCTTGAATGCAGTGAAAATCTAAAGTCATATGGAACTGTTTCCTTCTACAAATTTCTGAAAGGATGGTGCTTTCAAAGCATACTTATTCTATTTTAAATTATAGGATCAATGAATTTTAGGAACTGATCTGTTTTGGTTTTGCTTTCTGTTTCTGTCTGATTTTTCTGAGGTGAAAATGTTGACTTCTCCCCCAGAGAATATTGGCTTTTGATCTCAAGTTTTAGGGCTTTTTCATAATGGAAATCTTTGAAATGTTAATGAGACTATATGTAAAACTCATCCCAATACTTGCTGATGCAAAGTATTCATTCCCATGCACATTTGCATGAGTGTAAACTCGGAATTTATTGGTGATCTTGCACCTGCATTCCTATTTTAGGGCCCATTTATATCTATTTCTACCAGATCTTTTGTTTGGTATGAATGCCCAAATTCTACGTAATCAAAAAGAACAATCACCCCTAATTGTCACCAGTCCGACAAATGATCCGTTAAGAAAAGTCAGATCTGTTTAACCATGTAGTCACTCGGGGTCTACTGACCCCTTACTAGCTGCTCATCAAATCTGGACCTTCAGACTTTCTCATTTATCTCTTGCTAGAGGAAAGTACCTCATTTCATCTTCCTACTCAAGAATCATTTTCTCATTTTCTAGGCTTTAGTCCCACCCATATGTTGAGTTATAATGGGAAATAATTGATTAATCAAAGGTATGCGTGAGTGTATGCTAAGTCACTTCACCTGTGTCCAACTCTCTGTGACCCATGGACTGTAGCCTGCCAGGCTTCTTTGTCCATGGGATTGTCCAGGCAGGAATACTGGAGTGGGTTGCCATCACCCCCTGCAGGGAATTTACCCACCCAGGAATTGAACCTGCATCTCTTATGTCTCCTGCATTGGACATCTTTGCCACTAGCACTACCTGGGAAGCCCAATCAAAGGTATGAGTCCTAGATATTCTTAAGTGGCCCTGTAGAAAAGGAACTTCTGCCTTTCTTTGCATATTCCTATTAAGTAATGCACTGATCCATTCATTGGAATCTTCCATTCAGCAAACATATTGGGCACCCACTGTGTACTAGGTCCTAGTTATCATAAATACAAAGAACTAAATGTGCAGTTTCTGCCAGAATTGGAAATGCCCACAGGGGCCAGGAAGGTACCATTAGTGAGTCAAACAGGGTGAGTGGGGGCAGAGGAGCAGTGGACTAGGGCACACTGGATGTCATGCTCCATGTAAAAAATGGCAGCGACTCCTCAGCTCTAGTGGTTTTGATATGGGAATACTTGGCCAACTGTGGCCAGAAATAACAGCCAGAAATCCACCTTTTGAATGGAATATCTTAATTTTCAAATATGGGCAATTTATTTGTAAAAGTAATGTGTGGACCTGATGCAAAGAGCGGACTCATTGGAAAACACTGTGAGGCTGGGAAAGATTGAGGACAGGCGGAGAAGGGGATAAGAGGGGATGAGATGGCTGGATGGTATCACAGATTCAATGGACATGAGTTTGAGCAAACTCTGGGAGACAGTGAAGGACAGGAAAGCCTGGCTTGCTGCAGTTCATGGGGGTCTCAAAGAATCGGATACAACTGAGCGACTGAACAGCAACAATGTGTGGCCCAAACAAAATATATGTACCCTGTCGCCAAAAGTGATAGTAGGCTACCTTTTTGTGACTTCCAGTGTGACTGGTTAACCTGGGACGTCATTCAGTAATACGATGAAAATTCCTTTGCCTCCCATCATCAGGACAAGCTTTCTCCAGCTCCTCTGTATCCTAAAGTGCTACCAGGCACAGCTCAGCCTCTGCCCAGATACATGGTATTGTAAATGGGAGGCAGGGGGCATCCCAGTAAATAATCAAAGCATGAATAGAGTAGTCTGGCAGATGATTAGGCTTTATGAGTTACAGATCAGTTATTTTACTGACATCTTGACATTGGTATCAGCATAAAAAAAGATGTTTCTCAGCCTGTCTGAAGAATGGTTTATGGTTTGTGGGAAATATTAACTCTTGATTGATTCTGAACATCTTTGGGGGTTTTTGAAGTGACTATTTTGGACATTTATAAATTAAGAACTCTTAAAATGGGAAATCACATTGTTTGCTGGGCATGTGCTCTGTGAATCTGGTCTAATAAAGCAGTTGACCTTTGTTCAGCTGAGACAGGAATGTGAATTCCGTGTGCATATCCTATTAGTTAGATGGACTTTTCTTTCATTATAACTCAAAATCTTTGTGCAAAAGAAATGAAGGCAATTCATATGTAACTGGAATGAGAGAACTGCAAGTCTATGTTTTATAAAATCAAACTTCTTATTTAAATCTCACCCAGCATATTTGTGTTCATTGCTTTGATTGCTTTGAGCTCCATGATCTTTTGGAGAACATACACAAACATACGAATTAACCTGTGGGCTCGTACATCTACTTGAACCTTTAGTTCAACTGGCAAGTGTGTGAAATGTGATGGTGAAAACTCCTTTGTGTCTTCTCTGTATGTGCAGATGCTAAAGAGTGCACATGAATTCAGTTCAAGCAGGCTTTGACTCACTCTGGAAATTTTTCCATTGTGGACACGTAACAAAAACAAGACACTCTGGTCTGCAACTTCTCTTTGGTTGCAAAATGGAAACAAATCTGCAGAGTAGCAAAAGCAGAGGCATTTTCTAGCTCACAGAAAGCTAATAAAAGAAAACTTTTATGTCATATTTCAATAACACAGCTAGTTGCCCTACATGAATATGTGTTAAGTTCAGAGAGGCCAGTGTTCAAATTTAATAGTACAGCACACGCAGAAGAATGGCTTTTGCTTAGTGGACTCCCGTCTCTGCAGTATCATTCAGATAGGATTTGTATGTTTCTTTTCTTGGAGATTGTTGTTCTGAGTAATGCACAAATCTGAAAGTCCAAATTAAGTAAGTGAGATCAGATGCCAGTGGGGAAAATGAAGAAGACTGTGGGTGTACAGTGAATCAGAAAGGACCATGTTTGGTTTGACGCGTGGTGGATGAAGACATATGGAAATGAGTGGTTGGTGCTGAGCACCCAGGGACAGCCCACCTCAGTGACCAATTCAGAAAACAGTCATAGCCCAACAAAGTGATCAGTCTGCAGACGGAAAACTGATCCAAGAAATTAGGTCATTTAATATGTCTAAATCCTTGGCATTAATGTATTATTCCTTCTTATTTGGCAGTGGAAATCCTGACTGCTCGTCAAAAGAAAGCAGAAGAACTAAAAAGACTTACTGATCTAGCCAGTCAGATGGCAGAGATGCAGCTGGCCGAACTCAGGGCAGAAATTAAGGTCAGTTCTAAAATATCACAGCCTGAACCCTGAGCCAGAGTTCTGATCCCCATTATGTTTGTTCTGCATCCACAGAGCACTGCTCTCTGAGGATCTAAATCAGACACCCCGCTCTCTTTCACAGGGTTGAAATTGAGAATACAGAAGGGTAAAGAACCACCTAATCACTGTATTTAAATATACTATGGGTTGAAGGGATATAGCATTACAGAGGAGAGGCACAGGCTATTGAAAGTGACCCAAATAAAATGTATTCAACCATAAATTATATCTGGGAAAGGGGATATTATTTTCACCATATGTAATTTATGCATATAAACCACACACATGTGAACACAAAGTGTGAACCTAGTATAACAGTGAGGATTCTAAGGAATGCACAATATGTGGCAACTTCTTCCCTGTATCCTTTTCTAGCTAACTTGCCCTTTTATTAAGAATACCACCCACAAATATGTATTTATTGGATTTCTTCAATGGCACACAACAGAAGCTGACTCTGCTAACCTCTGGAACAAGCAGAATTGGAAAAAATATGAAGGTAGTTCCCCAAAGCAAAGTGTGCTCTGAAGACTCCAGGCTACAACTGGCCAGGAATGTAGGCAGCAGTAATTACCAGACACTCTTCCAGCCACCATCTGAGTGAGTGACCTCCAGATGTCATCACCCCCTGAGCCACCCCTTCTTGATTCAAATCCCAAAGAGAGAGATTCTGAAACGCCTCCATTTGGATCACATCCACCATTTGGCCAAGAGACGTCTTGATTGACAGATCCACCAATGCTGTGAATCTTCAAAACTGTGTTGGGGTACAGTTACCAGAAGGAGAAGTTGTCACCAGAAAGGCAGAAAAAGTATCTACAAGATAGGAAGTTACAGTTAATAATTTTCCGTACCCTCTTTTTCTCTAGTATACTCAACATACACACATACACATGCACCCCTGCTTCTGATCAACTTCCAGGGAACTGGGGTGCTCTGAAGTCACATTTGTGTGTGTTAGTCACCCAGTTGTGTCCAACTCTTTGTGACCCCACAAACTGTAGCCCACCAGGCTCCTCTGTCCATGGAATTCTCCAGGCAAGAATACTGGAGTGGATTGCCATTTCCTTCTCCAGGGGATCTTCCCAACCCAGAGATTGAACCCGGGTCTCCCGCATTGAAGGCAGACACATTTGCTGCTAGCTTTTTAACTCGGGTTGTCTGCCCATCCCAGCATAAAAGTGGTTGGGGATAGTAGAAAGTGGCAAGTGACTCTTTGGTCCCCTCTGTCCTGGTTAGACATGAAAGGGAGCCCAGTGGAGATGAGGACTTCCCCTGAAGCTTCTGAGAAGTGCTAGAGGTCTTTCCCTTCTCATCTGCCCTCCTGGTCTTTGTTGCCTCCAACCAGTCGATTGTAACGGCCTCCCTGACCAGCCTTTCTGCCTCCACTGTCTTCCTCCAGTTCAGTCATCCACCCTAAGACTGGAGTTGTTGGAGCAGATCTGGTCTTCCCCACTGAGGTACTCTTCCATTCAGAACAAAATCCACCACCAGACTCCAGTATATATTATGTGAGCATGTGTGCTAAGTCACGTCAGTCGTGTCCAACTCTTTGTGACCCCATGGACTGTAGCCTGCCAGGCTCCTCTATCCACAGGGATTCTCTAGGCAAGAACACTGGAGTGGGCTGCCATGCCCTCCTCCAGGGGATTTTCCCAACCCAGGGATCAAACCCGCATCTCCTGCATTAGCAGGCAGGTTCTTTAGCACAAGAGCCACCTAGGAAGTCCCAGTATGTTATGACCATTGCTAATTAGTTTCAGTAGAAGAAACCCTTCATCTTGTGGACACAGATGCACTTCCAATGTCACAGACATTCTCTGATCGCAAAGGAGATTAGAATAGAGAGTGGGGCTGGTTGGTGAAACCTGTCCTGATACCCAGAAAGACATCCTGGAAGGCAAAACAAATAACAAACACTTATTTTGATGAATATGAAATTGCCAGCTTCCTGCTCTACTGAAATCCACTCATCTTCCAAGTTTCATTTCTACCTATCAAAACCCTGCTCATGGTAAAATGGTTGATAGCACAGGCTTCGGAATGCAATAGCCCAGCTCTTGCAAACTTGGATTAATTACATATTCTCTTAGATTCTTAGAACCTCATTTCCCCCTCTGTAAATCAGAGTTAATAACAGTACTGACTTCATAATAACGTGATCAGATAAAAATGAGATTATCTGTTAAGAATTTGGCCCATGTCTGGTAAGTGTTCAATATTTTTTTAATGTTCCAGCTCAAATGCTTCCTCTTACATAACAGTTTCCCTAATTCCCCTCAGCAGGAAATAATTTCTTTCCCTTTCATATTCCTAAAGCACCTACTACATTCTACCTTATATTTTATTTTATGGTATCTGTCTCTCTTGCCACATGGTGAACTCCCTGCTAAACTCACAGAGGGACTGAGTCATAGTTATTTCTGTATTTCTCCCTCTGTCATCTGCACATAGATCTTAATTTTAAATGAACTGAAAAGTAATCTCTTTCCCACTTCCCTTAACAGCACTTGAAATTCTACCATTCAAGATAATGGTTTCTAGTTACTAAAGGCTTTTTGGACTTACGAAGTGTGCTAAGTTGTTTCAGTCGTGTCTGACTCTTTGCGACCCTGTGGACTGTACCCCACCAGGTTCCTCTGTCCGTGGGATTCTCCAGGCAAGAATACTGGAGTGAGTTGCCACACCCTCCTCCAGGGGATCTTCCCAACCCAGGGATCGAACCCATGTCTTTATAACTCCTGCATTGGCAGGCAGGTTCTTTACCACTTCCTGGTCCCCTATTAAAAATGGAGACGATGTCTAGGAAGGCTGACACACTTTCTCTTGAGGAATGATAGCTGAGCAGGCCATTGGGCAGATTAGTAAGACGGCCAGAAGGCAACCCCATAACTTACAACAGGACAGGAACTGCCAGAAAGAGGGCATAGGGTGCTGAAAGGTTAAGTAGATGAGTCCAGACACTCATCTTGCCTGAACCACAGTTTTGTCTAAGCCCAGGTAGGGTAAAGACAGGACCTGCACAAGTTCCCAAGAACAAGAAGGTGATTGTGCTCCAGGACAAAGCCAAGCCCTCTTGAAAGGCACCTCCCAGCACAGGGTCGCCCTGCTCCCCGCCTGGTGGTGCTCTCACACCGACAGCAGGGGCGGGAGAACTGAGAGAATGGATCAGCAGCATGTCCCAGTCATTTCTGTCATCATGGGGTTCTGTCTCTTCCCCGCAGCACTTTGTCAGCGAGCGTAAATATGATGAAGAGCTCGGGAAAGCTGCCCGGTTCTCCTGTGACATTGAACAGCTCAAGGCCCAAATCATGCTCTGCGGAGAAAGTGAGTTCTGCATACTTGCTAAATAATTCTGTGTGAGTAAGACTGGCGCTGTTGGAGTCAATATGGGAAATGTCAGGTGTGTGGTCCCCCAGGGGGCTAAAGTGAGGTCTAAAGAAGTTTAATGATCTAAGGTCATGACACGAGTCACTAAAAATGTCAAGATCGGAACTTCGAGTCTTCAAATGCCACTGCCCATCAGTAAATCTCCAGGATTTATTAAGCAGAACAAAACAGGTCAACTAGTTTATACCTTTTGCAAACTTTTCTTAAGCATTGCCGGATCAAGTGTCTCTGATTTCAAAAGTCTGGTTCTACAGAGACCTGTTATGGGAAGAGCAAGTCTCCCTAATAAGTCTGGGAACAATGGGCTATTGTCATGAAAGGCCCAGCTGTGTGTGTGTGTGTGTGTGTGTGTGTGTGTGTGTGTGTGTGTGTGTGACACACGCACTGCTTAGCAGTTCCCTAGCCTCTCCCTTAATTAGAGCAGTTAACATGCAACAAAATTGGCTGATTCTTTCCCCCCTGCTCCAGCCCACCCACTGAGGGATGTGGGAACCTGCATTAAGTGGCTCCAAGGACAGTCACAAGGAGGTAGGAAGGGCAGATGAAGGACATGGAATATCCACAGCCTCATAGTGAGCTAAGAAATGGAGGTCTGACTGCACTTTTTTTTTTTTCAAAGTGGAAATTGCATTTTTTCTCTGAGTATAAAAAATACAATCTTGATCTAAAAATTACACAGCTATATTAAATAGAACATGACATTACTTTTGAGGCTCATTCATACTTTTATGCACATATAATCTATTGTGTAAATTATGCAGTGTATTTAATTATATTGCATCTTATTTACTATACTACATGACATACATATATAGTAAGAGAATTTGCTCTTATCATTTCACAATATATGGTTGACATTTTTCCATGTCAATATATTTTAACCCATAATTTACTTAAATATAATTGACATAAACAGTCCCAGGATTGTGGCCATTTAGGTTGCTTCCATCTTCTCACCGTTAAAATAACATTGCTGTGAGCATCCTTGTTCACCTGTCTTTGACAAATATCTGAATTTCTGACTGTCTTTCTTTTAAATTATTTTCTTTTTTTTCTATATACTTCCTCTTTTATGAAAGAATCTACTCCATTTGCCATTCTCCATCCGAAGATTTTGTAGAAAAAAGCCAGACTATATGATTCACAGTTGGAAATTTACGCAGACTAGTTTCCACTTCAGCTTGATAACCGGTGAGCCCCTGATGCCAAGTGACCCCACCATCTGAGGAGGGGAGGGCAGTGCAGCGTCCTCTGCTCTCCTCCAGAGCACACCAGTGCCACCTAGTGGGAGGAACCATCCCTCACCAAATCCCAAGTGTCCACACTGGAACCCAGCCTCCCGTGTTGGGAGACAGTGGTCCTCAAAAGGCCCTTTACTTCTGGGCTTTGTTGAGAGCACATTGGAAGCCCACAGCTACTGAACCCTAGAAAATGACCCTAATAATGACCCCTAGAAAACTGAACAGTGTTAGCAAAGAGCCACTAAAATCCCCTGGTCCTGTTTGGACAACCCCCAACATGCCATCACACCTGACCTGTCAGATGAAGGGCCTGGAGATACATCCGTGTCCTTTCCATTTCTAATGTGCTGTGATCCCTACCCACGCTCCAGATCCTCAGGAAGAATGCTGGGATTAAGTCTAAGCCAACACAGGTAGTAGAGAAAATTGCTTTTCAAAACTGGTGACCATTTTAAAGATGTAAAGGTCTTGCTGTCCAGACTGGCAGTCAAATTCTGGTGAACTATGACAGGAAGGTCATGAATATATCCCTGAGTTGATTCCCTCCAGCCCCAGTTCAGCATTATCACGTAGAAACCATCCCATCAAAACCAGCCCTTTCAGAAACCAGCGGGAGGGGTGATAGCAAACACTGAACAGACCTGCCTGATCCCTGCTGGGAATCTGCCTGGTGAGCCTGGGTTGACGTTAGCATTGGAGTTGCAGATTTGCAGTGGGGTTCTAGAGCTGATAACAAATGATAATATAGCTCTAATGGAAGAGAGAAGATGCATCTTTTGGGCTGGCAGGCCTGGCCTTAAAGTTGGGGTGACAAGATCCCTGACACCCAGCATCACTCCATTCCCGTGCTCCCAGCACCGTGGCTCTGACCGGCCAAGTGTGGATGTGCCCCTAGGTTGCTTTTCATCTCTGCAGCGCCCACTGGTCTAGGGATCTGACAAGAACAGCAAGAATGAGTTTGGTAATGGGGAACCCGAGGGGCAGAGTACGTTTGTGGACAGGGCTGAGAGGGTACTTTGGGGCTTCATTATCCCTCTTTCCCAGGTGGTTCTCAACCTAAAGAACAATATTAAAGTTGCTCAGATTTGTCTCTTTTCCTACAAATGTCTCCCAGCTTGAATGATTATGCTATCCACTGATTCCCACAGAAGACATTTTGTGGTTCCAAGCCCTTAAGTGCTTCTTCAAAGACATCTTAAAAAAAAAAAATAGTCTTCCCTTACGGTTTTTATGAAGTTCCTGCCAACTTTTCATCTCCTAACAGGTTACTGAGTGAGTAAGTGAGCAAGTGAGTGTTGGTTGCTCAGTTGTGTCCAGCTCTTTGTGACCCCACAAACTGTAGCCCACCAGGCTCCTCTGTCCATGGGATTTTCCAGGCAAGAACACTGGAGTGGGTTGCCATTTCCTTCTCCAGGGGATCTTCCCAATCTAGGCATCGAACCTGGGTTTCCTGCACTGCAAGCAGATTCTTTACCATCTGAGCCACCAGGGGAGCCCACTGAGGCACAGCCCCTAACACCAAGCACTTATTGTTGCAGTTACACACCCAAAGAACAACTATTCCTCAAGAACTCCCTGCAGCTCCCTGCTGCCGCTGCTCAGCGCTCACGCAGCCACCTCTGGGAAACAGAGTAACTTTACCCGGAAGTCATCGAGTCACAACAAGCCCTCCGAAGGTAAAGCAGCAAACCCCAAAATGGCGAGCAACCTTCCCAGCACCGCTGACAGCTCTCACCAGGCCGTGCCAGCTAATAAGCAGGTAAGCCGCCCCAAGGAAGCCACCCTGCTCTGCCTCCGGGGGTCCCGCAGACCCTGGTGCCTTGCCTGGGCAAGAAACCACCCATTTGCAGCAGAAGAAAATAGCCGCTGCTAGTCACCCCAGGCTCCATCTACCCCCAGCAGCAGCCTGACTTGTGGAACCTCCATGTGCCTGGCCAGCCTCCCTGAGCTCCCCTAGTCCATCTGGTCCCTATCACAGGCACTCTCCCCTGTGGAGGAAGTGGTCTTCACACACTTGACAGCATTAGCAAAGAGTCCTTCTACATGAGATGGTGTTTCTCATGACTTGAGTGCCACCCAGGTGCTGGTAACTGGCCCACACATGGCAAGGACTCACAGACGTGGGAACAAGACTGAGAACCAGGCTACTGACACCATTAGTGAGAAGAAATCTGGCATGTTTTTTAAGATCCTTTAATTCCCATTTATCTTTAATTTATCCATAAGAGGCCAAAGTTAGTTCAAACTGCTCTTTCTGCTCTCGGGCTTTCAGCATGCATTTCAAAATGACGTTATTAATTCTCATTACAATGACCCTTAAAAACAGAAATATCCAAAGGACAGTCTTTTCTCCTTCTGCTTCTCCATTATATTCTTGAGAAGTGATCCCTGCGAAATGGCCACGAAATGGGATTTGATGATTCAGAAGTTGGGCATGCTATAAAGATATTTTTCATCCTCTTTCAGAAAGAGAGCTTGAATAATGAGACTTTTTTTAAGCATTCCAAAATGCTGGTTTTCTAACAGATGCCCTGTTGGCTTTTGTGGTCTTGGTCTGTTAGAATTCTCATTAGTGACTCCAACAGGCATTTCTCTAGCCCCAGATGTCTTCATGAACTTTAAAATTGCACTTTGACAAGGAGTGTTTCATACAGTCCTTGATTCAAGATCATAATCAAATCTGTTTCACTGTCGTTGAAATACACCTTCACAGATTTTGTTCCTTGCTCATTATTAAACCCCGTGCTAAAATTAAGTCCAAAATTTAGTTTGAATTTCTGTCACAATTTATTTAAAAACAAAGGAGGCCAAATTAAATGTTAACCACATAGATACATTTTCAGCTCTCACTGTTTTATCATTTTCAGCAAAGCATTTTAGGTGACAGCATGTTTAAATTTGAAAATATATCTAAGTCCAAGAAAGGCCCTTGTTCTGGGCCCCATGCTTTAGAGTAATCCCTTTTGGCCCTCCCCAGCCATGGCCCATGGCCCTCCCTTCGGAGTAAGACTAAGAGGTGACTACCCAGAATCTACGCTCTCACTTCTGGAAAGTTCTCCAAATACCCGAGATCCTGGAATTCTGTTCCCAAATGTCCCAAGCCTATTCTCAGGGTCTATCTGGACTACTTCCCTGGATGTATCATATTGTAAGTTACAAATATATAAAGTTCTTAGTTTGTATACTGTGATTGGATGGTATTGGTTTAGGGCAGACCCACCGCTAGTAACTCAGGGCCCAGGGCAGGAGTACAAAGGCAGAGGCCCACATCCCATGTGTCTGAATATTGTCTCTTCCCAACTCTGGCTTCATCCCACATTGTGAGGGAGCTGTGCACAGAGATAGGAATGTGGACACTCCTGCCTGCACACCTAAGCTTCATCCCCACCTCCAGAGATAATCACCCTTTAGACCTAGGGGTGTGTAAACTGGTAATGTGATCATGAGAATGCATCTATATAGTCCATACAGAATGTCCCAGAAATATGTATGGCAGAGAACCATCATTCCCCTGCCTCTGTGTTACATTTCTTCATTTCAGGTTTATACTTGATGGGTTTTATTTGGCCTGGTTCTGGAATTGTCTGTCTTACACTTCTGTAACCTCTCTTTCAACATCAGCAATTTTCTTGAACTTCCATTTACAAGACAGTCCACCATTCTTTTAAGCTTGAGGGTTTTATCAGCTTGACCTCATTTGCATGTTGTCACATTCTTCTGGGGTGTAAAAAAAAAGTGACCTGTGTCTTAGAGGTTTGGTTTCCCTGGTTTGATGTCACCTGGGGTTTGTTGGCATCTAATATCTACCTCTTTTCTTTCTTTCTTTATTTCTTTCTTTCTTTCTGTTTATAGAATGGGTCTTCTAGCCAAAGACGAAGATTTAATCCGCAATATCACAACAACAGGCTAAATGGATCTGCCAAGCCCCAGGGCAGTGGTAATGAAGCCGATCCCACGGCGAAGAGCAACAACCGTCACGAACACAGAAGACAGCCACACAACGGCTTCCGTCCCAAAAACAAAGGCGGCGCCAAAAACCGAGAGGCCTCCTTGGGGACGAAGACCCCCGAGGCCCCCGCCCATCCGGAAAAGCCCCGGCGAAGGCAGCACGCCGCGGACCACGCGGAGGCCAGGCCTTTCCGCGGCAACGTGGCCAGGGTCTCCCAGTGCAACCTCTGCCCCACCAGAATAGAAGTTTCCACAGATGCCGCGGTTCTCTCCGTCCCGGCCGTGACGTTGGTGGCCTGAGCGTGGAGAGAGGGAGAAAAAGGCCGTTTTCACTCAGTTTCGGTTCCCTGCCGGAGGTGCTGACCCAATTCGCTGCCAAAAGAGAGTCAATCTGAATACACAAATCCTGTACGGCTGTGTCATCCTCTCTTAATCATTTTTACTAATTCTAATAATCAGCTCTAGCTTGCTTCATAACTTTCATGGCTTTGCTTGATCTGTTGGCGCTTTTTCTCATCAACATGTTGCAGCATTTTAGCCAGGCAGTATTTACTCATTTGTTAGGAAAATCAAGATGTGGCTAAAGATCAGAGGCTCAGTAGCAACCTATGTTGTAGCAGTGATGTCAGTCCATTGATTGTCTTTAGAGAGTTAATGTTGGAAACAAAATTCTTATTGATCAGACAAACATGATCTGCTGAAGACACATGCGCTTTTGTAGAGTTTAACATCTGGTGTTTTTCTGAAATATATATATATATACATATATTGCTTTATTTGAAACAAATTAAAATATGCTGCATTTGACACCTGGCTTGGTTTTTTTTTTAATCGAAGCCCACTTATCATAAAATGTACCATGTAGTACTTTCAAGAAAACTTAAGCGGTTGTGGCACAGAGCTTTGAACAATGCTCTTTTCTCTTGGAACAAGGGTCCTTTTGGAAGAAAGAATTCCTTACCATAGCCTTGCCAGTACCTTACACATATACAGATGCATGTGTACCCCAATCATCTTGGACACGACTTGGCAGTTTGGAAACCTTGGTTGCAAGTAATATAAACCTCAACTCAACCTACTTTAAACAGTAAAGAAAATGATTAATTAGTTCAGTGGCTGAAAAACCCAGCATAAAATTATGCCTTGGGTCCAACTGAATCAGGATTCTAGCTCCTTTCTCCTGATTATCTTAGCTCTCCCTTCCTCCTTAGGCTGATGTTGTGTTCAGAATGGGGTGAAATACCTGCCTTGATCCTAAGATTCAGATTCATGTTCATCCCCAACACGGTCTAGAAGAAAAGAGAAGCTCTCCAGGTAGTAGCGGCAAGGAGCAAGTGTCTTTCTCAAAAGTCCCAGAGAGGGTCTTGCATATCATTGCCCCAGATTGCAGGTAGGCTTGTCCCTCAACCAATCAGCAAATGACATGTGCTAATGGGCATAGACTAATCAGAGTCCACCCCCAAGTTGGGTTGTTGCAGGCTCCCCAAAAGCACAGGGGCTGCCTGGAGCAGGGCTTCTGTTCCGTGAGGAATACAGAGTGGATACCAGGGGCCCACACCCCAAGTAGCCCCAAGTACCCCAGCCTTTGAGTGCAAGGTGACTCAGTTTGGCTACTGCTTCCATCGAACTTCCATGTATCCTGCAGATTTGTTGGCCTCTTTCAAGTGCAAATGCTTCTTTTCAGCTCAATGTTAACATTTTTTCTGGCAGCCCAGGTTCAGTGGGCTTCTCTTCCAAAGAGCAGCCCTGAGCAGCTGAGTCTGCATACCATGCAAGCATCCGTTTCTTCTTTTGCCAAATACAAGGAGGATGTTTGCTCTGTCTGGAGAGAACTTTCTGAGGTCTCTGGGTGTATCCAGAGATTTAATAGGAATTTTAAATGTTAAGTCACATTCCGGGAAGGAAGGAAGGGTTGTTCGTTCAAATAAGAAAGATAAACGTTTGGGCCTGCAATCTCCGTTTAGTCCATCTGAGGCCCTGGATTTATATTTTACAAGACAGAAGGACTTTGCACAAATTTTGTGTACCAAGATTTGGCTCACCACAGAAAATGTCAGCTGAAATAAATGTAGCAGTTTTAAAGAGGAGTCAAGTGATTGATGCAACAGGAAAATAATGGGTTTGCCAGGTCAGGAGCACACCTGTCTTTGTCAGGGGTGGACCCCCTCTCAACCTTGACACACCCATCACGTTGTTCTCAGGGTTAAGAAAGCACAGTCACATTCCTAAGCATATAACAAATGCTCCAAGTTGCTGAAAAGAAACAAGAAAGCATGCTAAGAAATATGCAGACCTGTTTATGTTTTTCCCTAGATTTTGCCTTTCTTGTAGACCCAGGTATGTAAACATTTACCAATGTATATTTTTTGAAATGGTAATTTCAATATATATATTTGTCTATTCTGATGGAATCATTGGTATGATTCTAGAAATCTGGGTTAAATTCTGCGATTCTTTTTAGCTGTGTCAAACTTAAAAAAAACGCCATGGGCCATGAGCACTCCAATCTCTCTCCTTAATACAGAGTAGCCAGAAGAATAGATTCTTTTTTCTTAAACATTCCTCTAGTAGAGGTTAGTACTCATGAAGATTGAATAACTTCAAAACTCACCTACACTGTATCACCAAGACTCCCATCTGTTAAAGACAAACCTCTCAGTTGGGTTACCAATTACATTCCAAATTTACATTTCATTTGAGAATCTCTCCATACTCCAGCTCAATCATCCAGCCTATTCCAGGGGCTGAGCAAGGTTCAGAGGGTTAAACACAAGTTTGTATAAAATTCATCCTTAATAAAGGCTGTACTTACAAGAGCTGGGGGGAGAGTGGGTAGGGAAAAAATAACACTCTGTATCCAATGTAAAGCTCAGTTCACTAGCAGTTCAATTCTGCTGGCATCAGAAAAAAAGATTCCATTTTAACATTCTTAGCGAAGCAATATCCAATGAGGCCAATGGGGAAAGTTAGCAGAGCAAAGGCAACATGCAGATTTTTGCCAAAGTAAGAGATTTGGGAATTCTGACTCTGAAAGCCTTAATCTCGATTTAACCATGTGAAGAGGTAATCTAGGGCCTGAACAGCTCTTTTCCTAGAGCAAAGTGGAGGCAGGGTTGCAGCAGGTGGGGTGGTTTAGAGGGGAGAAGGGGGAACAGTGGAGACAGAGGGATGCCTGAATTCAACACTACCTTTGACTAAGCTTACTCCTTCCCTCCATCCCTCCCTGTCAATACTGTATCCTCCTTGGCCTGTTTAGAGTGCCCTCTTGTGTCTGGATATGGTAACATTTTCATTTCTCAGCAGATACTCTAATGACAGCATCCATAAAACATATAATGGCACCTTTTTTTTTTTTAATAACCACACTAGATTCAGAGCCTATACCTCAAATTCAGGCACAGGTAGGCTAGGATTCCAGGCTGCCCTCGGGTGCCAAACAATAAAGGTGAAAGAAACAGTCACTTGCTCCCAAATTTCCTAAACAAACTATAAAATAGCAAGTGTGTTAGTCACTCAGTTGTGTCTGACTCTTTGCAATCCTATAGACTGTAGCCCATCAGGCTTCTCTGTCCATGGAGTTTTCTAGGCAAGAATACTGGAGTGGGTAGCTATTCACTTCTCCAGGGGATCTTCCTGACCCAGGGATTGAATGCAGGTCTCCCACAATGCAGGCAGATCCTTTACCATCTGAGTCACCAGGGAAGCCCATATCACAGTGAAAGATAATGAAAAATAATAATCATTCAATGACTAATACTTTGCTCTAGCATTTTTCAGAAAGTACTGAGCCATCTTAACTGATCTAATTTGGTGAGAAAAAATAGGAAGAGTTGCTAGCCAGGGTTTCATTTGAAGCACAATTTTAATACTATTCATTGCAAACTATTCAAAGGAATTTTTGTTTTTCATACTTTTGCTTTTCCCAGCAAAGCTTTATAAATCCTAAAGAAGTTTTCTGTCCATTCTTAGTTTCCAAGAACCAGGTCCTTGATCCTTGGAGGCAGAGTAGCCCAAATGAGAGTTTAATTTCATTATAGCAGCCCCTCGGGCAAAGGCACTCCAGCGTGGACTCAGTCACGCTGTCAGAGAAACACACAAGGTTCTCACTAATTCTTTCTGGTGACTGATTCTCAGAAGTCCCCTTATCTGTGAACTCTGCTTCTTCCTACAGCTCAGAAGCATTTTCAGTGTTACTATCAAGTTCAAGTTTCAGAGCAGAAATAACCACACTCAGTTTTTACAGAATACATAAACTTAATGGCAAATTTGTCTACTGTATTTGCCTGAGAGTGTGCATAGATTTCTGGCAAAAAAAAAAAAAAATGTATTTTAGTACCATGATTGCAACTATGACCAAAGACACTTCTACAGAAAATAAGCATAAAAAAGACTTCCTGTCAAGAACAGAAAACTACTCTATTTTTAACTTAAGTTTGAGTTAGATTTACCTATTCCTAGTCTTTTGGGAGAACATGTACTTTTCGTAAATTACCATTAAGCTGGCCAATAACATCATTACTCCTCTGCTAGTGCCTGGCACATAGTGGTGGTTTAGTTGCTTAGTCGTGTCCAACTCTTGTGACCCCATGGACTGTAGACCACCAGGCTCCTCTGTCCATGGGATTCTCCAGACAAGAACACCGAGTGGGTTGCCATTTCCTCCTCCAGGGGATCTTCCCGACCCAAGAATCAAACCCAGTCTCCTCCGTCTGCACGCAGATTCTTTACCATCTGAGCTAAAAGGGAAGACCTGGCACATCAGTTCAGTTCAGTTCAGTCCCTCAGTCGTGTCTGACTCTGTGACCCCGTGAGCTGCAGCATGCCAGGCCTCCCTGTCCAACAGCAACTCCTGGAGCCTACCCAAACCCATGTCCATTAAGTCAGTGATGCCATCCAACCATCTCATCCTCTGTCATCCCCTTCTCCTCCTGCCCTCAATCCTTCCCAGCATTAGGGTCTTCTCAAATGAGTCAGCTCTTCACATGAGGTGGCCAAAGTACTGGAGTTTCAGCTTCAACATCAGACCTGGCACATAGTAAGTACTCAATAAATACAAGGAAGAGAGAGCAACTGTGAAAGAATGACCAACTCCAATGCGCTAGAGAATTCTGGAATCTAAATGACTTGTGCAAAATAATCCAGTCTGTCAATTCTAGAGAATATGGGAAGAGACCAGCAGCTGAAGTCCCAGCCCTGGGGAAGGCTCTCTGGATTCATATCAGGGTCCCATCACCTCCTGGCTGTCAGTGTGGACACATTTCTAAACAGCTCAATATCTCCATTTCTCCACAGGTAAATGGGACTAATAACCATACCTATCTTGAAGGGTTGCTACACAGATTGAATAAGTTAATATTTGCAAAGTAATAATTTGGAATAATGCCTAGCACTTTGTACAGAGACAGTAACCACAGAGTAATTTGAATGGAGATGCTTTATAAATTTATATGGGGAAGCTTTATAGAGAGAAAAATATATGTATATATGAAGCTATAAATAGTAATGGGAGTAGCTACTAAAGAAAACAGGAATAGCAGACACTGGGATGGCTACTGTTAGAGCTTGAGGCAGAGGGAAAGGATCAAGTTTGTGAAAGTTCACCACCACCACCCACCAGCCCTGCTCCCAAGGCTGAGATTCTGACCTTGTTGCAGAGGGTATGGCTATGGCTCCAGTAGAGGTCAAGAAGCTCCCTGAGGTGCTAACAAGAGAGAAGCTCCCTACAGGGCACTGGAGAACCAAGGAACTTTCCCTTGACAGGCTGGTCAACTCACCAAGGGTCCAACCCCAGGGATGCCACTGAATTCACTGGGAATCCTGCTGGGCACCAGCTAGGAAGCTTCCTGCAGGAAGTAATATTGAATGAACTGTGGAGCCAACAAGGAGACCTGTGGGAACGGAACCTGCTGTTGCTGAAACTTGGGCCCATGGGTTTCCCACACCCCAACTGAGCACTCGTTGCTGGAACAAGAACACAGGAACACTCACTGAACAAAGCCTCCTCTTCCTTCAGGGTCCCTCCAGTGGCAAAGTCAGCTGGCTAAAGGGAAGTGCTTATGGGGTCCAGCTCTAGGATCACAAACAGGACAATGAAGAGTAGATTTGAAATCAAGAGGCAAAGAGTTGATACCTGGCATACCCTTAGAAGGGCTTATCAGCTCAGCTGGTAAAGAATCCGCCTGCAATGCAGGAGACCCCAGTTTGACTCCTGGGTCAGGAAGATCCACTGGAGAAGGGACAGGCTACCCACTCCAGTATTCTTGCCTGGAGAATCCTCATGAACAGAGGAGCCTGGCAGGCTACAGTCCATGGGGTCACAAAGAGTCGGACACGACTGAGTAACTAAGCACAGCACCCAAATACCCTTAGAAAGCACTAAAAGAGTACCTGATAAATAGATCATAGCTGTGAGACACACAGATGCACTAAGTCCTATCTAGCTCATTTCTGGAAGCAATGTCAAGCTCCTATAAGAAGAGGCCTAGAATAGAGCTGAAAGGCCTGCATGTGACATGCATGTGAATCCTGCTAGAGGCAACGCAGTTTACCAAACCCTTCTGTGCTTCAGGTTCCCCCATCTGAAAAATGGAGATAATAATAAGACACCTACATCATAGGGTTGGTGTATTCAATTAAGTTAACATATAAAGGGCTTAGAAGGATACATCTTAGCTTTTATTAGATATTAATAGTTGCTTGGTTATAACAGCAAACAAAAATGTCTCTTATTATACTAAAGCCAGAAATGTGAGAACTAACAGGATCGAATTTTTTAATTGGCAGGCCTGGGACAGCCTTCCTTTATTATTCTCCCCCTCAATTCCCAGGGCTCCATTCCTGCCGGTGTTTGACAGCTCTAGTTCCCTTACTCATCCACACCTCCCAATTAAGAGAGGCAGCCACCAGTATTTTGCTCAGGTTAAGTTATTCAACTACTGCAGTGGTTCTCAACTTGGGGTAATCGATTTTGTGTCCACCCTCCAACCCCAGGAGACATCTGGAAAAGTTTGAGAACATTTTGATCGTCACAACTGGGGCAGGGTGCTGCTCAGTACCCCACAGTGCACAGTATAGCCATCCTCAATAAAGAATTGTCTAGTCCAAAAATGTTATCTAGTCCAAAAGTGTCACAGCTGAAAACCCCAATCTGGAGGTCCCAAAGGCTCTGGAGAAAGAAAACAGAAATAGCAGATGAGCAAGGACGTCCTGCCTTGTTCCTCCAGCTGCGCTGGGTTCCTACCTGGGTCAGCCCATGTTACCAAATTCAGACCATCTGGCCCAAAGCTGGAATCTCAGTGTACACTCTCTGATGTCTTTGGGCTATTCATGTCATCTACATAGAAGCTGGATTCCCACACCTTCCAAACCCAGAAATCAGGGCATAAGTTCTTGAAAGAAGTGCTACTGAAGTTGAATGTCCACATTTTCAAGAACCCTTGGCAGAAAGAAGCAATGTTTGTCTTCTTCCAACTTCAGCAAATACATGACCTTTTTCTTTCCATAAAGTGCTCTCTGTTTAAAATGTTTCACTTCTAAGTTTCAGGCCCTCAAATTTATTCCTGTAGCAGAACAAAATTTTACTAAGGTAATGGAAGTTCTAGGTAAAAGAAGGGAAAATATGAGAAGCAACATTATAAACTGAAAAGCTGTTAAATAAACAAGTAGGACAGGGTACCGATCGACAGTTACTGTAAAATTCTGTTTGTCTTAGCCACAGCTTGCATCAGGAAGTGTCTAGCCAGCAAATCTAAAATGCGTATTGGCTGTCTGAGGCAACACATGTGAACAAAGAAAAATTAGCTTTTCTGTAACAACATAAACCATGCGTAGCTCATGAGGCTGACAGAACTCTAAGTGAAAACGGTCCCTTTGAGGCTTCACCACCAACCAAATTTCGTGCATATAAAATTCTGAAAAGAGCTGGAAACCAATCTTTTTTGTTTCTGTTAGTTATTCATGATGTTTCCTTTCCTGACTGTACTACATGCCTGAAATCCTGCATTTGATTGCATCTGACTGAAAGCTGCAGCCCTCAAGAATCACTCATCCGCTCTTCACTGGCTGAGGAATTCAGCAACTTGTTGACAGTTTTCGAGGGAAGAGTTTCAGCATATGGAAGAATGACAGTATTTTCCATAATTAAAAAGTTCCTGGCTAACTTAGGAATACACATATGTAAATCATTTAAAAATATTTTTCACTTGCTATAGCAGAAGCCCTCTCCCTTCATCTTATGAAGTTTATACTTTCTACTTAGTCTCTAACCAACATCCTACCAAATGTTGATTAAAGCTCTTCAAAGGGACTGAAAGTATATAAATAGGGCAACCCTTTACAAGGCACCTCACATTCATGTAAAGGTTAGCATTTTTGCCTTTACAGCACAGTTCACTACCACAAGTCTATATGCACATTCAAAATGCTATTTAAATAAAAATTCCTATATGAACGATTTCTCAGGGAAGGCCAAATATGCTTGATATCAATTCCTTCTTTAGAAATCAAGGTATAGTTGATAATAATTATACTGTATTTAACCCTAGACTTCGAAGTGAATCAACAATTTTTTCAATGTTAGTACCTGCTAAGGAAGCAATAGGGTTCAGTCTGTGAATGAAAAATTGCATCAGCAATTCTAGCAGGGGCAGTAAGGCAGGAGGGGAGGGGCCAGGCTGCTTTTTTCTTTTCTCAGAAGTCAGGCAGCATCTGTCTGACCTCTCTGGGATCTCATGAGCCACATCTCTGAATTACTTTAAACAACTTGACAAGCTATGTAACTGTAATGATCATTACCAATGATAACTGTGGTCATGAACAACAATCATCAAATTAAGGGACTTTCACAAGCATCTCCTTTGTTCGACAAGATAAATTTTGCAAGGTCAGAAATCAGTTTCTGCACCCCATGAAGACTGCTACCAGATACATTTTATAAAATAATTGGGGTAGAAGAGGGGGTGGGGTGATTGCCCTAACTGTCAGCAACATACTAGAGGCCTACTATGTACCAGGCATTGCCAGTACAGAGGTGGCAGAGTCCCTCTAGAAGACAGACATGTGAAGTTAGTTACATCTAGCTTTTCCTTTGGTCAGTGATGCTGTGTCAGTCTGTGAAAATTAGATTATGAAGCTAAAATGTGAGTTGGGAGTAGCGCAGTTATTATTGTACAGTCTTAACTATGTTAACTTCATCCTCCTGATCTTTAAAGGACTAGGAAAGACTAACCTTCATTATGTTGTTCTGAAACTAAAAAGCAAAATAAACACAATGAAATAAAATATATGAAAATACTTTAAAACTATAACATAAGGCAATATTGAAACAGAAACTTGGTATTTAAAAATACAAATGCAACAACTGTTTCAGTAGATTCCTACTGTCAACCTTAGGCTTTCCACTGCATAACTAACCAGTTTTAATCAGGGCAAACCAGTTTTCAACACAGATTACCTAGAAGGGCATAGTTAATTATCTTTTTTATAAAAAAGAATGAACAATACTTAAATACCCTAACTCATCCCATTCAGAATTTCTATTGTGTCCTTTGACCCAACAATTGCACAAACCTACTTTTCCAAAGTAATGATACTGAATTACTATTTTATAAAGCATTCTTTCATTCAAAAAATTTTTATTTTCCAGGAAAGGCCAGGGATTATGATGAGTTGCCAACTCGTATGTTTGTAGAGTCTGGTATTAGGGAAAGTGTTTCTTCATGCAAAATGAACGCACCACCCCCCCACTCCCCCGCCCCAATCACACCAAAATAAAGTAATTTTCAAGTTCCAGGAGCATTTTGACTCCTGATATTTATAAGGGAAAGTTTGTACCTTTCCACTTTAGCTGTGCCATGGCCCAGTAGTTATTCCAAAAACTCACCTCTTGTAAAGGCCAAATCTGCTCAATAGATGTCCCTTAAACTACTTGGTGCAAAGAAAGGCAGGCTGTCAACTGAGTCAACGATGATTAACTTTCAACATGTTTCCTCTCCAGACAAATGTTTACTATGTATAAAATACACATCTATTACTACAAAATCTTCTTATATGAATCAGCAATTCAAAATGTCATAGATCAAGCAATACCAATAATATCCTAAATGAAAGTACTGAAAACTCACTATGGTCTTTAATTTTCAGTAGACCTGGATTTTAGTGTTTTTCAAGGTGACTGCATATTTTATATATTCCCCAGGGGACTATCATTCATGAATCTTTAAATATTCACTTTTTCTACCCAAATAAACCATTTATTTTTAAAAGCTGATGGTACTCAGATAGCTATCCAAATTGGTTTAACTATTTCATACATTAACTATATAAGAAAGCAATTTTGTGAGCAGAAACAGATATAAATGAACAAACTTTCAAACTACTAAAGGGCTCCAGGACTTAAAAATAAGTACAGTTACAGAAAAATATCACTTTTTACGGAAAGGTTTTGCTTTATTTAATAGAAAGCAATGTTTTGAGTATATTTACTTTAGTCTTTTAAATCAATGCAAGTACAATGATAAGCACTGAGTAAAAAGTATCCTGTTTTATGAACTTATTTTTAACACACTGAAAACATACTGCTCACTAAAGATAAAAATATGTGATCCAACTACAAAATATAACATGTATGTGTAAACACATACAACTGAACTGTGAAAAAATAGAAGATTAATCAAAATACTGTTTTAAAATACTAAATTCAAATTATGTGGAAATTTTATGCATAAAAACCATATTGTATAATCAGAGTAACTTTTTAATAGTCATTTCTGGAAAAAAAATACTAACTTTAGTTAAAAAGTTGAATTTTTTTTTCTTTTTCAAAGTACTTTGAAAACTTCACGATCCAAATGAAAATAAAATACTTTCACCATTCAGTCCAAAAACATGTTATATAATTCTAAACCCAAGAAATCTTCCTGTGATGTATAAAATAAATCTGCTAAGGGAAAAGAGTAAGAAAAGTAAATCTAGGAAAGAAAACTGTTCCATTAAGTGAGAGTCAAAGTGTGATCTCAAATTACTGTTTTTCCCCTCCCCATCATTTCATGTTACCTCTTGAGTCTGAGAGTCACCTGCAGGGAGTTCACCTTGATCTACATTTTCTCTCAAATCTTCCCCATCTGGCACGTAGCACAGGGAAGCACTAAATCACCCTCTCTATTTTACCGGCAGGAAGAGCTAAGCTCAATTTCACTTTTATCTCTCCGCTGAAATGAGTAACATCAAATAAGTGCCTAAAATCTATAATTATTTCAGCAACAAAGTAGGCTTCCTAGGTTTGACTTTGCCCAGCTGTTTTGTTGCCTGAATACCAATTAAGCATTAAAAAAATAAAAAACCTACACATTAAAAAACCTGAAATTAAAACTGTCCCTAGACAAATAATTTAAACGTTGGGAAAATGAGAAGTAAACATAGGCCCAACCACTTACAGTCTCCCTCCTCCATTCCTGCTTCACACTAATCATCCTAAATAGAAACGTTAAGTGTTCACCTAGACAGTATGGGGAAAGAGAGCTGCTTGTTTGTGTTAACGGGGTTGGAAGCTTGGAGAGGCAAACGGTCCCGAGTCCCCATTTCCATCACTTGGTCTGGTCCTGCCCGTTCTCGGTCCATGTGCCCAGCGGGCTAAGGGCATCAGGGGACGGTTCTGGGGGACCCACCGGCCTGGGTGTGGTGCAGGCAGGCAGGGAAGACCCAGTGGCGCACAGGGGAGTCCGTTTCAGTTTGATCACTCGGTGCGGGGTGGTTGTCTTGTCCGAGAGCAGAACCTTAGCTGGAGGTAGGTGCGCGGCCCCGTTCTCAGCAGCCCCAGTCCCCTGTGCAGCCTGGGGATGCCCAGGCAGCCCGGTCCCCACCGGGGTTGGCGCTTTCGACTGGGCAGAGCGCTGCGCTGCCCTTCCTCCTGCGGCCAGGTTTGCTGTTGCTCGGGGCCAGGGTTGGGGGGCACTGGCTGGAGACACCCTGATGGAAGCAGAGTTCTTGACCTTAATTTGGGTGCTGGTGGAAGGACCCAAAAATCGGACTGGCTTAGGTCCGGTCTTAGAGTTCACACCTTCTTCTTCCTCTTCATTGACTATTAGTCGCCTGTAAATACAGAAGTGGGTCCTTGTCAGCATTTACAGGTTTAATAGCTAATGAAAATGTCTCCAAAGTTTAACTTCAAGGTGAACAAAAAGGTTTTTGTCAAGAATTTGAGGCAAGAGGTTTAGCCGTATAACCTACCTACCTCATCTCTCATTGCCCACCAAGGTCAATAAATAAATTAGCAAGGTTGCAGAAGATTGTTTCAATTTAAATACACTCTTTTAAACTCATGCATAATGATATTTTAACCAATGATAGGTTAAAATCTGAAGTGTTACACTAGAATTATACACTTGTTCTCACAAAGCCTGATGCAATCCGGAGGGTAACCAGGAGTGTCCCAAGTTGTTTTTCCTAGAAAGGCAGCTACAAGAGATTTATTAAGGGAAAAAATGGGTTTCACAAATAAAACTTGAGAAATGCTAAGTGTGTATTTTATTCTATTGAGGTTTTAAACTCTATGTTAACAAAGATTCTATAGTAAAGACACCTATTTAGCTTTGTTGACTCCATTTACCAATCATTCTGTAATGTAACCTTTGGCACCCAGTAAAATTAGCATGCTACAGAACACATTCTGGGAACTGCTAGACTAGTAAAACCCACGGTACAGTTCAATGCTTTTCGAATTCGAGAAGTATTGGACAAACCTTCAAAGATTCCTGAACTGAGTTACCATTCCCTGTAAAAAGTCTGAAGTGGGAACACTGGTGGACAGGTGATTGTTTCATCTACTGTACAGAAATCAACACAGAAAATCAACTAAAATGAAAAAACTGAGGAAAATGTTTCAAATGAGAGAACAAGATAAAACCTCACCAAAAGACATTAATGAAACATAGATTAAGTAATCTGGCTGATAAGGAGTTCAATAATGGTCATAAAAATGGTCACCGAACTGGGAGAAGAATGAACGAACACAGTGAAAAACTTCAACAAAGATATGAAAAATATAAGGAAGTCACAGAGCTGAAGAATACTATAACTGAACTGTAAAATATACTACAGGGGTTCAACAGCAGGCCAGATGAAGCAGAAGAAAAAATCACTCAACTCAAAGGCAGGGCAGTGGAATTCACCCAATCAGATTAGCAGAAAGAAAAAGAGTGAAAAAATTGAAGATAGCTGAAGGGACTTATGGGACAACATCAAATTAACATCCACATCACAGGGCTCCCAGAAGACAGAGAAGGCAATGGCACCCCACTCCAGTACTCTTGCCTGGAAAATCCCATGGATGGAGGAGCCTAGTGGGCTTCAGTCCATGGGGTCGATGAGAGTTGGACACGACTCAGTGACTTCACTTTCACTTTTCACTTTCATGCACTGGAGAAGGAAATGGCAACCCACTCCAGTGTTCTTGCCTTGAGAATCCCAGGGATGGCAGAGCCTGGTGGGCTGCTGTCTATGGGGTCGCACAGAGTCAGACATGACTGAAGTGACTTAGCAGCAGCAGCAGAAGAAGAGAGAAAGGAGAAGAAATCTTGCTTGAATAAATAATAGCTGAAAATTACGTTGCTGAAGAAGGAAAGAGACATCCAGATCCAGGAAGCCCAGAGAATTCCAAACAAGGTAAAGCCAAAGAGACCTACACTAAGACACATTATAATTAAAATGTCAAAAGTTAAAGAAGAAAATCTTAAAAGCAGCAGGAGAAAAATAACTTGTTATATACAAAGGAACCCCCATAAGATTATCAAGAGATTTTTTTCAGCAGAAATTTTGCAAGCCAGAAGGGAGCGGCATAATATAGTCGCAGTGGTAAAAGAAAGAAAAATCCAACCAAGAATACTCCACCCAGCAAAGTTACTATTAAGAATTGAAGGAGAAAATAGTTTTCCAAACAAGCAAAAGCTAAAGGAGTTCATCACCACTAAACCAGCCTCTTGAGAAATCTGTATGCAGGTCAGGAAGCAACAGTTAAAACTGGACATGGAACAACAGACTGGTTCCAAATAGGAAAAGCAGTACGTCAAGGCTGTATATTGTCACCCTGCTTATTTAACTTATATACATCATGAGAAACACTGAGCTGGATGAAGCACAAGCTGGAATCAAGATTGCTGGGAGAAATATCAATAACCTCAGATATTCAGATGACACCACCCTTCTGGCAGAAAGTGAAGAACTAAAGAGCTTCTATAGCATCCGATCCCATCACTTCATGGCAAATAGATGGGAAAATAGTGGAAACAGTGGCTGACTTTGTTTTTTGGGGCTCCAAAATCACTGCAGATGGTGGCTGCAGCCATGAAATTAAAAGACGCTTACTCCTTGGAAGGAAAGTTATAACCAACCTAGATAGTATATTGAAAAGCAGAGACTAACAAAGGTCTGTCTAGTCAAGGCTACAATTTTTCCAGTAGTCGTGAATGGATGTGAGAGTTGGACTGTGAAGAAAGCTGAGCGCTGAAGAATTGATGCTTTTGAACTGTGGTGTTGGAGAAGATTCCTGAGAGTCCCTTGGACTGCAAGGAGATCCAACCAGTCCATCTTGAAGGAGATCAGTCCTGGGTGTTCACTGGAAGGACTGATGCTGAAGCTGAAACTCCAGTACTTGGGCCATCTGATGCAAAGAGCTGACATTTGAAAAGACCCTGATGCTGGGAAAGATTGAGGGCAGGAGGAGAAGGGGATGACAGAAGATGAGATGGTTGGATGGCATCACTGACTCATGGTGATGAGTTTGGGTGGACTCCAAGAGTTGGTGATGGACAGGGAGGCCTAGTGTGCTGCAGTCCATGGGGTCTCAAAGAGTCAGACACGACTGAGCGACTGAACTGAACTGAAACCAGCCTTACATGAAAGGTTAAAGGAACTTCTTTAAGCTTAAAAGAAAGAGCACTAATTAGTAACAAGAACACATATGAAAGAATAAATCTTACTGGAAAGGTAAACATGTAGTAAAGGTAGTATATTAATCACTTTAAGCTGATATAAAGGTTAAAAGTCAAAAGTAATAAAAATAACTTTGATTAAAATAATCAGTTAAGAAACAGTATAAAAATATGACGTCAAAACATAAAACATGGCATGGGATAGTACAAATATTGATACGTACAAATAGTGGTACAATTTGTACCACTAAAGAAAGTTATCAAACCATAAAGGAAGAGAGCAAGATAACAGAGCAACAGAGAGGAACTACAAAAACAGCCAAAAAGCAATTAACAAAATGGAAATAAGTACGTGTGTGCTCAGTCTGACAGAGTTATGTCTGACTCTTTGTGACCCCATGGACTGTAGCCTGCCAGGCTCCTCTGTCCATGGAATTTTCCAGGCAAGAATACTGGAGCAGGTTGCCGATTCCTACTTCAGAGGAATTAAGTACATACATACCTATCAATAATTACTTTAAATGAAAACAGACTGCATTCCCCAATCAAAAGAGATAGGGTGGCTGAATAGATCACACAATAGCACCCATCTATAAGCTGCCCACAAAGTACTCACTCTATATGTAAGGATGCACACAGACTAAAAGTGAAGGGATCGGAAAAAATATTCCACAAAAACCAAAAGAAAACAAAAGAAAGCTGGAGTTAGCTGTACTTAACATCAGATTCTTAGAAATGGAATCATAATAGCATACTGATTTGAAAACTGTGAATATATTTGACCTTTAAACTCTACTGAACACAACTGAAATTTTGTAGGTGAAAAATGGTTCTTTGGGACCTCACAAGTGCTGCTAAGTCATCATTATCACCATCTTGACCATGAATCAAAAATAATGCTTAATACAATCCCAGAGGAAAGACAACCAACATAGAGGAGAGCTTCCATAAAGCCCCTTCTGCTTGCTTCGCATTTTTCATGCATCTTCCACTGAAGACTCCAGTCCCGTCTTTCTCCAGCTTAGCACTATTGCCATTTGGGGTTCAATAATTCTTTGTTGTGAGGGGCTGCCCTCTGCCTTCTAGGAAGCAAACCTCTAAATGCCAGCAGCATCCCCCACCCTACAGTGTCTCCAAACATTGCCAAATATATCCCCTGGATAACAAAACTGCCTCTGGTTGAGAACCACTGCTCTAGACCCAAATGATATCTGCTCGCTGTAAGTTCAGATGGCAAAAAGAAATAATGATAATAAAATGAGAACCCTTAATAAAAAAGACCTGTTTTAATAATATAGGATTAATACTAAACACTAAGTAAAATTCTCTGCATTCTGTGAAAGATTCAGAGAGTAAAAGAAAGCAGTTTGAAATTTCATAGGAGGACAGAAACAAAGTCTAAAATAGATGATCAAGAAATTAGAACATCAGAAAGCCACAAATAATACCCAGACAATGAAAATGAAATAATTTTAAATGTATGTAAAAGCACAGTGAAAGACACAGATGTGCAGTGAATTTAATGCTAATTATTTCATAGAACATAAGAAAATACTACTAAATAAAAATGCTATTAGTATTTGTGGTTACAGAAAAGAATTCAGAGTAAATCACAGGAAGTTTCAAATATTAAGTCTAATACATTTTTTTTAACTATTGCCAATAAAGCCTGAGATTTCACTTTAGTGGGGAAAAATACCACAGCATTCCCACTGTGTCCAGTAGTATTTTTAAAATCAGACTCTCCCCCAAATAATAATAATAAACTATATAACTCAGTTTTAAAGAATTACTTCTACTTTTTACATAGTTCTGGTAACTTTGCATTTATCTAGATTTATATTTTGATGGTAAGTCAGAATATTTATCAAGGTGATTAGTAAGCTCAGTGAGGTTCAGAACCATTATTTATTCTCCCAATAAAGGCAGTAAAAATAAAGGTGATAGATTAATAATAATAAACCAACAGAGAACGAATAACCTCTTTCGAATTGGAGCCATGTGACTCAGGCTTCCAAGTAAAGGGCGCTCTTCCAGAGTCCAGCATTCTATCAGCTCGTGAGGTACCCGCCAGTAGCTAACACCTGGAAGATAGAAGACAATTTAGAGAACCGCTGTCCACTGCCAAAGATTCAGCAACATTGTTTTGTATAAAACTGGCCAGGAAAACCTTAAACTTCATGCCTCCTGTTTAACAAAAAGTATACAAAGGAAAAGGTCCCACAAAGAGCCAGGGCAGCAGGGACACAGCTCACGACCTGGGTCTACGAGGAGCTGCCAGCCCAGCTCCGCCACTGACAATCAGCAGGCCACTATATAAACCTGGGCAACTGAGTGCATGCTGGTTAAGGCCACAGGCTCTGGAGCCAAGACTGCCTGGGTCTGGATCCCATTTCCATCATTCGCTAATCATAACACCTTGGGAAAGTTAACAACTTTTCTATGCCCAAATTTCCTCATCTGTGAAATGATGATGAGAATTCAAACCTTAAATGAGAAAATAAAAGCAAAGTGCCTAGAACAAGGCCTGGCACAGACTTAGCACTCAAGAGATGTTCGGTACCTTTATCGTAAGTCACAGTGTTGGTAGTAACGTGAAAAGACTGGACACTGGGGGTTCTAACACTTGCCCTCTCTACCTCACTAGGTTGCTGTGAGGTATTTATCAATTCAGGTAAATTTTGTGAACCACTTTATAAAAGGCAACCACTATATGAACAGGAGGTGTCAATACTTTATAGGCACCTGTTCAAACAAGAATACTCTGAGGGGCTTCCCTGGTGGTCTAGTGGTTAAGAATACACCAGCCAGTGCGGGAAACACAGGTTCAATCCCTGGTCTGGGGAGATCCCACGTGCCACGGAGCAACTAAGCCCGTGATCCACAACTACTAAGCCAGCACCCTAGAGTCCTCATGCCACAACTGCTAAAGCCCGCGTGCCTGGAGCCTGTGCTCCGCAACAAGGGAAGACACCACAATGAGAAGCCTGCTCACCGCAACTAGAGAGAGCCCACACGCGGCAATGAGCAGAGCACAGCCAAACATAAATAAATAAGTCTTTTTTAAAAAAAGAAAAAAGAATGAGTTAATATGGTAAGCCAAGATTCCAGTCAAGTTCACATAATTTTTAAATCTGCAGTTTCTTTTTAAAATTTATTTTATTGACGTGTACTTGATTTACAATGCTGTGTTAATTTCTGCTGTACAACAGTGATTCAGTTATACATATATATGTATATATTATTTTTCATATTCTTTCCCAATATGTTTATCACAGGATTCAGGACAATAGGACCTTGTTGTTTATTCTATAGGTAACAGTTAGTTTGATACATTTCTGATTGAAAGCTGAAAAGGTATTCTTATGAAACTTAAAAACATTATCTAAGTGAAAGAAGTCAGACACAAAAGGTCATATATTGTAGGTTTCAATTTATATAAAAATCCAGAATATGCAAATCCATTGAGATAGAAAGCAGACTGGTAGTTGCCAGGGGCTGAGGGGAGAGGAGAATGTAGAGGAACTGCTTAATGGATACTGGGTTTCCATTTAGGGTGAAGGAAATGTTTTGGAACTAAACAGAGGCGCTGGTTATACACACTGTTAGTATAGCAAATGTCACTGAAATGTGTACTTTAATTCTTATGTGAATTTCACCTCAATTTTTTAAAAAAGAACCATAAAAACTATACATAGACACATTAGAAAAAGTTTAAAGAATGATGCTGAATAAAAATGGCTTGGCATTAAAAACAAAAGTAATCTTTAAATCCCAAGAAAGAATTTGGCGTTTTCTTTTTAATCATTAAAGGTCCAGTAATAACAACCAACTTACCAAGGTAAGCCCATAAATTATTATATATATCATGTCCAATACTCAAAGTCTGTGGACCTCATTTTAAGGCAACTTTCTAGAACTTCTTGATCATACTCCCAAACCTACTTAAACACCACAAAAACATCCCTTAATCGCATCCAGTAAGTTTTCACCTCTAAGTCAGGTTTATTGAAATATAACTTACATAAAATAAAATTCACTGTTTTTAAGTACTCTGAGTTTTGACAAGTGTGTACAGTCATGTAACTACGGCCACAATCAAGAGATACAACATTTCTATCACCCTCCAAAGCTGCCTTGTGCCCTTCTACAGTCAATGCCCTGCCCTCCATTCCTTAGTTTTGCCTTTGCCAGAGGGTCACATAAACGGAATCATACATGACATATGCAGCCTTTTGTGTCTGGCTTCTTTAGCGTGATGCTTTGAAGATTCATCCGTGTTGAGATATGTATCAATAGTCATTTATTTTTATTTCTGAGTAGAACTCCATTATATGGATACACAGCAAACTATTTTTAAAACTTTATTTTTTTCTATATAATTCATGCTCATTGTATAAAACTTGGAAAATATATACAAGTACATATAAAAAATTAAAATCACTTCTAATTAAGGGATTAGGAGTCATGGCTCGTGACATTTTGATGTATGTCATTCGAGTCTTTTTTTCTATTCATGTGATATGCACATAATTGAAAACATTATATTTAATTTTGTTTCCTACTTTTGACCATTTCTTAATCATAGGCACTCATCAATATAAAAAGTTATTAAAAAAAAAGTTATTCAAGGTAATTCAAATAGCTATATCCCATCTATATCCTGTGGATGTGCCAATATGTATTTAGCCCTGTATTATAAACATTTACATTGTTTTTACTTTTTCCCTATTGTGAATAATGCCTAGTTGAACATCTCTGTTCAACAGCCTTTTTCTGCATTTGATTATGTCTATAAGGTAGATTTCTGGAAGTAGAATTACTGAGTCAAAAGATATGAATAATATTGATGCTATTGATATGTACTGATAAATTATTTCCAAAAAAGTAATATTAATTTTACTCCTGCCAAGAATGTATGAAATCTTTACTAATCTGGTATATAAAGATAGTTCTCATTTAATGCATATTTCATTAATAATGAGTTTGAACCTCTGACGCATTTATTTCCTTTTCTGGGAATTTTATGGTCATGAATCTTATACCTTTATTTTTAATAGGGTTGAACTGATTTTCTAGTCAATTTAAATAAACTATTTATTGTAAGGATAATCTTTGCTTAACGTAACACTTTCATGCAAGTTTTTAAATTAGTTTTAAAATTTTATTTATAATGTTTTATGCTTTAAAGTTAATACATTAAATATTGTACAAGCAAATTTATCTTTCTCTTTATGTTTCATTTTAAGCTTATAATTTCTTTTCCAATTAAGAAATCAGTTATTTGCTTATATCTTACTATGGTTTATAAAAGTTTCATTTTTCATTCATAAATTTACCTGGTAGTATTTTGATAAATGCTGTGAGGTTAAAGTTATGTTCTTCTCCCAAGCATGTTTCTCAAATAACCTATCCTTCTTTACTGGTATTTAAAGCTTTCTTAAGGTTTCCCTGGTGACTCAGACAGTAAGAATCAGCCTGCAATGCAGGAGACCTGGGTTCAATTTCTAGGTCAGGAAGATACCCTGGAGAAGGAAATGGCAATCCACTCCAGTATTCTTGTCTGGAGAATTCCATGGACAGAGGAGCCTGGAGGGCTGCAGTCCATGGGGTCGCAAAGAGTTGGACACAACTGAGCAGCTAACACTTGCATACTTTTTTCACTTTCATCTTCTTTCTTTCAATAGTTCTTTCTCTCATTTCTGTTTCCTGTATTACGGCTTTCCACAGGCCTCCCAGAACTTTTGTAAGATAACAATAATACTTTATAGCATGCTTTCTAAAAAGTTAAAGTCAGTCACACATACATGCTTTGTTAGAGTCAGAGATCCCAGCTTCCTGAGTCAGTGGAGAAGGAATCCCAGCCAGGCCCTCCCAAAGCTTCCTGGGCAGCCTGGCAGTCCAGGGGCACAAAAGGAGACTGAGAACACCAGGGTGGGGGAGGTGTTCCTTAACTTAAGCCCAAGTGTCTCAAAGTCAATTAAGTCTCAAGTAATAAGCTTAGAGAGAATAGCACTTTGCTCATTATACTTCATCCTATCTGTTTCAGGGGCATGATATGAAAAGAAAAAGGAGGAAAAGTGGGGGTTGGCGGGGGACTAAGGAAAAAAGGATTGGGACCAGCATCCTGCCTGAAAGAGGAACAGCTGATGAAGAGTTTTTATTTTTTATTTTTTTATTTTTTTGATGAAGAGTTTTTAAAAGGCTCTTCCGTTCTCTATTCAATCTTATGTGACTTGCAATGTCGTCTCTACCAGCTTTCAAGATCATTTGAGGACTAAGATGTGTCTTATTTTTCTTTGGATAATTTTAGGACTTATTATAGTGCTTGCACCTAACAGATATCAATACATGTTCAGTTCAGTTCAGTTTAGTCGCTCAGTCATGTCGAACTCTTTGCGACCCCATGAATCACAGCATGCCAGGCCTCCCTGTCCATCACCAACTCCCAGAGTTCACCCAAACTCATGTCCATCAAGTTGGTGATGCCATCCAGCCATCTCATCCTCTGTCGTCCCCTTCTCCTCCTGTCCCCAGTCCTTCCCAGCATCAGGGTCTTTTCCAATGAGCCAACTCTTGGCATGAGGTGGCCAAAGTATTGGAGTTTCAACTCCAGCATCAGTCCTTCCAATGAACACCCAGGACTGATCTCCTTTAGGATGGACTGGTTGGATCTCCTTGCAGTCCAAGGGACTCTCAAGAGTCTTCTCCAACACCACAGTTCAAAAGCATCAATTCTTCGGTGCTCAGCTTTCTTCACAGTCCAACTCTCACATCCACACATGACCACTGGGAAAACAATAGCCTTGACTAGACAGACCTTTGTTGGCAAAGTAATATCTCTGCTTTTCAATATACTATCTAGGTTGGTCATAACTTTCCTTCCAAGGAGTAAGCGTCTTTTAATTTCATGGCTGTAGTCACCGTCTGCAGTGAGTTTGGAGCCCAAGAAAATAAAGTCTGACACTGTTTCCCCATCTATTTCCATGAAGTCATGGGACCAGATGCCATGATCTTCGTTTTCTGAATGTTGAGCTTTAAATCAACTTTTTCACTCTCCTCTTTCACTTTCATCAAGAGGCTTTTGAGTTCCTCTTCACTTTCTGCCATAAGGGTGGTGTCATCTGCATATCCGAGGTTACTGAGATTTCTCGTGGCAATCTTGATTCCAGCTTGTGCTTCCTCCAGCCCGGCGTTTCTCATGATGTACTCTGCATAGAAGTTAAATAAGCAGGGTGACAATATACAGCATTGACGTACTCCTTTTCCTATTTGGAACCAGTCTGTTGTTCCATGTCCAGTTCTAACTGTTGCTTCCTGACCTGCATACAGATTTTTCAAGAGGCAGGTCAGGTGGTCTGGTATTCCCATCTCTTCTCAGCATTTTCCACAGTTTCTTGTGATCCACACAGTCAAAGGCTTTGGCATAGTCAATAAAGCAGAAATAGATGTTTTTCTGGAACTCTCTTGCTTTTTCCATGATCCAGCGGAGGTTGGCAATTTGATCTCTGGTTCCTCTGCCTTTTCTAAAACCAGCTTGAACATCAGGGAGTTCACGGTTCACGTACTGCTGGAGCCTGGCTTGGAGAATTTTGAGCATTACTTTACTAGCATGTGAGATGAGTGCAACTGTGTGGTAGTTTGAGCATTCTTTGGCATTGGCTTTCTTTGGGATTGGAATGAAAACTGACCTTTTCCAGTCCTGTGGCCACTGCTGAGTTTTCCAAATTTGCTGGCATATTGAGTGCAGCACTTTCACAGCATCATCTTTCAGGATTTGAAATAGCTCAACTGGAATTTCATCACCTCCACTAGCTTTGTTCGTAGTGATCTTTTCTAAGGCCCACTTGACTTCACATTTCAGGATGTCTGGCTCTAGGTGAATGATCACACCATTGTGATTATCTGGATCCTGAAGCTCTTTTTTGTACAGTTGTTCTGTGTATTTCTGCCACCTCTTCTTAATATCTTCTGCTTCTGTTAGGTCCATGTCATTTCTGTCCTTTATCAAGCCCATCTTTGCATGAAATGTTCCCTTGGTATCTCTCATTATCTTGAAGAGATCTCTAGTCTTTCCCATTCTGTTGCTTTCCTTTATTTCTTTGCACTGATCGCTGAGGAAGGCTTTCTTATCTCTCCTTGCTATGCTTTGGAACTCTGCATTCAGATGGGTATATCTTTCCTTTTCTCCTTTGCTTTTCACTTCTCTTCTTTTCACAGCTATTTGTAAGGGCTCCCCAGCAGCCATTTTGCTTTTTTGAATTTCTTTTCCATGGGGATGGTCTTGATCCCTATCTCTAGTACAATGTCATGAACCTCTGTCCATAGTTCATCAGGCACTCTGTCTATCAGATCTAGTGCCTTAAATCTATTTCTCACTTCCACTATATAATCATAAGGGATTTTATTTAGGTCATACGTGAATGGTCTAGTGGTTTTCCCTTCTTTCTTCAAGTTAAGTCTGAATTTGGCAATAAGGAGTTCATGATCTGAGCCACAGTCAGCTCCTGGTCTTGTTTTTGCTGACTGTACAGAGCTTCTCCATCTTTGGCTGCAAAGAATATAATCAATCTGATTTCAGTGTTGACCATCTGGTGATGTCCATGTGTAGAGTCTTCTCTTGTGTTGTTGGAAGAGGGTGTTTGCTATGACCAGTGTGTTCTCTTGGCAAAACTCTATTAGCCTTTGCCCTGCTTCATTCCATACTCCAAGGCCAAATTTGCCTGTTACTCCAGGTGTTTCTTGACCTCCTACTTTTGCATTCCAGTCCCCTATAATGAAAAGGACATCTTTTTTGGGTGTCAGTTCTAAAAGGTCTTGTAGGTCTTCATAGAACCGTTCAACTTAAGCTTCTTCAGCGGTACTGGTTGGGGCATAGGCTTGGATTAACATGATATTGAATGGTTTGCTTTGGAAACAAACAGAGATTATTCCATCATTTTTGAGATTGCATCCAAGTACTGCATTTCAGACTCTTTTGTTGACCATGATGGCTACTCCATTTCTTCTAAGGGATTCCTGCCTGCAGCAGTAGATATAATGGTCATCTGAGTTAAATTCACCCATTCCAGTCCATTTTAGTTCTCTGATTCCTAGATTGTCGACGTTCACTGTTGCCGTCTCCTGTTTGACCACTTCCAATTTGCCTTGATTCATGGACCTGACATTCCAGGTTCCTATGCAATATTGCTCTTTACAGCATCAGACCTTGCTTCTATCACCAGTCACGTCCACAACTGGGTATTGTTTTTGCTTGGCTCCATCCCTTCATTCTTTCTGGAGTTATTTCTCCACTGATCTCCAGTAGCATATTGGGCACCTACCAACCCAGGGAGTTCCTCTTTCAGTATCGTATCATTTTGCCTTTTCATACTGTTCACGGGGTTCTCAAGGCAAGAATACTGAAGTGTTAATACATGTTAAGTAAGAAAAAAAGTATTTAAGCATAGAACAGTTAACTCTCTGCCATCTATAACAAGTGGTATGCCTCTCTGAGACTTCTTTTCCTCATCAATAAATGGTAAACAGCACAAAGTTTTAGGACTAACAGATACTAAGTGTAAACTACGTATCACACTGCATATCAAGTAGGAGTATTATTATCAACCCACATTAGCAGCTTGGTAAAAATGGTCAAATTTCAAAGTGTGCATTTAAAGAATATTTTATTTTCTAAGGGCTCTTTAGCTATCTTCCCAGCATTATTTTTATTTTCTCTCTCTCTCTCCTTTTGATTATACATTTTATGCTTAATGCAGATGTATCCTTCCTAGGACAATGCTAGGTACCCAAAAGGTGTTACAGGAACTCTTTTTAAATTGAATTAAATAAGCATAACTAACAAAAGAATATTTTAGGTTATTGAACTATAAATTATTAATAATATCCAGCAATGCATGAGTTTTAAAATTTTTTAAGTAAACTGCCTCAATGTTACTATGAGGTGACAAATACCTGGACCCACACCAAAAATTACATTCTCTAGAACAGCAATGCAGTATGTGACCTTGCTTTGTCTTATTAAGGAAAAGTCTACCTTCTGCCTTGAAATAGAAAAATTGTACTGTACCTTTTCCTTCCCAGGCATCAAAGGCATCCATCATTTTCTTCAATTCTGCTACTGAATAATAGCTCCAAATGTACTGAACATTATTTCCCGCCTCCCTAGAAATATTGCAAAAGGTAATGAAAATATACTACCTAAGTATGAATGTATGTATATGTATACAGCAAATAAGATACTTAATAAGTGCTTGTTAATTAAGGAAAAAAATATGTCGGTACTGAGTAGTTGTTCTTCTGTGATCCTTAAGCATATATATACGACATGCTATATTATTATAATATACTAAACTTACATACTAATCTACATTTTATCTCTTTTTACTGTGGCAAAGTATTTGTTAACTCCATAATATAAACTGTGTAGACAAACTAATAAATCTTTAAAATAAGTTTTCTAAAAAATCACCTAACTCCAGCAAAGTTAGAAAAGGTTCAACTTTGACTAAAACTTTTCTAACACTATGCCATGTACTTATACACAAACATCTCTGTCTGTAAAGAATTCAGAAAATGATGATATATTAATTGTCTAAAAAGCAAGCTCATGTGGTCATGCATTAGTCACTAATACGTGACCCAGTCCAATCTCCCAGAGAATTAAAAAAGAATTGCTAGGTGAATTGACCAGCATAAATAAGATTGCAAGGAAAACATTAACAGAACAACCCTTAAGAATTTAACATGCTCAAGGTATAGAATTTTCAAATTGGGATGAGACTGGATGAAAAGCCTTTCAGTTCAGTTCAGTCACTCAGTCATGTATGACTCTTGGCATTTCTTAAACCAGGACACCAAGACACAGGCCAGTCCTGGGTCACTCAGCAGGCCTGCTGACTTCTAGGTCAGGCTTCTGCTCATGAACTGAGCAGGGGAGTACTGTCCAGGCATATAGTCCAGGGGAGACACCCAGGCATATGGCTTTTCTCTTCTTTCTTTTCTCTCTGTATAAGGCCTTTCAGGGGATTCTGGTGACTATTCCCAGCTGAGAACCACCAGTAAGACCAGGTGGATAGCCTATTGCTTCTACAGATAACAAATGGCCAGAATTGCAATCTCTTCATGAAGCAGGCTTATCTCAACAGCTATGAAACTCACTCTGTCTGTTGAGAAGTATTGATGGTCTTTCCTAGTCAACCACATATTAAACTCAATAACACCTCTTAGAAGAGACCAAGATTTAAAAAAAAAAAAAAAAAAGAAGAGACGAAGATTTATTTTGTTCCTTTTCATATTTAAATATGGACATACCTTTTAAAAATGCTTTTACTGTGAATTCTTCCTCCCAGCTGCTTATCAATAGCATCTGTTCCATCAGTTTTTGTGGAATATACACCAATAATTCTACTCTCACAGCTTGCACCAGATGTGTTAAGATAGTGGAGAACCCAAACTGTTGGTTTATTGCATACTAAACCATACGAATCACAGAAGTCTGTTAAAGCCTGAAGCAAAAAATATATATACCTATAAAGTTTGAATTTAACTCTGGAGCAAAGTAAAAACGAATTTGTTCCATTACTTTCCTGTAAAGCTATCATTTCACTTGGTTGTGAGGGAAATAAAAAGACTAAACATATAATCTACTTTTTATGCCTTTAAAAAACAAAACATTCGTTGAATTTGGGGTGTTGTAGAGGGGGCTTGGGCATTTCACTATCCCAAAATCCAACACCTTTTCATCTAGAGAATCCTTTTCCACTAGGAAATTATGCCTCATTTCCTCCTCCTCTAGACTCACTATCACCATCATTTTTAAATCTTCATATGATCACTAAAAGTTAGAATTCTTTCTTTTCCCCCAAATTTTCCATTTGACTTAATTTTCTTTTTACCTTCTATTCACTAACCCCATGGTGGATGCTTATTCTGAACTCAAAATCCAATCATGGATGAACCAGATTAACTTGTCTTTCACACTGAAGGATATGAATATATGAAACTAAATGCCTACTATCTGAACTCATTTGGCATTTATCCACCTATTCATTCAGTCACTTGAATACTAAGTCATGTGTGAATACTATGTGTGTAAGGTCCTGGAGACAGGGTCCCAGCCCTCCTCAATTTATAGCTGATGGAGCAGACAGACATTAAATAAGTCATCAGCACACAGTGAAATAAGTGCTACCTCAGCCTACGAGGTGCTGAGGGGCACAGAGCACGAGGACTTCACCCGGTGGGGTGGCTCAGGCCTTCCCTGGGAGAAATGGCATTACTGCTGTGAGCCATAATGTTTCGTTGGTTTTGTATCCCAAGTGCCTAGAAAAGGGTCTGACACAAAGGAGATGCTTACTATTTACTGACTCAGAGAAGGAAAAGAGGACCCTAACGTGTGTTGCATTTAATATTGCTATCTAATTCCTGAATTGGCTTTTATCTTCACTTGCACATCAGTGAAAATCATCAACTACATTATAAACTGTTCAAGGGCAAAAACTGAATGTCCCACACAGTCCCCAGAACAGTGTCTTATGTGAGATAAATATGAGTTGGCTGGCAGAATGAACGTATGCATGCTCTGTCCTTTGTGCATACAAATCAGAAATGAAAGACTACAAAGGTGAATGTTAATCCACCCCAACTAACCCTAGTTAGGTTTTTTTTTTTTAGCCCCACTCTGCAGATGCGACAAACAGTACCAAGAGACTGTTTAACAACTCAATTTACAAATAACTCCAGTACCAGAATCTATACAACCATGCACATTCCCAAAGGGAATCTGGAACCAAATCAACTTTCTCTTCATGCTGCATTCCTAATAACTATACCATCAACTTGCTCTCCTAAACACTGACGTCTAAGTCAAAAGAATTCAGACCAATTCAGATCAGTTTTCACTATGCACAATTCTTTAGGAAAAATACTTTTCTTAGATGCCCCAAAGTGCTAAGTAATAACAAATATGATACTTAATAGTGAGAAAAAAACAGATGAAGCTGTTCAAATCATGTAAACACCTTTAAAATGTGATTTAAAATAGAAGCAGTTTAAAAAAAAAGATTTACTCATCTCAAGGTGAACTAATCAAACATATTTCAACTTAATAATCAACTGCTACACTCAATCAGGTGAAAGATTTTATACAATCTTTTATTTCTCATCACCATCCTTTTAAAATTATGCTTCCCTGGTTGCTCAGATGGTAAAGAATCTGCCTGCAATGCTGGAGACATGAGTTCAATCCTGGGATCAGGAAGATCCCCTGGAGGAGGAAATGGCAATCCACTCCAGGATTCTTGCCTGGAGAATTCTATGGACAGAGGAGTTTGGTGGGCTACAGTCCATGAGGTCACAAAGTTGGACATGACTAAGCAACAAACACATTTATCCTTTCAAAATATCATTTTGGGAAAGAAATTATTACCACTATATCTTTACATACTACAGTGCTGCTCTTAATTTAAGGAGAACTTCAAGAGTAGAAGAGTTCTATTTTTAAAAATAAAAAGCCATCAAAAAGTGGTAAATTTTCAACAAGGAATAAAAACTCCAGAAACCTTTAAGTGGCTTTGTAATATACTTTCCTAGAAGAGAATTTTGGCCTAAAATGAATATTGGTAATTAAGAAACACAACTTCAAAAATTGTAAGATGTAAAACTGTCTTATTTTGGCTTATGTTACAACACAGGCTATGCAAAATAACATACACTGCTTTGTGAATAATAAATGAATATTATATATTCATATATATATTTTAAAGCTTAAGAAAATGCCAAGACCTTTTTAAGTTCTATATTTGACCTTAAAGAATATGTCTCCATTTCATTGGCCAAGTGGTCAGACAGGCTGTATGGATAAGGGATGCCAAAGTAATCAGCTTCTTCCTGCAGAGCAACCCGAGTTTGCTCCTCTGCAGGAATGTGAACTTCTCCATGAAGATAATCCAAAAGGTATTTAAATAGATGTCCATCACGGTCAATAACACAAGCTCCTAGAAAACATTCAGTTCAAAAATTATTGCCTAGATACAAATAACCATGATAAAGTTTCAACATGTTAAACTAAAACTGCAGACCTCTACCAGTAGAAATGTTTCTTTCTCATAAGAAAGTTAATATCATGTGTTCAAGTAGATTTAGTCAAATTTAGGGATCCTCTGTATTCACACCTACTATATAGGAAAATGTATTCTGCGCTCCATCAGGAATTTTGGATACAATGACCACATTCCCACTGCTGGCCACCACAAAGACCATGGAAGCCTCAGACTGCTGGTAGAATTCTAAGTTCTAGAATTTTAATTTCTCCTGGCTAGGCCAGGAGAGGTGTATGGAGTTCTTCCCTAATGAGGGTATATGAGTGCTCATTACTACGTCTGGCATTCGTATGTCAGTGATCGTACAAATCAACTTGTAGTGTCACTGACACAGAAACCCATGGTTCCAAGACCTGGACACATCATATGTTTGGACTTACTAGGCTTGTCCTTTTGTACTAAACTTTAAAAGAGAAATGCTATGCGGGTACTACTTTATGAAAAAGGGCTTTTCTTAAGACAATTCAGCAGAATTTTTTTTTTTTTTAATACTTCTGTATGGACAGAGGAGCCTGACAGGCTACAGTCCATGAGGTCATAGTCGGATACAACTTAGTGACTAAACCTCCACCATGAGGTTATTCAATAATTCCGTTTCTCCCTTGATTAGTTTGGAATAAAAGGATTAAGAAGGTATAAACTTTGCGACAGAGGAAACACTCACTTCCCTCTGACCACTTTTTCACTACAGCCTTTCTGTCCAGATGGACATCAAGTCCTGGGCACCACACATCAGTGAGTTTTCCATTCTTTCAACTGCCATTCATCTGGCAAACAAGACCCAGGGATACTAACAGCCCTTCAGGCTCAGAACTCCTCAGTCTGACACAGAAGCAAGGGTGGGTGCTCTGAGCCCCAGAATCCCTAGGATGTACAAAAAAGCCCTACTTGCATTGCTGAATTTTTACAACCAGCAGTAGGTTCAGTGTACCCCAAAACACTTGAAGCAAAGAGCCGCACTAGGACCCTAATCTTGCGTTTTACAGTTTCTTCTGAAACACCAATTTGCAGTCCTCTCCCATGGGTGACTGATAGTATCACTGCACTGACATTTTCTATGACATACATGTCAGCCCACACAAGGCTCTGCAGCTGGGCTAGGAGTGAATTTAACACTAATTCTACACTGGCAGTGCCTGCCCTTAGCTATGAAGCCAGCTGCTTTCTCCAAGAAACACAATTTTTAACTTGAAGAACACAAACAGAAGCATATAATATATTTTAATTAAGCTCAATACAAAGACCCACTGAGTTGCATAAATGGAACACCTTTCCAAATACAATTAATCTCCCAAGTCAGATCCATGGTTGGACTGTATATGGGCTTCCCTGATGGCTCAGATGGTAAAGAATCTGCCTGCAATGCAGGAGACCCTGAGTTCAATCCCTGGATTTGGAAGATCCCCTGAAGAGGGGAATGGATACCCACTCCAATACTCTTGCCTAGGAAATCTCATGGACAGGGGAGCCTGGCGGGCTACCATCCATCGGGTTACAAAGAGCTGGACAGTTTCACTTTTTGACCTTTATATACATTCACTTTTTTGTCAACTTTTAGCAACAGCATCACATATTCTAGAAACTGGTATTTAATTTCTCCAGGTACTTAATGAAACTCCATACAGTCCTAATGATCTTAGTAATCAGCATACTGAGCTAATACATCCTGTCCTAATTAGAAAAATTAAAGGGAATTTAAACTAGACTATTTTAATGAATATTCATGATCATGCTTATAGACTTGAGGTATTTACCTGATTCATCTGTTTTTAAAGGGAAACGACCACTGAACATGGATGCCAGCATTGAATCCTTAAAGCGGCACAAGGACTTGCGCCTGGCTGTGTAAATACAGCCACCCACGTTCAGTCGAAGAATATCTAACATCTCTTCTTCTGCCTTGTGACCTTCCATTGCTCTCTCCAACACCCAAAGTTTTGCCTTGAAATACTTTCAGAAACTGCAAAACAATGTGGTCTCAGTCCCCCTCTGTAAAAACAAAGGACAATCACCATTGACATTTCCAATAATACATGAAATAGAATAAAAAGTATACAGTCAAATGTGATTTTAAACAAATTCCTCAGCACTGGCCATATTGAATTGAAGGATTTTATATAACAGAAAAGAAGTCTCAGATATTCTGAGAAGCTGGAAAACTGTCCCCAAGTATGTAAATGATACTAAACTATTATAACCAAATCGAGGTGTTGAGATGACGCTTAAAGAACTAAACAAGATACCTAATGCATTGTCTGTTACATTTAGAGCATAGGTGAGGTGTGCTTATGATCTCCTGTATTCACACATCTTTTTAAACTATAATAAGTCTTAGGGAGCAATGCAGACTTGCAGAGGTTATGAGCATGTACCATGGAATCAGGCTACTAGACGCTACTACTTACTATCCTGGGACCTTAGGCAAACATCAGTCCTCCTTTGCCTGTTTCCCCATGTCTGAACTGGAGGTAAGGATGATGCTTCCCTTAAAGGACTATCACAGGAATGACTGACAAGAAAATTTTAAAAGTATGTAGAACAGTCTCTGGCTCCAAGTAAGTACTCAATAAATGATAAATAGCATCTATAATGATATAAAAATTTACCAGAAGGTATATACTGAAAGACGTTATATTGGCTCCAGAGATTTAAGGAAACCTAAGAGCAGACATTACTAACAATGGTAATGATAATTCTAAAATTAAGCAAATATAATTTGTCAACGAAGGTTAGAATTCCATGCATACCAACACACAAACTGGTCTAGAGGAACAAAATGATAACTGTAAATCATCTGGCTTCTTCCCTCCAAAATAGCTGAAGCTTTGCAGACATTTTATAGATTTTTATTTCCTAATCCATTCTGGAGATAGGTGAACCACAGGTGACCGCAGTGTTTTATGGAATCTAAAACAATACCATGATGAAAAAGGCACTCCCAATGTATCTGGACCTTTCATAGCAAGTGTAAAATGGCTGCCAAGAGGCTCAACTACACCCACGGCATCCATGGCCATTCACCCATGCCATCACCTATGATCTTTTCCTAGATGCTCCAATTTAGCCAACTTCCAATGAAATAAGAGGAGACCATTAGAGTCTGAGGAACAGCATGCGTGTGAAACATAATCAGTAGACAGAAACTATTATGGGCCAACAGTCCAGCCTTCAAAATCCATTTTTCAATGTGACTTCCTACACTGCCTATAAGTCCAAGCAGCAGCCCAGCAACAAACCATGTGAAAGAACCACTTCTGAGGCCTGGGGTGGAACTGGTTCACACTGTCCCTGTTACCAGCTCCCTGGAATCCTCTCTATTCTTCAAATCTGCAGGCAAACCTCATTGGTTACATGAACTTCCCAAGCAACCCCAGTCAGAATCTTTGTTGTCCAGATATACTCTGTACCCCTCTCCACATACTATTCCACTTGACTAAATCTCTGGCTTGGGGGACTATAAATTGCATCACCTCTATTGTTCTTCTTCAGTTGCTAAGTTGTGTCCTACTCTGAGACCTCACTGACTGCAGGCAGCATGCCAGGTTTCCCTGTCTTTCACTAATTCCCGGAGTTTGTTCAAGCTCATGTCCATGGAGTAGGTGATGACATCCAACCCTTAGCGTCACCCTTAACAATTTCCATTTACTGAGTGCTTTGTGCCAGCCACTGTAGGAGTCATTGGGCTGATTTTACCTAATTCACAGAAAAGTCCTACTGGGTAGGCGTTCCTGTCCAAACTGACAGGTAAGGACACTGCTGCTGCTGCTAAGTCATTTGTCGTGTCCGACTCTGTGCGACCACATAGACAGCAGCCCACAAGGCTCCCCCGTTCCTGGGATTCGCCAGGCAAGAACACTGGAGTGGGTCGCCATTTCCTTCTCCAATGCATGAAAGTGAAGTCGCTCAGTCCTGTCGGTCTCTCCGCGACCCCGTGCACTATAGCGTACCAGGCTCCTCCGCCCAGGGGAGTTTCCAGGCAAGAGTACTGGAGTGGGTTGCCATTGCCTTCTCCAGGTGAGGACACTGGAGAAAGATAAAAGAATGCGCACCCTGCTATAAATGGTGAAGTCTGCCCCAATCCAGGACAGCTGGACCAACTCCAAGTTCTTCCAGCCGCACGCCACACGGCCTCCTTCAGCACTCTCACTAAGGCTCCTGACCCGGGCACGTCACTCACTAAACATCTGTCCATCTGAAGACTCCTGCTGATGGTAACAGTAACACAGCAGCACCCTGAGCGCAAGGATTCAAGAGAACCCCTAAGACAGAGGACTACCACTTCCAGGCCAGTCATAGGGCCCCATCCTCAAATGGACCCACTTGGGCTCCCTGCTGGGTTGGAGGGAGTCGGAAGTGCCCAGTCCTCTAAGAAAGCATTCCCAGAGTGCAGTCCTGTGACCACCTGCATCAAAACCATCAGGGAGGCTTGCTGAAAATGCAGATTCCCCGACCACGATAGAGACTCCGGTTCAGAAAGTATGAGGTGGGTCAGGAGTTCGCCAGCGGACCCTACTTTGAGAAACGCTGCTCAAGGGCCTCGAGCTCCTCCCATGACGCTGGACGAAAGGGGAGGGGCTGGGACACCACAAAGCCCCGCCGGGTCTCCCCGCACTCCGGGGATCCCGAATCTGCCGGAAGCCGAGTCTGCAGCCCGTGTTTTCAGCGCGGCCCGGGCCCTTCATCAGGGCGCCGCGCCGCCTCCCGGGCCTGAGGCCCACCCAAAGCCCCGATCCTCCGGATGGGAGAGGCAGGGTAGGCGGCATCCCCGACTGACCTGCGGCCCGCCTGGCCGTGGGCGCCGCCGCCGCCGGACGCCGCCTGGCCCGACGCGGAAGTGAGCGCCTCCTCTGCTGCTCGGCAACTCCTGTAGAAGCGCGAGCCCAGCGGCGCCCCCGTGCGTCCCGGCAGAGCCGGGGAAAGGAAGCCCCGCCCGGGATACGCCTCGGCGCGCCCCTCCAGCGCCCCGCCCCTCAGCCGCCGCAGAGGAGGCTGCGGAGGGGATGGTGGGAGGTCACCTGGTCTCCCTATCCTGCCGGGAAAAGAAAGGTCACTGGACGGAGACGCAGGCTGGATGCCCGAGGAACGATCTTGACCGTTCAGAGGCTACTTTTACACTTGAAGAAAACAAAGCCGAAATTGCAGTCGTCCAGGGTCAGTTCATAGTGGTAAGAGGCTGAGTTAGGTTTTCTCACCTAACTGGGCTGCTCAATGCCATGCCAAGCAGTGGAATGTTTGTGCTTTTGGATGGTGTTTATGGCTTACAAAGCTGTTTCACACAGAGCGTTCTTGTTTAAATTAGCTGTATGACAGTCCTGTATTATTCCTGTTACAGAAAGGAACACTGAGGCAGGAGCAAACATTTATTGAATACTTCTGTACCCCTGAGGTTCTTCTAAATCCTTTGTATGCACTAATTTTCCCTTAACAATACCCCCAAGAGTGCTTTTGGTTTCCAACTGCAGTCTAACTTGTGGAACAGACTTTGCTGGGTATTTCAAAACGGATAAAACACAGTACTATTCTCAAAGTACTTTCCCGGACTCAATAATAATTGGTTCCTAATTTTTCTAACCGGGTCTTAGAAGAGAATAAGCGTGAGATAAGCCCACCTACCCCTCAGATATTGATAGTATGCAGGAGAGGGAGAAGGTTTGTTCAACCTGTAAGTATTGAGTGCTAGCTACAAACTAGTTAACTAACACTCAATAAAATATTGTCCGTTGTTGTGTCCAGGGTGCAGTGGACCTGAACTTGGGCAAACTCCAAGAGATGGTGAGGGACAGGGAGGCCTGGCTTGCTGCCATCCATGGGGTTGCAAAGAGTCAGACACGACTGGGCAACTGAACAACAACAGAACTATGAAGTAGGCCCTGGAAGTGAAGGACTAAACAATGTCCCTGATCAGTGTCCCTGACCTAGTGTCTCATGGCATTTCCATTCTAGTGCAGTTGTCAGAAGACCTTGTCTGTAGATATTTTTGGCTTTGTGGGCCATACATAACTACTCAACTTTGCTGTTGTAGTGTTAAAGCAGCCATAGATAATACATAAACGAATGACAGTGACTCTGTTCCAGTGTTATTTATGGATACTGAAATTTGAATTTCATGTAATTTTCATGTGTCATGAAATATTCTTGAATATTTCAAAAACCATTAAATATGTAAAAACCGTTCGTAGAGTATGGGCTACCCATGGGTCAGAATTTGCCTACTTTTGTTCAAATGGGAGAAACAGACACGAGAAGCAGAGAACTCTCATTAAAAAAAAAAAAGATGGGACATTTTAAAAAAGGGAATTTTAAAGGGCTCAGTGGAAGTGTTTGAGAGGAATGGAAAGAGTGGGGGATTGGCTCAGAGTGATGGACATACTGGCAATATGGGAACAGAAGCTCAGGTAACAGTGGACAACTTGAGGGTTTGCAATTACTGGGAGGATTAAGGTAGACAGGGATGTGAACCATGATGAGAACAGTCCTAATGTTCTGTTAGTTCAGAGTGAAAGCCAAAATTCAGATATTTAGCAGTATTGGATGGCCTCAGTAGTTATTGAGGTCACCCTCTGGCTGCTCCCAATTCTATGGTAAACAGAGTGAATGGGCAGGTCTTACAAGGAACCCAAGCATTAGGAAAGCCTTTGGGTGACTATTCCCTCCACCAGCTCTCCCAGAAGTAAAGGACAATCCTAGCTCTGATGCATAGGAGCTTGAGGAGAAGGGAGATAGGAAGAGCCTGAGTCACAGACCTGATCAGACTCAAGACTACCCTCCTCTTCTGGCTCTTCCTGGAATGGGAAAGATAGGGACTTGTCATGTTTGAGAAGTAAATAACTTTATGTTCATCCTTCAGGAAAAGATTCCCAAACCATAAGCAACCCTCTTCCTCCAAGCCAGGACAAAGTATTGGAAAGAGAATGAGGGGTCTAGTTGCTCCTTTATTTGCAAAACCTGAGTGAATTGCATTGTTTTTCTTTTAAAAATTTCTGGTGCAGAGGGCAGGTGCATGTGTGCTAAGTCACTTCAGTTGTGTCCGATTCTGCATCCCTATGGACTGTAGCCTGCCAGGGTCCTCTGTCTGTGGGGTTCTCCAGCAGGAATACGGACGTGGGTTGCCATGCCCTCCTCCAGGGGATCTTCCTGATCCAGGGATCTAACCTGCATCTCTAAAGTCTCTTGCATTGGCAGGTGGCTTCTTTACCACTAGCATCACCACACTTCTATCAAAATAACGCTAGGGGTAGAATTCCTGAACAGCCAAGATAATAGCAGCCATTGCAGCGTAAATCTGAACTCATTGTCCATAAAACTGAACACAAAATAGATAACAAAACTGCACAAAACCCATGTCATCTGCATAACTAAAAGAGAATGCCCAAACTTCAGATTATCTGGAAGTAGAAAAATAAACACCAAATCTCAGCAAGCTGTGCCCCTTCTCCTGCTGCAAACTTACACAGAAATAAGGAACAGTACAGAGAAAATGCATAGAATAGAAGACTACTGGTGGTTGTATGATTGGTCTAAGATAACCACAAAAAGGAGAAAGTCCACTTTTGTGCTAAGATACGGGGAAAGAACCCTGGTTAATCAAAACACTTGCATATGTTTTTAAAAAGTGAAGATGGACGTACTTCAAGGGGACAGTGTGTAAAACCCTTGCTTCTGGAATAGAAGGTAAAAAAAGAATGGAGAGGCCCCTTTTGGAATCTGGTGAAGAAGAAAAGAAGCAAAAGGAAATTTTAGGGTCAAGTAAGAAAAAAAGAGATCCAAAGCTATGAAAATATGTAATCATTAGCCCATAAGTCCATGAGCTTCCCTGGTGGCTCAGATGGTAAAGAGTTCACCTGCCATGCAGGAGACCTGGTTTTGATCCCTGGGTTGGGAAGATCTCCTGGAGAAGGAAATGGCAACCCACTCCAATATTCTTACCTGGAGAATTCCATGGACAGAGGAGCCTGGTGGGCTACAGTCCGTGGAGTCTCAAAGAGTAGGACACGACTGAGCAACTAACACTTTCACTTTAGCCCATATCACTCATACACACGTGCATAGATGCATATACACATAAGAACCATCCAGTAAGAAAAAACTTTCAAAAATCTTTGAAATGAATAGATGACAACTGAGTAAATATACACAAAACTGTTACAAGAAGAAAACAGAAAACAAGACAACTTCAACTAATAAAAAGTGCTCCCCCCGAAAAAAAAAACTACCCCAAAGCAGAAAAGAAAAAAAAAAAAAACTACAACAGAAACTCCAAAGAGAATTAAATATCCACCTTGAAATGATCTCCGGTGACCTCAGCCTGCGATGGCTTAGAGCGGGACTTGGGTTCCCAGCCAGAGATTAGGGCTGGGTCACGGTGGTGAGAGCACCAAATCTTCGCCGCTAGGCCAGCGGTCAGTGACAAGGGCCCTGGTCCTTCAGCTTTGGAGAAAAGAATTCCCACGAAGATGGAAAGTAGTGAAACAAGTACAATATTTATTTGGAGGCAAAGTATACAGTATGTGTGGATAGAAACACAGGTGGACTCAGAGGGATAGTTGCTGAGTCGTACCCTCATGGCATTTTAAGTTACTGTTATGGGGCATTTCTTCCGGGGTTTCTTTTGGCTAATCATTTTTATTTGCCTTGTTCACAGTCCATGTTTAGCATGTCTCAGGATTCTCCCATGTGTGTGCATATCTCTTAGCCAAGATGAATTCTCTTGCAAAGGCCTATGGGTAGAGCATCCCTTGACATCACTTCTCTTTGACTTCCAAGGGGCCTTTCTGTTCACCTGTGGTCAGTGAGGTCTCCTGTCTTTGAGAATGAGAAATATGTGTTGTCCTTTAACTGAGAAAAGTATTTCATATTTGCTTTAAGGGTGAATGTAGCAAAGTTTTCTATAGCCAACTGTTAAGATAAATATTTAGCTACTTATGGCTCCTGCCTTGGCTGAGAAAATTTTGATTTGATGACGCTATTTGTTTGAGTTTATTTACGTTCATTGTCTACATTTTTACTTTGGGAGAAATCTGCAATCCACAGTATTTACCTTTTCCCTCTCAAATTCTACAGTGCTTTAGTCAGCTGGCAACCCAGTTTGAAACCAGCGCTTTTTATATTTATTTCTATAACTAATTGTACCTTAAGAGGTCCTAACTTTGTATAATGGTTGATTTGATAATAGCTGAGAGTGTTAGGCACAAACTATTTCCTTTCATTCTGTTAGAGAAACTGTTTACAGAGATGGGAAAGTTTTGGTTCTTGTTTAATGTCCCTGACCTTAGTTTTTACTAAATTAAGGCATCAAACTGTTTTAAATGTAGAGATGGCCTTTTAAGGAAGCAAATGTTTTAAATAAAATGATAGTTAATAGTCCTACTTTTGTATGAATTTGAAAGCTTACAAAGCTCTTTTGCTTTCATACTCATCTATGTCTATGACATCAGGCCTTTCATCTTTTCTTCCTGCTTCAGAGGAAGAGGCAACCCTTCAGCCCATGGCATAGCATCCATGGAAGTCTGCTTCATCACGACTCACTTCTTTCCTGTCATCTGTTCTCTCTTTCTACTGACCTTTCCTCCAGCCTACACAAAGAACACAAACCATCCCTCTACCCTGGGTACCCTGGAGCTATTGTCACTTCTCTCTTCATCCTCAAAGAATCGTTTCCTCTCTCATCTCTGCATCCTCTGTGCTGCACCCTTACTGTTAACCTCCGAGGCTGTTTGCACTCATATCTCCAGTTGCAAAAGACAAAGTGGCTGTGTCCTCTTTGAAATGAGCTCCTCCATGAGGCCTATGTCTCCTCCTCCTCCCCTTCACTGCCTTTTTTGTTGCCCTTTCATCTTTCCTCCCTGTGTTGATGCTCACCAGGGTTCTATCTTCTACCCTCCTTGTGCTTACACATACTCTCCCTCCTTAACTGACTCCAACAATTTCTATAACTGTTAACTGCTGACTCCCAAATCCAGACATCTCTTCTAGGCTCCATGTTTTATACCTGTGTGTCTGCTGGACATTTCTACTTGGATAGTTAACCCAAAGGGACTTGAAAACAGCAGAATTCATTGTTTTCCACAACTGCTGTTCCTTTGCATTTGCAGTGAGGAGCAGAAGGGAGAAGGAGTATAGATAAGGAAGTGTGGGGACAGAGACCTCTTGAGATCCAGGGAAATGTCTGCGTGGAGAGAACACTGGAGATGTGGGCTTCAGGGCCCCCACATTGTTGGACTGTACATGTGAATATAAGTCTGTTGGTAAAGCTAGTGACCACAACAGCTGACTTTGCAAACCTTCCCCAAACCTCTAGTTTGTATGGTTTGGATCTGTCCGTGGGATTCTCCAGGTAAGGATACTGGAGGGGGTTGCCTTTTCCTTCTCCAGAGGATATTCCCAATCCAGGGATCAAACCTGCGTCTCTTACATCTCCTGCGTTGGCAGGCAGGTTCTTTACTAGTGCCACCTGGGAAACCCCAAGTGTTAGTTGCTCAGTCATGTCTGACTCTTTGCGACCCCATGGACTGTAGCCTCCCAGGCTCCTCTGTCCATGGAGTTCTCCAGGCAAGAATATTGGAGTGAGTGATCATTCCCTTCTCCAGGGGATCTTCCCAACCCAGAAACTGAATCCAGGTCTCCTGCACTGCAGGCAGATCCTTTACTGTCTGAGCCACTAGGGAAGCCTTTATCACTGGAAGTCTTGAATAAAGAAATGTTTGAACCTTTTTGGAGTTTCCTGTGGAGGCACAGTATAGAGGTTGGGAAGAAGACACTGCCCTCACCCACTCCCTCTCTCTCAATATGGCCCAGCATGTGGATTAGCGAGGTGTAGGTGAAAGAGGTGCAGTGAGAGCTACTGCTAGAGGCTATGCAGCTGGACAAATGGTAGCCCAACATAACCCTGAGTAGTTTGTCCTTCCTCAGGGAAGCCTCCTTCCATGTATACCCATACCCAGATCAGAAAGAAGAATGCTTGGTATTCCTATTCCATATTCCCTGTCCTTCCCTGAGTTTCCCTGGTGGTTTAGACAGTAAAGAATCCTCCTGCAATGCAGGATACCTAGGTTTGATCCCTGGATTGGGAAGATCCCCTTAAGAAGGGAACAGCTACCCACTCCAGTAATCTGGCCTGGAGAATTCCATGGACAGAGGAGCCTAGTGGGCCACCGTCCATGGGGTCGCAAATACTCAGGCATGACTGAGTGACTTTCACTCACTCACTCTGTTCTTGCCTAAACCAAAGAAATAGTTTAAAATCACCTCCAGCCTCTACTTATGGAAATGTATGGGAATGGATAATCTTCGCATTGTACCCATTCACCTCTACCTCTAGCATAATGCCAAAAGGGACTCCCCAAAAATGTATACTGAAGAAAAAGGAGGCTGGCAAGCAGGTGGCCTGGTGAAATTCACATGATGGACATCATCCCTCGAAACCAAAGTGGCAGATGACAAGTCAGTTTTGCTCTTTCAGAAAGAGGCTTAGGCCAGACTGCCTGGGTTTAAATGCCAGCTGCACTACGGACTAAACTTTACAGAAGTTACTTATATATTCTGTGCCTCAGTTTCCTCAACCATAAAAAGGAAATAATAATAACTACACATGCGATCATTATGAGAATTTAAAAGGCAAATAAAGGGCTTGACATAGGGCTTACTGCTGCTACTGCTAAGTCATTTCAGTCATGTCCGACTCTGTGCGACCCCACAGACGGCAGCCCACCAGGCTCCCCCGTCCCTGGGATTCTCCAGGCAAGAACACTGGAGTGGGTTGCCATTTCCTTCTCCAATGCATGAAAGTGAAAAGTGAAAGGGAAGTCCCTCAGTCATGTCTGGCTCTTCACAACCCCATGGACCGCAGCCTACCAGGCTCCTCTGTCCATGGGATTTTCCAGGCAAGAGTACTGGAGTGGGGTGCCATCGCCTTCTCCATAACATAAGGCTTAGGAAATGGTAAGCACTTGGTAAATGTTATCTGCTGCTGTTGTAATTATTACCTGTCCCTCACCTGGCACAGCAGGAAGTCTTTTCATTAATGAGGATAGAAATAGTGATTGTAGTAAGGTAGTAGGAGAAGGCAATGGCATCCCACTCCAGTACTCTTGCCTGGAAAATCCCATGGACGGAGGAGGCTGGTAGGCTGCAGTCCGTGGGGTCGCTAAGAGTTGGACACGGCTGAGAGACTTCACTTTCACTGTTCACTTTCATGCATTGGAGAAGGAAATGGCAACCCACTCCAGTGTTCTTGCCTGGAGAATCCCAGGGACGGGGGAGCCTGGTGGGCTGCTGTCTATGGGGTCGCACAGAGTCGGACACGACTAAAGTGACTTAGCTTAGCAGTAAGGTAGTACCAAATATTGAAACAACCTTTTGTCATGCTTTTGGCTACCCAGTTCAAAATGCCCTTCTAAGTCTAGCTAGGAGGCAGAGATGGCCTATCACTAAAAACCTAACAGTGCCCGATACAGGTTGCATGTTCAGGACTCCCTTGCAGGTAGCATTTGTAGCCTGAGATCCAAGCTGGACCAGTCAGGTACACTCACCCCAGGCCTAGCAACAGGAGCTAGTGAAGCCAAGTGGCAGGTATAGGGAGCACTGCAATACAGTATGCCCACTTTTCTCAGAGGTAGTGAAAGCAATGGTCCCAACAGCAGCGTGCAAGGCCACAGCTGGCCATGCAGGATCAGCAGCATCCTCACAGGCTGTGACTGTGGGTGAGTCCTGTCTGCTGCCAAGAGCCCTTGTTCCTGCCTGTTTTCCAAGCTTGTAGCTGTATCCTCTCCAGAAATGCTTTAAATAACCCAGTGTCCTTTACTGCTTCTATCAGCTTAGGTTAATTTTTCAACCTGCCAGACTGATAAAGACTATGAGATCAGATAGCTTAATAAAATGCACATACATTATTTCCACCTTTATTGGCTTATTGATTTGCAGTGTGCTCCTGTTCAGGGACTGTTTTTCTTAGATGATTTTTGTTTTAGTAATGCTGAGATGTTTAAGAGGATTGTTCATTGTTGTTGTTTGTTAGGAAGCTTTCCTCTTCTCCCTTTCCCTCTGTCTTCTTTTTTGGTGTGTGTTGGGTGGAGGGCAGGGGAGGGTTTCAGTACAATCAAATTCTAATGGACTGGAATCTACTCTTAGGAAGAGAAAATCAGGCAATCAATGAGTATGAAAATTGAAATAGAGGGAGAGGAGGAAAATCAGTGCCCTCTGCATAAGAGTACCACAACACAACTGTGAGCTCATTTAACTGGTTTATTTTATGGATAGGAACTTGCAACAAAGAACCCAAAGGTAATGTGTGTTCAAGATACAACTAACTGTATCTTCACACTCCTAGTCCAGGGCTTATGGTTCTACCTACTTGTCTCCATCCAAGAGGCAAATGACCTAAAAGCAAGGTAAAAGTGAAAGTATTAGTTGCTCAGTCATATCCGACTCTTTGTGACCCTATGGACTGTACTGTCCATGGAATTCTCCAGGCAAGAATACTGGCGTGGTTTCCATTTCCTTTTCCAGAGGATCTTCCCAACCAAGGGAGCAAACCCAGATTTCCCACATTGCAGGCAGATTCTTTACCATCTGAGCCACCAGGGAAGCCCCTAAAACAAGCTAAGATCAGGTTAAATTCAGCCCTTTCAATTATACTTTTTGACTTTATGGTTGTGTATGATAAGAATTTGGGCTTCCCAGGTGGTGCTAGTGATAAAGAACCTGCCTGCAAATGCAGGAGACAGATGTGGATTCGATCCCTGGGTCAGGAAGATCCCCTGGAGGAGGGCATGGCAACCCACTCCAGTATTCTTGCCTGGAGAATCCATTGGACAGAGGCGCTTGGCAGGTTACAGTCCATAGGGTCACAAAGAGTTGGACACAACTGAAGCGATTTAGCATGCACACACATAAGAAGTTACATTTTGAAGAGCTTTTTATAGTTTACAAAGCGTTTGGTTCATTATGTTCTCTGAACTGTGAAATAAGGTACATATAAGGAGAAGGCAATGGCACCCCACTCCAGTACTCTTGCCTGGAAAATCCCAAGGACGGAGGAGCCTGGTAGGCTGCAGTCCATGGGGTCGCTAAGAGTCGGACACGACTGAGTGACTTCCCTTTCACTTTTCACTTTCATGCATTGGAGAAGGAAATGGCAACCCATTCTAGTGTTCTTGCCTGGAGAATCCCAGGGACAGGGGAGCCTGGTGGGCTGCCGTCTATGGGGTCACACAGAGTCGGACACAACTGAAACAACTTAGCAGCAGCAGCAGCAGCAACATATATTAAGCATTTAATGTGTCAAGTATTTTGGACTCTTTTGTTGACTGTGAGGGCTACTCCATTTCTTCTAAGGGATTTTTGCCCACAGTAGTAGATATAATGGTCATCTGAATTAAACTCACCCATTCTAGTCCATTTTAGTTCACTTATTCCTAAAATGTCAATGTTCATTCTTGGCATCTCCTGATTGACCACTTCCAGTTTACCCTGATTCATAGACCTAACACTCCAGGTTCCTATGCAATATTGTTCTTTCCAGCACTGGGCATTACTTCCATCGCCAGTCACATCCACAACCGGGTGTTGTTTTTGCTTTGGCTCTCTCTCTTCATTTTTTCTGGAGTTATTTTTCCACTCTTCTCCAGTAGCATACTGGGTACCTTCTGACCTGGGGAGTTCATCTTTCAGTGTCCTATCTTTTTGCCTTTTCATACTGTTCATGGGGTTCTCAAGGCAAAAATACTGAAGTGGTTTGCCATTGCCTTCTCCAGTGGACTATGTTTTATCAGAACTCTCCACCATGACCCATCTATCTTGGGTGGCCCTACACGACATGGCTCATAGTTTCATTGAGTTAGACAAAACTGAGATCTATATGACCAGTTTGGTTAGTTTTCTGTGATTGTGGTTTTCATTCTGTCTGCTCTCTGATGGATAAGGATAAGGAGCTTGTGGAAGCTTCCTGATGGGAGGGACTGCCTGTGAGGGAATCTGGGTCTTATTCTGATGAGTGGGGCCATGGGCAGGGGAATCTGGGTCTTGTTCTGATGGGCAGGGTCAGAGAATGATCTCTGTTCCTTTCCAAGGCAAACCATTCAATATCACAGTAATCCAAGTCTATGCCTCACCCACTAATGCTGAAGAAGCTGAAGTTGAATGGTTCTGTGATGACATACAAGAACTTCTACAACTAACACCAAAAAAAGATGTCCTTTTAATCATAGGAGACTGGAATGCAAAGTAGGAAGTCAAGAAACACCTGGAGTAACAGGCAAATTTGGCCTTGGAGTACAAAATTAAGAAGAGTAAAGGCTAACAAAATTTTGCCATGAGAACGCACTGGTCATAACAAGCACCCTATTCCAACAACACAAGAGAAGACTCTACGCAAGGACATCACCAGATGGTCAATTCCAAAATCAGATTGATTATATTCTTTGAAGCAAATCATATTGATTATATTCTTTGCACCAAAGATGGAGAAGCTCTATACAGTCAGCAAAAACAAGACCAGGAGCTGACTGTGCCTCAGATCATGAACTCCTTATTGCCAAATTCAGACTTAAATTGAAGAAAGTAGGGAAAACCACTAAACCATTCAGGTATGACCCAAATCAAATCCCTTATGATTATACAGTGGAAGTGACAAATCAATTCAAGAGATTAGATCTGATATAGTGCCTGAAGAACTATGGATGGAGGAGAAGGTGGTGATTAAAACCATCCTCAAGAAATAGAAATGCAAAAAGGCAAAATAGTTGTTTGAGGAGGCCTTACAAATAGTTGAGAAAAGAAGAGAAGTGAAAGGCAAAGGAGAAAAGGAAAGATATACCCATCTGAATGCAGGGTTCCAAAGAATAGCAAGGAGAGATAAGAAAGCCTTCATAAGTGATCAATGCAAAGAAATAGCAGAAAACAATAGGATGGGAAAGACTAGGGATCTCTTCAAGAAAATTGGAGATACCAAGGGAACATTTCATTCAAAGTTGGGGATAATAAAGGACAGAAACAGTATGGGCCGGACAGAAACAGTATGGGCCGAACAGAAGCAGAAGATACTAAGAAGAGGTGACAAGAATACACAGAAGAACTATACAAAAGACATCTTAATGAGCCAGATAACCACGATGGTGTGATCACTCACCTAGAGCAAGACATCCTGGAGTGCAAAGTCAAGTGGGCCTTGGGACGCATCACTACGAACAAAGCTAGTCGAAGTTATGGAATTCCAGATGAGCTATTTCAGAGCTTAAAAGATGATGCTGTGAAAGTGCTGCACTCAATATGCCAGCAAATTTGGAAAACTCAGCAGTGGCTACAGGACTGGAAAAGGTCAGTTTTCATTCCAATCCAAAGAAAGGCAATGCCAAAGAAGCTCAAATTATCACACAATTACACTCATCTCACAGGCTAGCAAAGTAATGCTCAAAATTATCCAAGCTAGGCTTCACCAGTACATGAACCAAGGACTTCCAGATGTTCAATCAAGCTGGATTTAGAAAAGGCAGAGGAACCAGAGATCAAATTGCCAATATCTGTTGGATCATCAAAAAAGCAAGAGAGTTCCAGTTCTATTTCTGCTTTATTGACTATGCCAAAGCCTTTGACTGTGTGGATCACAAGACTGTGGGAAATTCTTAAAGAGATCGGAAAACCAGACCACCTTAACTGCCTCCTGAGAAATGTGTATGCAGGTCAAGAAGCAACAATTAGAACCAGACATGGATCAACAGACTAGTTCCAAATTGGAAAAGGAGTACGTCAAGGCTGTATATTGTCACCCTGCTTATTTAACTTATATGAAAAGTACATAATGCTAAATGCCAGACTATGAAGCACACACTGGAATCTAGATTGCATGGAGAAGTATCAATAACCTCAGATATGCAGATGACACCACCCTTACAGCAGAAAGTGAAGTGGAACTAAAGACCCTCTTGATGAAAATGAAAGAGGAGAGGGAAAAAGCTAACTTAGTTCAAAAAGCTAAGATCATGCATCCAGTCGCATCACTTCATGGCAAATAGGTGAGGAAACAATGGAAACAGATACTTTATTTTCTTGGCCTCCAAAATCACTGCAGATGGTGACTGCAGCCATGAAATCAAAAGACACTTGCTCCTTGAAAGAAAAGCTATGACCAACCTAGACAGCATGTTAAAAGCAGAGACATTACTTTACCAACAAAGGTCCATCTAGTCAAAGCTATGGTTTTTCCAGTAGTCACGTATGGATATGAGAGTAGGATTGAAGAATTTATGCTTTCGAACTGTGGTGTTGGATAAGACTCTTGAGCATCCTTTGGACTGCAAGGAGATCAAACCAGTCAATCATAAAGGAAATCAGTCCTGATTATTCATTGGAAAGACTGATGCTGAAGCTTCAATTCTTTGGCCACCTAATGAGAAGATCTGACTCATTAGAAAAGACCCTAATGCTGGGAAAGATTGAAGGCAGGAGAGAAGAGGACAACAGAGGATGAGATGGTTGGATGGTGTGAATTTAAGCAAGCTCTGGGAATTGGTGATGGACAAGGAAGCCTGGCGTGCTGCAGTCCATTGAGTCACAAAGAGTCAGACATGACTGAGCGACTGAATTGAACTGACTTGAATGTGTCAAGCTGAGTACACAAGACATAGTGCTAGTTAAACTCTAGATATGCAGAGATTTCTATAATCAATTTCATTTTAAACCACTATTGGAGTTTTTACTATAGTATACACTGTAATTTTAGCAGGTGGCCAGTCAGTAAATGCTTTTCTGCTTACAGAAGACTCAGCTAGATATCTTTGGAGACTGATCTTGAAATATATTAAAGATCTAATCCAAAACAATTATTTGCATAATTTATCTAGATTCTATAAAGTAAAATGAAAAGTTGTGAGTCTCAAATGTTTCCAAATGAACAAAATATTGACATGGCTATAAGGTTGACTACATCACTGTATAATTAACTGGTAAAACCTAGATTCAACCAACTATTTTCATTTTCAAACTAATACAATACAAAGAGAAAGTTTTATTCTCTGTATAGTTTTTCCAGATTATGAAAGTCACTTGTGAAAGGAAACTAAGCTAATTCACCTGGAACATAAAGTGAATAATACATATTCTTTTGTCGTTGTGAATAACGGAAAATGCCATTCTTGTATATTTAGCTAAAACAAACCATTAGTATAAGAACTAAGTATTAATGAGATCCAGGCAATGGCACCCCACTCCAGTACTCTTGCCTGGAAAATCCCATGGGTAGAGGAGCCTGGTAGGCTGCAGTCCATGGGGTCGCTAAGAGTTGGACATGACTGAGCGACTTCACTTTCACTTTCATGCATTGGAGAAGGAAATGGCAACCCACTCCAATATTCTTGCCTGGAGAATCCCAGGGACGGCGGAGCCTGGTGGGCTGCCATCTATGGGGTCGCACAGAGTCGGACACGACTGAAGTGACTTAGCAGTAGCAGCAGCATTTCAAATTTCTTTGCTGCATTCCCCTCAAAAAGTTAAAAGAAAAAATGGAGAGGGCTTTTAAGTGGAAACTAAATAACCCTGCTGGCGTCATACTGCAAAGATGCAGAACTGGTAAAATGGGGGCAGGCAGTTTTACAGTAGCGTCAGAAACAACGAAAACTTTCCAACAGGCTTCAGGTGGCTGCCAAGCCTTTTAAACATCTGATTGAAAATCCTAGTTTTGTCAAAGAGGAGTTTCCTTTTTCTTAAACGCATTAGGAGACAGCGAACAGTACCAGCTCAGCGTCTAAGGAAGCCCTTTGCACCCATGCTGGGTGGGCCCTGGCTTGCCTGGCCTCGTCCCCTTCAGTCGCTCACGACGAGGTCCCACCCCTTTCACGTCCCACTTCCTGGTAACCAAGCTGCTTTGCGCCTCCTTCTCAGGACCTGATTGGCTGGTGCGGCGAACGCTAACGGTTACGGAGTTTAAACCCAAGCCCTGGCCGCGAACGCCGGGCTTTGGGAGCTGGGTGCTGGTTCCCCCGACCCTGAAAAAGCGGTAAGTTAGTGGCCTATGACATTTGATGTGGGTCCCCCCGTCTGGCGGTATCCATTTCTTTCCCGAGCCGAAGCTCTGCGCGCTGCCTTCCGCGGTCTCTGGTCTGCCGAGCCGCCCGCGGCCCCGCCCACTCCGGTCGCCGGATCCGCGACTTAAGCTCCGTAGTCGAAGGGCTTCTTCTTGGGAAAGGCTCTGGGTCGTATCTGAGTGGCTGCCTCGTGTCCTGGGGAATTGAGCGCTCGGTTCTGTGAGGAGGCCAGCCGACAAGCCAGCTCCTGGCAGGAAGGGATTTCTGTCCTTATGACTACTCTACTGCTTTTAGAACAATATCTGGCTCACTGTGAGCTCTCAGTAAATAGGCTGAATGACTGTTAAGAGACTGCTTACCCAGGTTCTCGGAGGAGCCCTCTCCTTTGGATCTCTGATGTAGAAGGGAGGCTGACTGAAGGCGAAAGGGTGATAGAAGACTGGGAAGAGCTTAGAACTTGAACTGGGTAGGGTCTTGCCGTACAGGTAGGATTTCGCTAGGCAGTATGGACTGTGATTTTTCTACATGAGGAATTAAACTCAGGAGAATTGGGTGTGGAACCGAGTAGCTCTGCTTTAAAGATAGCCGAGATGCTAGCCAGAGAAATAATACATAGGTAATGTTAGTGAGAGTTGTGTGCTATGTCCAATACTAGGCACTGTATATGCATTGGCTCATTAAGTGCCTACAGTGAGATGCCTTTATTTATATTTTTAAAATAATGGTCTAAGTCTGGAAATTGAGACTTGGAGATGCTAGGATCACATAGCTATGAAATATTAGGACTGGGGCACTAAATGTCAGAACTGGAAAACCATCTAACCACTATTTTTAATACAGTCAGTGATCCATCCTGGTTCTGAATCTGCTCATTCAACCAACTGAATCAGTGATGGAAAAGATTGGGGGAAATTCCAGAAAATTCCTGAAAGCAAAGTTTGATTTTACCAATTGCTGAGCAAATATTTCAGTTCAGTTCAGTCGTTCAGTGGTGTTCGATTCTTTGCGACCCCATGGAGTGCAGCACGCCAGGCTTCACTATCCATCACCAACTCCCGGAGCTTACTCAAACTCATGTCTATCTAGTCGGTGATGATATCCAACCATCTCATCCTCTGTACTCCCCTTCTCTTCCTGACTTCAGTCTTTCCAGCATCAGGGTCTTTTCCAAGGAGTCAGTTCTTTGCATCAGCAGGCCAAAGTATTGGATCTTCAGCTTCAGCTTCAGTGCTTCCAATGAATATTAAGGACTGATTTCCTTTAGGATTGACTGGTTTGATCACCTTGCAGTCCAAGGGACTTCTCCAACACCACAGCTCAAAAGCATTAATTCTTCGGCGCTCAGCTTTCTTTAATAGTCGAACTCTCACATCCATACATGACTACTGGAAAAACCATAGCTTTGACTAGACGGACCTTTGTCAGCAAAGTAATGTCTCTGCTTTTTACTATGCTGTCTAGGTTGGTCATAGCTTTTCTTCCAAGGAGCAAGTGTCTTTTAATTTCATGACTGCAGTCACCATTGGCAGTGTTTTGGAGCCCAAAAATAGTCTCTCACAGTTTCCATTGTTTCCCCATCTGTTTGCCATGAAGTGATGCAACCGGATGCTATGATCTTAGTTTTTAAATGTTGAGTTTTAAACTAACATTTTCCCTCTCCTCTTTCACTTTCATCAAGAGGCTCTTAAGTTCAACTTCGCTTTCTGCTGTAAGGGTGGTGTCATTTGCATATCTGAGGTTATTGATACTTCTCCATGCAATCTAAATTCCAGCTTGTGCGTCATAGTCTGGCATTTAGCATGATGTACTTTGCATATAAGTTAAACAAGTAGGGTGACAATATACAGTCTTGACATACTCCTTTCCCAGTTTGAACCAGTCTGTTGATCCATGTCTGGTTCTAATTGTTGCTTCTTGACCTGCATACACATTTCTCAGGAGGCAGTTAAGGTGGTCTGGTTTTCCGATCTCTTTAAGAATTTCCCACAGTCTTGTGATCCACACAGTCAGAGGCTTTGGTATTGTCAATAAAGCAGAAATAGATGTTTTTCTGGAACTCTTCTTGCTTTTTTCATGATCCAACAGATGTTGACAATGTGATCTCTGGTTCCTCTGGCTTTTCTATATCCAGCTTGAACATCTGGAAGTTCTCAGATGAAGTATTGCTGAAGCCTGGCTTGGAGAATTTTGAGCATTACTTTGCTAGCCTGTGAGATGAGTGCAATTGTGCAGTAGTTTGTGCATTCTTTGGCATTGCCTTTCTTTGGGATTGGAATGAAAACTGACCTTTTCCAGTCCTTAGCCACTGCTGAGTTTTCCAAATTTGCTGGCATATTGAGTGCAGCACTTTCATAGCATCATCTTTTAGGATTTGAAAAAACTCAGCTGGAATTCCATCACCTCCACTAGCTTTGTTCGTAGTGATGCTTCGTGAGGTCCACTTGATTTCAGACTCCAGGATGTCTTGCTCTAGGTGAGTGATCACACCATCGTGATTATCTGGGCCATAAGATCTTTTTTTGTATAGTTCTTCTGTGTATTCTTGTCACCTCTTCTTAGTATCTTCTGCTTCTGTTAGGCCCATACCGTTTTTTTGTCCTTTATTGTGCCCAACTTTGCATGAAATGTTCCCTTGGTATCTCTAATTTTCTTGAAGAGATCCCTAGGCCTTCCCATTCTGTTGTTTTCCTCTATTTCTTTGCGTTGATCACTGAGGAAAGGTTTCTTATCTCTCCTTGCTATTCTTTGGAACCCTGCATTCAGATGGGTATATCTTTCCTTTTCTCCTTTGCCTTTCACTTCTCTTCTTTTCTTGGCTATTTGTAAGACCTCCTCAGACAACCATTTTGCCTTTTTGCATTTCTTTTTCTTGGGGATGGTTTCAATCACTGCCTCCTGTACAATATCATGAACCTCTGTCCATAGTTCTTCATGCACTCTATCAGATCTAATCCCTTTAATTGATATGTCACTTCCACTGTATAATCGTAAGGGATTTTATTTAGGTCATACCTGAATGGTCAGTCCGTTCTGAAGGAGATCAGCCCTGGGATTTCTTTGGAAGGAATGATGCTAAAGCTGAAGCTCCAGTACTTTGGCCACCTCATGCGAAGAGTTGACTCATTGGAAAAGACTCTGATGCTCGGAGGGATTGGGGGCAGGAGGAGAAGGGGATGACAGAGGATGAGATGGCTGGATGACATCACTGACTCGATGGACATGAGTCTGAATGAACTCTTGGAGTTGGTGATGGACAGGGAGGCCTGGCGTGCTGTGGTTCATGGGGTTGCAAAGAGTCGGACACGACTGAGCGACTGAACTGAACTGAATGGTCTAGTGATTTTCCCTTCTTTCTTCAAATTAAGTCTGAATTTGGCAATAAGGAGTTCATGATCTGAGCCACAGTAAGCTCCCAGTCTTGTTTTTGCTGACTGTATAGAGCTTCTTCATCTTTGGCTGCAAAGAATATAATCAATCTGATTTTGGTGTTGACCATCTGGTGATGTCCATGTGTAAAGTCTTCTCTTATGTTGGAAGAGGGTGTTTGCTATGACCAGTGTGTTCTCTTGGCAAAACTCTATTAGCCTTTGCCCTGCTCCATTCTGTACTCCAAGGCTAAATTTGCCTGTTATTCCACGTATCTCTGACTTCCTACTTGCATTCCAGTCCCCTGTAATGAAAAGGACATCTTTTTTTTTGGTGTTAGTTCTAGAAGGTCCTGTAGGTCATCACAGAATCGTTCAACTTCAGCTTCTTCAGCATTACTGGTTGGGGCATAGACTTAGATTACTTGATATTGAATGGTTTGCCTTGGAAATGAACAGAAATCATTTTGTCATTTTTGAGATTGCATCTAAGGACTGCATTTCGTACTATTTTGTTGACTATGAGGGCTACTCCATTTCTTCTAATGGATTCTTGCCCACAGTGGTAGATATAATGGTCATCTGAGTTAAATTCACCCATTCCAGTCCATTTTAGTTCACTTATTCCTAAAATCTCAATGTTCACTCCTGCCATCTCATGTTTGACCACTTCCAATTTGCCTTGATTCTTGGACCTAACATTCCAGGTTCTTATGCAATATTGCTCTTTACAGCATCAGACTTTACTTCCATCGCTAGTCACATCCACCACTGGGTGTTGTTTTTGCTTTGGCATCTTCATTCTTTCTGGTAGTATTTCACCACTAATCTCCAGTAGCATATTGGGCACCTACCAACCTGGGAAGTTCATCTTTCAGTGTCCTATCTTTTTGCCTTTTCATACTGTTCATGGGATTCTCAAGGCAAGAATACTGAAGTGGTTTGCCATTGCTTTCTCCAATGGACCACGTTTTATCAGAACTCTCCATCATGACCCGTCCATCTTGGGTGGCCCTATATGGCATGGCTCACAGTTTCATTGAGTTAGACAAGGCTGTGGTGCATGTGATCTGATTGTTTAGTTTTCTGTTATTGTGGTTTTCATTCTGTCTGCCCTCTGATGGAGAAGGATGAGAGGCTTACGGCAGCTTTCTGATGGGAGAGACTGACTGATGGGGAAACTGGGTCTTGCTCTAATGTTGTGGGGACATGCTCAGTAAATCTTTAATCCAATTTTCAACTGATGGACTGGGCTGTGTTCCCTCCCTGTTATTTGACCTGAGGCCAAACTATGGTAGAAGTAATGAAGATAATGTTGACCTCCTTCAAAAGGTCCCATGCACGCACTGCTGCACTCAGTGCCCCCAGCCTTGCAGCAGGCCACTACCAACCCACACCTCCCCTGAGACTCCTGGACACTTATGGGCAAGTCTGGGTCAGTATCTTGTGAGGTCACTGCCCCTTTCTCCTGGGTCCTGGTGCACACAGGATTTTGTTTGTGCCCTCCAAGGGTCTGTTTCCCCAGTCCTGTGTAAGTTCTGGCTGCTCTATGGTGGGGTTAATGGTGACCTCCTCCAAGAGGGCTTATGCCATACCCAGGTCTACTGCACCCAGAGCCCCTCCCCTTCCAGCAGTCCACTGCTGACCCGTACCTCCTCAGGAGACATTCAAACACAGTTCTGTCTCAGTCTCTGTGGGGTCTCTGGGTCCTGGTGCACATAAGGTTTGAGCCCTCTAAGCATCTCTGGCGGGTATGGGATTTGATTCTAAATGCAATTTCACCCCTCCTGCCATCTTGCTGAGGCTTCTCCTTTGCCCTTGGATGTGGAGCGGCACTGGAGCAGCAGCTGCACTGGTGCTGGAGTGACTTTGAGGAAATACCTCACACTTTGAGGAAATACCCCATGTCCAAGGGCAAAGGAGCAACTATTTACATAGCATTTATATTGCGCTTACTACAATTTAAATATAAATGCTATGTAAATTTATATTGTGCTTACTATGATTTAGCAAAGGAGTAAAGATATAAACATCTGAATGCAGAGTTCCAAAGAATAGCAAGAGATAAGAAAGCCTTCCTCAGTGATCAATGCAAAGAAATAGAGGAAAACAACAGAATGGGAAAGACTAGAGATCTCTTCAAGAAAATTAGAAATACCAAGGGAACATTTCAAGCAAAGATGGGCTCGATAAAGAACAGAAATGGTATGGACCTAACAGAAGCAGAAGATATTAAGAAGAGATGGCAAGAATACACAGAAGAACTGTACAAAAAAGAGCTTCATGACCAAGATAATCACAATGGTATGATCACTCACCTAGAGCCAGACATCCTGGAATGTGAAGCCAAGGGGGCCTTAGAAAGCATCACTACAAACAAAGCTAGTGGAGGTGATGGCATTCCAGTTGAGCTATTTCAAATCCTAAAAAATGATGCTGTGAAAGTGCTGCACTCAATATGCCAGCAAATTTGGAAAACTCAGCAGTGGCCACAGGACTGGAAAAGGTCCGTTTTCATTCCAATCCCAAAGAAAGGCAATGCCAAAGAATGCTCAAACTACTGCACAATTGCACTCATCTCACATGCTAGTAAAGTGATGTTCAAAATTCTGCAGGCCAGGCTTCAGCAATATGTGAACTGTGAACTTCCAGATGTTCAAGCTGGATTTAGAAAAGGCAGAGGAACCAGAGATCAAATTGCCAACATCCACTGGATCATCGAAAAAGCAAGAGAGTTCCAGAAAAACATCTATTTCTGCTTTATTGACTATGCCAAAGCCTTTGACTGTGTGGATCACAATAAACTGTGGAAAATGCTGAGAAGAGATGGGAATACCAGACCACCTGACCTGCCTCTTGAGAAACCTATATGCAGGTTAGGAAGCAGCAGTTAGAACTGGACATGGAACAACAGACTGATTCCAAATAGGAAAAGCAGTACGTCAAGGCTGTATATTGTCTCCCTGCTTGTTTAACTTCTATGCAGAGTACATCATGAGAAACACTGAGCTGGAAGAAGCACCAGCTGGAATTAAGATTTCCGGGAGAAATATCAATAACCTCAGATATGCAGATGATACCACTCTTATGGCAGAAAGTGAAGAGGATTTAAAAACCCTCTTGATGAGAGTGAAAGAGGAGAGTGAAAAACTTGGCTTAAAGCTCAACATTCAGAAAACGAAGATCGTGGCATCTGGTCCCATCACTTCATGGGAAATAGATAGGGAAACAGTGGAAACAGTGTCAGACTTTATTTTGGGGGGGCTCCAAACTCACTGCAGATGGTGATTGCGGCCATGAAATTAAAAGATGCTTACTCCTTGGAAGGAAAGTTATGACCAACCTAGATAGCATATTCAAAAGCAGAGACATTACTTTGCCGACTAAGGTCTGTCTAGTCAAGGCTATGGTTTTTCCAGTGGTCATGTATGATGTGATACTTGGACTGTGAAGAAAGCTGAGTGCCGAAGAAGTGATGCTTTTGAACTGTGGTGTTGGAGAAGACTCTTGAGAGTCCCTTGGACTGCAAGGAGATCCAACCAGTCCATCCTAAAGGAGATCAGCCCTGGGATTTCTTTGGAAGGAATGATGCTAAAGCTGAAACTCCAGTACTTTGGCCACCTCATGCGAAGAGTTGACCCATTGGAAAAACTCTGATGCTGGGAGGGATTGGGGGCAGGAGGAAAAGGGGATGACAGAGGATGAGATGGCTGGATGGCATCATCAACTCGATAGACGTGAGTTTGAGTGAACCCCGGGAGATGGTGATGGACAGGGAGGCCTGGCGTGCTGCGATTCATGGGGTCGCAAAGAGTCGGAGACGACTGAGCTACTGAACTGAAATGAACTATGATTTAGGGCTTCCCTGGTGGCTCAGATGGTAAAGCGTCTGCCTACAATGCAGGAGACCCAAGTTCGATCCCTGGGTTAGGTAGATCCTCTGGAGAAGGAAATGACACCCCACTGCAATACTCTTGCCTGGAAAATCCCACGGATGGAGGATCCTGGTAGGCTACAGTTTATGGGGTCGAAAAGAGTCAGACATGACTGACTTCACTTTCACTTTCTTTCCTTCATACTACGATTTACAGTGTATTAGGTATTATGAGTAATATAAAGATAATATAAACTATACAGAAGGATTAATGTAGGTCATATGTAAACGTTATGCCATTTTATATAAGGAACTTGAGCATAATGGATTTTGGTATCTGTGGGGTCCTAGAACAAGTATTCTGCAGGTACCAAGGAATGACTGTACCTCAATCTCTGTATGGTAAGTCACCCTAGAATGGGTACTTCAATACAGAGACATGAAGCTGAAGAATACCAGGCATATACTAGTAGCAGTTAGATCTTGGTGCCCACTGTGGCTTGAGAAGAATGGACAAGGGGGAGAAAAAGAGGAGTTTAAATTATAGAAATGGGAAGAAGAGTAGATGGTGAAAAGTTTTAGATTCTATAGATTAATAAACTGTACTGAGGGCAGGAGTGGAAGTAGGGTTGGAAAGAAGCTATTGAAATAATTCAGGTGAGACATGTTAGTACCTGAATCTAGGTTGATAGCAGTGGAGATAGTTAAAAGTAGTCAGAGTCTAAATGAATTATGAAGGTAGATTGGGATGTGGGGGATTTTTGACCAAGCAACTGGAAGGACAGAGTTGAAGCTCTGAGTGGGGCATGCTTGGGCAGGCCAAGTTTGATATCCTGTTTTAGTTATCCAAGTGGAGTTGTGGAGTAGATAATGATATGAATCCAGGGAAGTTTAGGAAAGAGTTCCAGACAGAGGACATAAATTTTGAAGTTCTTACATCTAGGTGGTATTTTAAACTGTGACTATGAATTCACTGGAAGAGTGAGGGTAGAAAAAGAAATCCAGGAAGAGAACCTGTTATAGCTTAGGAATCTATAAAAGAGACTAAGAAGAAGCAACTAGTTAGCTAGAGGGGAAAAAAATAGCAGGAGTTTGTGGTGTTCTGATAGCCAACAAAATATCATTTTTGAGGAGCAAGGATAAATTAACCACATTTAATGCTGCTGTTAAATCAAATTAGATGAGGATTGAGAACTGACCATTAGGTTAGCAGTATGAAGGTCATTAGAAACCTTGACAAAAGTCATTTTGTTGGAATAGAGTGAAAGCCTGAGTGAAGTAGAGTTACAAGAAGATTGGAAACTGACTCTAGATACTTTTTTTTTTTAAAGAGTTTTGCTGTAAAGGCTGCAGAAAATGGAATGCATATCTGAGGATGAAGTGGGAACAGTCCCCATAGGTTTAGGTGCCTCTCTTCTGCTCATAGCTCCAAGGTCACACTTCTTCCTTTGTGCCACAGTATAGTCTATGCCTGCGTTCTGTAACTCTGTGTCCCTGTGCAGCCTGATCCTGTTTTCTGTGCCCAGTGCCTACCTTAGCTCCTGGCAGGCAGGCATAGTGATACAGGTTTGAGTGAAAAAACAAAGTCATTTACCTTTTTAGGATTCTACTTTTAAACCATTTTAAAATTACATTCATACTTTCAGATTTTATATGAAGGGTTCTGCAAATACTTATGCATGGCAACCCACTCCAGTACTCTTGCCTGGAAAATCCAATACTTGCCTAGAGAGAGGAGTGTGGTAGGCTACAGTCCACGGGGTCACAAAGAGTCGGACACCACTGAGTGACTTCACTTTCACTTTATGTACAAAGCATAGTATTTAAGTCATAGTTTACTTCTTAGAGTGTATTTATCAGTTGCTCTTTTTCCCTTTATTAATTAATACTATGATTTTCTGCTTCCTTTCTTTTTTTACTTCAGTGATGGAGTACTCAGCAATGGAAACTAGTTCAATTTTTCCTTCAGGAATTAAGAAACATGTGAAAGACAGAAGAATTTCAAAGACTACTAAGTTGAATGTTTCTCTTGCTTCAAAAATAAAAACAAAAATAATAAGTAAGTGTCATTTGTCTTAAAGTATACTCATATTTTTACTTTTTTCAACTCCTTTTATTTGGGGGTGCTTATGATGATTTACTGTCAGTCATGACAGCTGAATTTTCAGCAGTGAGGCTGGGGGATGGGTGGCCCAAGGCAGCTACCTCCTACACCGCAAAGAAAATGCCAAAGTGACATTTCTGAAAAAGAACTTGAAAAAAGTGATGGATTGTCCTGATAGGTTGTAGCATTTGGATGATGGGTAATCCAGGGGTGGCTGGACTATATAGTGTGCTGTAGTGGGTGATTTTATATAACCAAAGCTCATCATGAGGGCACTGAGCACTTTGGAGATGGAGTTTCATGGATTCTGGAGCTAAGATGTTGGAAGGCAAAAAAAGAAGGTGAGGAAAGTTCCCCGGAATAAATTTGCATTACTTCAGAAAATTATCTCAATGATTCATCTTCATTTTAGCCTAATTGGGGGAGGATTCCTGCTACTGTAGCACATGTAGAAGGTAATTGTGCCTTGTGAAATAGCCAAGCCTCCTGAGTATCTTTAACTCATAGTTTTGATCCTTCCAAGGTCTCTAGGACCATCCTTTGTATCAGACCACTTTCTGTAGTGGCAGTTTCCTGTTCTCTTTGACAGGACCACTGCACACCCACTGTTATGAAGGAATACACTGAGTTTGAGGAATTTAACAGCAAAATGTTATTATCCTTTAGCTTCTACAAGTCCTGGACTGGTTCTAGTCTTATCGCCCTTTGATTTGTCAAAGGTGGCTGTCATCAGTGAGATATGTTATTGAATGAAAGTGAAAGTGAAATCGCTTAGTTGTGTCCGAATCTTTGCAACCCCACGGACGGTAGCCTACCAGGCTCCTCTGTCCATGGGATTTTCCAGGCAAGAATACTGGAGTGGGCTGCCATTTCCTTCTCCAAGGGACCTTCCCAACCCAGGGATTGAACCCAGGTCTCCTGCATTGCAGACAGATGCTTTACCGTCTGAGAATAGTGGCATGTAAATCAAAATTGTGAAAATATAATTATGCTTTAGGTGTACTAAGGGAACACTGTGTAAGGTGAGCTTTACTAAGGAATTCACAATTAAATTTCTTTGCTAAAAACAGGAAAGCATTCTGAATTAAATTATATTTACATAGTACTTGTAAAGAGAAGGGATCAAGTATAGTATGCAATAGATGCATAGAAATAAGAGGGTATTTGAGGTAGGGCTAGAAGGCCCCACAGGGTTTAGATAATCTGTCCAATATTACCGTAAGTATGGCTCCCTTTCACTAGAGGTTTTGAAAAATGAACTTTGGGAGCATGAATGTGTTGAGTTCTGGAGCCACAGAAACTGACTAAAATTTTTACAGATTGGCCTAATTTCACAGATCCCCTAATTTCTCTGGGACATCTTTAGTTACAGCTTCTCTATCGTGCCTCCTCATCAAAGATAGGATAGAGCAACAAGTAACAAAACTTAGATTTTGTGACTGATCTAATTATCTGGAATGCTGGAATACTGTGTCTATGGGCTTCCCTGGTAACTCAGCTGGTAAAGAATCTGCCTGCAATGCAGGAGACCCCGGTTCGATTCCTGGGTCAGGAAGTTCCCCTGGAAATGGGATAGGCTACCCATTCTAGGAGTCTTGGGCTTCCCTGGTGACTTAGTCAGTAAAGAATCTGTCTGCAGTGCGGGAGACCTTGGTTCGATACATGGGTTGGGAAGATTCCCTACAGAAGGGCATAGCCACCTACTCCAGTATTCTTTCCTGGAGAATCCTCACGGACAGAGGAGCCTGGTGAGCTACATACAGTCCATGGGGTCAAAAAGAGTTGGACACGACTGAACAACTAAGCACAGCACACACAGCACTGTGTCTATACTAGAGTCCTCTTATTCCTGACTCTATTCACAAACATTCTGCATTTCTCTCAACTTTTATTCATCTTGCATCTAGCTTTTATTTCTTCAGTTCCAAACTCTGGGTACATTTTTTTTCAAAACTACATTTGTGTTGTCATTCTCTTCTACCTTCAGCTAAAATTTACAAAGTGAAATCAGTTTTGTTCAAAATAGTTTTACTACGAAATATGAAAACGTATTAAGAATTTCAGTATTAACTCATACAATTTTTTTTTTTACAGACAATTCTTCTATTTTCAAAATTTCTTTAAAGCATAACAACAGGGCATTAGCTCTAGCTCTTAGTAAAGAGAGAGAGAATTCTCGCATGATTACAACTGAAAAGATGCTATTGCAAAAAGAAGTGGATAAACTGAATTTTGAGAACACATTTCTTCGTCTAAAGCTAAATAATTTGGTATGGAAACTATACTGTGTTTGAAATCTGAAACTGTATTATTATAGGAGCTCCAAAAATGTTTTTTAAATATGCAATTAGTGTAAATAAGTTATTGAAAGATTGTGCTATATTAATGGACAAACTGTTAATGGGCAATGAAATAGGTGTCTTTAATCTACATTCTGAATGTGTACTTGCTGCTCTTCAAACTAGTATAATACCTTGATCAACATTTGATTGCTTATCATAAGCAAAACTTGATACATTAATATATTTTAAGAAGATTGGATCAATGCAATATGTAAAGCAATTATCCTTCAGTTAAATACATTTTTAAAAATTTTTAAAAAGAAGAAGAAGATTGGTATGTTTTCTCCAGTGAATTGAAAGGAGGGAAGTTCTCTCCAGCGTGTTCCCTCAATGGCAACTTTCCACTGGCTACAAGCCAAGTATCAGTAGAATGAAGATTGTAGTCATTGCTTTTCTTTCCGAATTCCAGCTCTGTCCACAGATAGGGCAGTAAGAGCCAGTGTTCAGCTAGGTTACAACTGTAACTCTTAACTCCATAGTGAGTAGAAATTAAAATGGAAAAAAGACTTACTATACTTACTGGAGGTGAAATTCCTATGACTGACAGCCTATGGTCACTTGCCACATGATGTATTATTATGAGAAGATTGGAAAATGTAAGAAGGGACTTCCCTGGTGGTCCAGTGGTTAAGACTCCACACTTCCAATGCAGGGGGTGCGAGTTTGATCCCTGGTCAGAAAATTAAGATTCCACATTCCATGTGGTATGGCGAAAAAAAGAGGAAGATTTACAGTTGATAGCTCAAAAGCATTCAAAATATATGTGTGTGTCTGTATGTATGTGTCTGTGTCTATTTGAACTATACAGTGTAACACCTTTTTAGCTCAATGTGATCTCCATATTTTTTAAGTCTTTTCAACTGATGGTATTGATAAAAATATAGTAAACTCAAAATTTTAAGTGATTAAAAAGGTCTTTATTTCAGAATAAGAAGCTTATAGAAATAGAAGCACTCATGAACAATAACTTGATAACTGCAATTGAAATGAGCACTCTTTCTGAGGTAAGTAGAATTTATGCTAAATAGTGTAATATTTTTTAACATTACTGAAGATAATTGAGATTAGTTACATAGCATCAAGGTTAGATTCATATCTTAAACTTTGTACAAAGGAATGGAGATAATGCTAATTTTAATTGGCTAACAGCAGGCTGTTATTTGATGTAATTGGTTATTAAAATTCTTGTGTAAAAATGAACTTCTAATTAAAAGTAACACAAGACTAGACAGCTCAGTGGAACACAGGATTAAACAGACTCAAAAACATAAAAGGTATTAGTAGAAAAGTAGTATTTCAAATTAGAGAAGAATTGGTATTATTTTAGAAGATAGACACAGTTGAAAAACTCTTAGGGAAAAAAGTAGAGGTAGATCCTAGAGCCCCATGTTGTTCAAGGATTAACTGAATATGTCGAAATATTGTGTATGCATGCGTATACATGGGTATATGCATGGGTATACACGTGGATTTATTCATAGGCATAGAATAAATTTTGGGAGGTTATATATCAAAATATTAGTAGTGATTATCTTTGTATGGCGTGATTAAGGATGAACTGTGTTTAACCTTATCATTTTTTTATTCTCATTAAACTACTGAAGGCTGAACACAAGAATTGTTCCATTACTATTAATATCCTTGTATAATTTGGTACTTAAATGACAAACATGATTTAATGAAATTAAAAATTTCATTCATTTTCATTTTCTTTGTTCTTTTCAAAAATAGTTCCATCAGAGTCCCTTTCTACTGCCAAGTAGCAAGAAGAAACGGGTTAGTCAGCAGTGCAAATTGACACGTCTTCCATTTGCAAGGTAATTGCTTCACAACCTGTTTAAATATTGATTTGCACACTTCTGCCTGAATTGGACTTTGAGTAGTTTTTATTTGGACTGCTTCCTTGAAACAGAAAAACATTTAAAAATAAATAATCACATACTGATCAATATTGTACCAGTGAAAGAAATTAAAGATATCATCTAATGGAATTCAGTTTTAAACTTTGAAATAATAATATTCAGCTTTCCCATAGTTTCTAGAGAGGAAAGTGGTACAGGTACACCTTGAGTTACCTGGGTTTGAATTACAGCGTTTGAGAGCACTTAGATTTTCATGTAGCAGTCATTGTCTTTGTGTGTCATACAGTGTTCAGGTTGCCTATTAAGGCAGAAATGAAATGGTTTGCGGTATCTCGCTACAGTAGGTTGTATTTGGTCATCTATAGAATCCTGCTATTCTTCAGTTCCTTCTTTTCCTCCAGGTCACCACTGGCCTCCCGTTTTTTGTTGGATATATCTGATAACTATTTCTACCTTTACTATCTTGCATACTACTCAGACTTTTAACTTTCATCTTTACTATTCACCGGACCAAAATTCCCACTTCTTGAATAATTTGATTATAATCTTAGTATCCTTGCCTGGAGAATTCCATGGACAGAGGAGCCTGGAGGGCCACAGTCCATGGGATCACAGAGTTGGACACGACTGAGTGACACATACTTTCACTTTCCTCTATCTTAGTAAATACCCTATTTCAAACCTATCACTTTTAAAGACAGTTATTGAGGTCCAGAGAGTTTAAATGACTCAGTGAGTTAATAGCATTGATCAGAATGGTCTTGTCTCTTTTAAACTGTTCTTCTGTTACATAAATTACAGGTTTAATGCATTTATTCAAGTGTACAAGTAAATGCACCTATGTATTGAAGTGGTATCTGTACCATAGTAAAAAAAAAACAAATGCTTATATCTATTGTGTCATTTTCTATTCATTCCACTTTGTGCCATTGTTCTCTCTTTTTTGTACTGGTGCCACACTGCACCTGTACATTGTAATTAATTTAGTTTTTAAATGGTGCATTTTATTTCAAGAAAATTTGACTGTTATTATACTTGCATTATTTCATTATTTCATATAAATTTATGAATTAAGTGTTAACTTTCCCTCCAGAAAATTTTTATTTTTATTTTTATTTTTTTTAAGTAAACTTTTGTTTGAAGTATAATATACATTTTTTTAAAGTGCAAAAATCTTTAGAGAATGGTGAATGTTCACAGTGAACACTATGGTATAACCAATACTCAGACCAAGAAACAGAATATTGCCAATACCTCAGATATCCTTGTGCCCTTTGCCAATCACTACTCACTACCCACCCAAGGATAAATATTATACTGACTTTTTACATTGTAGATTAATTAATTTTGCCTAGCTTTGGATTTCATGTAATGAAATTATACAGGATGTATGATTTTTGTCTGCGACTTCTTTAGCTCAGCATTGTGTCTGTGAGATTCATTCACATTGTCCTGTGTAGTTGTAGATCAGTCTGTCTTATTGCTGTGTAGTGTGCCATTGCATGATTTTTCCATAATGTTTTCATCCTTCTGGTTCTTTTTATTGTTGTTAGTTTCGGTTTCTTATAAGTAATTCTGCTGTGTTTCTGCCTTTTGATTAATATATGTATACATTTTTTAGGTATATATTTAGAATTGCTAGAGTTTAATATATTTGGCTTTGGAATAATCTGTTAAACAATTTTCTATAGGGATTATATCAATTTATATTTCTAGCAGCAGTATATGAGAATTTTTATTGTTACGTGTCTCCAACAACACTTGTTATTGTCCATCTTTTTCATTTTAGTCATGTGGAAAGTGTTATAGGTATTACACTGAAGTTTTAATTTCCCTGATAATTAATGAAGTTAAGCATCTGTTTATATGTTTATTTTCTTTCTATCAGGTTCTTTTTTTTTTTTACAGGTTTGTAATCTTTCTATACACCATGTGTAAATCGTTTCTGCATTTCAAATGTTTTTTACCCTGTGGCTTG